>NC_071572.1:79262615-79862615 GCF_024509145.1 Vidua macroura | reverse complement strand
GGGCTAAAGCAGAAGTGAAACCAGCACACAAGGTTTCCTCCCTCAAAGGATGGAGGTACATTCTGCCAGATTCCACCACCTCCCAGCTTAAACAAATAAATCTTTACAGTGCATTTATAACCCATTGCTCTGCATCTTGTTTGTTGCTGTCTGAGCTACGTGAAAATGCTGTAAGACAGCAACATTCACATTTTTCTCCTAGAACTTAGCATTATTTTTGTTTGATCATTTGCTGTTCCTACTGGCTCCGTTCCCAGAATGTCTAGATGCTTTGCAACAAAGCATGCACTCCACATTTTCATTGGATAATAACACCTGACCTTTCCAAGATCCCACATTTTGCATAGACACTAGCCACCTTCAAGCTGGCTTAGCAGAATGCTTCGATTTGGGGTTTTGTGTTTGGGTTTTTTCCCCTCCTTCTCTCTTGACACATTTTGCCTCCCTTTCCACTGAGCTTCCTTGCAATTACCTACTCAGTCTGTTAAGAGACAGTGGCTACTTTGCTCGTCAGTTGGGAACCACTGCTGTGGTATACGACTCTTCAGTCTTCCCACATACCTATGACTTCACTGACTGCAACTGAAATTCTGTGTGTCAGGAGAAGAGAAACTCCTACATGCAGACGGTATTTTAGATTTATTCGGTAGCTTGTTTCTTGCTCATTTCTTTCACCTAGAGTACATCTTTAAGCTTCTGAGAGATTTAAAAGCACAAATTCTCAGTGGAACTAAGACTCCTACAAACTCATGTTGTTTTTTTCTGAAGTGGAGTTTAGTTTTGAAGTGTTTATCCCAGTCTAGGATTTAAGTTTGCTCTATGTGAGTCATGTTTGTTCTAATCTCCTGCTTTAGAATTTATTTAGTAAATAATCATCTTCTGAGCAAAGCTTTGTTTAGCTTATATTTCATTAAAACAAATCTAACATTTCTTCTTGGCAAATAGGAAAGGGGATCTTGAGGACCAAGGCTTGCATTTCTCTTCCTCATACAGTATCAGTCCTACACAAATAAACAGAATATTACAATTCTAAGGCTTGTTACTAGCTCTCTTTCATTTATGGTGGATACACTGAAGAAGACAGTAAACATACAGTGCAATTCAGCTTCTTTAACATTTTACATATGGGCAGCACTGAGGATATGAATGATCTACAGCAGAGCAACTTTCCCTTTAATAAGCATCCCCATCCCAGGCTGACTCTGTATGTAAGGTGTGGGAGTAACTCCCAGATTTAGACACCAATCTGGAGAGTGAGAAGAGAGGACTGAAAATCTGATTTTCTCTAGCACAGTATCCAGCTATTTGCAACTTGAACATCAGATACTCAAATGACTACAGCTTGGTCAGATGATGATATCACTTGTGTTCTGACTTGCACACTAGTAATTTAACCAATTTTAACTGTCTGTAAACTTATTATGAGTTCAAGAATCTCTCTCCTTCTGGGAGATCTCTTGGAACCACAAGATGTATTAAAAATTGTCTAATAAGTGTGTGATGGAAGCTCAAGGTTCAAGGTCCTCCTCCCTGCTTGGTACCAAAAATTACTGAAGTACTAATGATATTCTGTTATTTTGTTTCTTGAGATGTTTTTAGCTATGGATTTAAATACACAGATAATTTGAAAAAAACCCAAATTTATGTGACTAGATTTTCCTACTGTACCTTCTTCACATTTTTTTTTGTAAAAAATACTGAAATGTACCCTTGTCCCTTCTTCCTGGCAAATACCTGGGCCAAAAATTGTATGACCATCAATGCAGGCAGTATTTAACTCAGCTCAGATCAGTTTCTTTAATCTCAGTCCTCCTAGTTCTCCTACTGATTCCTAGATACTACAGTGACAGATGCATTTGAAATGTGAACAGAAAAAGAAACAGTAATGCTCTGCCATCAGAACTGCTGTGATAGTTCTGCCTACTGGGAAAGAGTCCTTTTTTCTTAACACTTCTTTGTACGTTGGGTCATTCCAGGAGAGCTGTCTCCTAATAGCTTTGCATTTGTTAGGTGTGAAAAAGGACAGTGCTAAAGTCCAGAAAAACACTTCATGCTTCCTTCAAATTCAGCACTGAATCTAAATAACACACTTTTCAAGGCTCCTACACAATTAAAAGGACACTGAGGTTGTAGCATACTAACAAAATATACAGTAAAAGCCCACTGACTAACTTCATGCTCTTTGAAGAAAGGGAGAACAAAGAATATGTTGCTACTGGAATGCTTCATTAGCGAAACTTAATTTACTACACTCCATCTGCAAAGTGCCTACCTGTTGCCTGATGTAGTAATGATTTAACAACTCTGGTAGCTTAAGAAACTGATAAAGCCAAACATTAGGCAAGAAGAGCAAATGGGTTAGCAAACTGTAACCTATATTATTTCTGGGGTCAGAACTGATGATACAATGATTTGTGCTGGCCTGTGGCTCTGGGACTGCTGCTGTAAAAAACAAGGGAAATGGGGTGGAGGGAAGTATTCATACACCAGTTTAGAGCAGGCCCAGGACTCATGGCAGTGTAGGCAGACCTGAATTTGGCTGTCCCAAAAACACTGATAGGACTCATTGCCCTGTCAGTGAGAGGTGGAGCTGGTGGCACTGAATGTGGGAAAGGAGATTGCTGCTATGAGGAGTGGCCCAGTTACAGCGAGAGCAAGACCAACTTTCAGGGCTCTGGCAATGCTGCCACAGGCAAATCCCCCTTTGGCCAAGTCTGTTTTCTAATGTTGGCTCCACTCAGCTCTCTGGTCAGTGAGGAGACAGAGAAGAGTCACCTTGAATGACTACAATGCGAAGTGCCCCCAAGCCAACCAAGGCCAAACCAGCACATTTATCAAATAAAGACACCAATTTGAATAACTAATATTTGCTGGCTTCATACAGGCAAATAAATAGACTGAATAAATGGACAGGCAGCTGGTGATTTCCCTTCCATCTCATTCCAACACCCTGCCAAGTGCTCTATCTAGGACTTATACGTATTCTAACCTTCAAATATTGTTGCAATCCTTTCCTTTCTAAAGCACTTGCCCATGTTGAAAGGTCTGGATAGATCTTTGGGAGAAAACTTCAAACACCTTGAAGTCTCTCCTTAGCTCACATACTGAGAAATCAAAGCAAGGCAAATGGTCAGCCCTGTTAAAAAAACATCTAAAACCTCAAATCCAAAGAGTGATATACTTCCTGTTTAGCTGGCCAATATAAAAAAAACTGTGACTAATCCACTTTGGTATCTCAGGCGATGCAGATACCAAAGTTTTTACGGCTGAAGTGATTTTAGATAGCTAAAATGCTGCCAACTCATCTACCCACTGTGCAAGTGGGGCCCTACATGGTGGGAAGGAATTGTTTTAACACACAGATACCAATCCCTTTAGAGCTTCCTATTTACTGTCTTTGGTGGTCCATGGTCAGACTTGGTATGTGAACTTTTGTCAGTCTGATTACTTAACACATAAGTCTCTCCACGTATCATGAGTCTTTCCACTATCATGAGTTTGTGAGATTTGTGATGGATGCAAAGACAATAAGGACAGTTTGGGATGAGTTTTGCTGTGATGCAATTTCATATATATGGAGCAAGAACTTCTCCTATTTATATAAGCAGTATATTGAAATTTTAATTTTAAAATGAGTTCATAAACAGCATAAAAGACTGAAGATATAAAAAATAATTGAGAACACAAGAAAGCTCCCGGAAGTCTTAGATGCTTTTGGGATGCCAAAAAAATGAATGCAAGAAAGTAAACCCCAAAAACAATTAATTTCTGAATATAAAAACAGCAAAGATGAAGATATTATATTTGATGGCTTGATGCTACTTTTTGGTCATGGAAAGAAAGAATAACTATATTAAATGAATAAATATTCTGCAGCTTTTCTGTGAGAAAAAGTTGCAGAATTTTACAAAGCTACATCACTGTTATTTTTCACTTTCATCTTTATAACAAAGATTGTAGTATTGATTGAATTTAGAGAACATGATAACAAAAAACCCTCATCCTACAAGTAAAGCACAGTCAAGAAACTGAAATGCTGACATATGATACAATAGTGAAAATAACAGTTCAGTAGCCCAGTCCATGTCTTTATCACTTGAACACTTTTAGTGCTGGCCCCTTTAGAGAGATAGCAATTCTTTCTGCTAGCAGGTAGCAGAGTTTGCTTTTCTGTATAAGTCAGGATAATCACTGTTTGCTTCTAGATGATAAGAGGTTTACTAAAAAGTAGAAATTCAAAAATGGAAGGTCCAAATGAATTGTCCATTTTTAACAGACTATTTTAACGATTAAAAAAAAAAAAAAAAAAACAAACCACAAAACACAAGCAAACCAGGTAGGCATTAATTAGAGACTTCAAAAAAGGTACATTGCATAGCTCTAGAAACTATAATAAAGGAACAGCTGTCAGACCAGCTTCTCTATCAATATCAATTGGGCTTAATTTCAGTGGACTCAGGCCAGTTTAAACCTTCTGGTATTTTCTTCTGTTCTGTTTATGGGAACACAAACTGTATGGTAAGTCATGGACTTATTGTCGTGGACATCTGAGACAGCAATGTGCATAACACTATGATTATGATAATATTATTTATGCTATTTATGTATTTCTTTTCCTTTGCCTCCTCTTAGTAAGTGTCTTGGCTTAATAGTATAAGATTTAAAGTAATAGAATAGATTTTTTTCCTAGAGTGAGTGTTCTTCCATTTCTGCCCTTTGCCCACAGTGTTGCCCAGTCACCACTGGTTTTATACTTGGAGGTGGAGGAAGATGAACAGACCAACAGCAAGACTTCCAAGTACTGTGTCTGGTTCTGCTTTTCCACAGATTTCCGATGTGAAGCTTTGTGAGTGAGAAGGAGTATCTCTCCTCATACTATGATAGCTACAGCAGAGCTATGGCTGCTAGATTAACACTGTGCTAATCTTTGGCTATGCCTGCCACGGGCCCAGCATCCCACAGCCCTGGAAGCCTTTGAAACTACTGTAATACACATGGCAAGTGAAAGTGTGTGCAAAAGGCATGAACTGATAATGCTAGTATTTTATGTCTTCTCTTTGGATTTTTTTTTTTTTTTTTTAATATTTGAGTCACTTTTTTGGCTGAAAGTATCCTTTTTAGATGATTAGGAGTCCAATTCTACAGATGCCTGATGTTGCAAGCATTCACACAGCAGGTTAATGATGGTAAAAAATTATTGTGGTAATCTGTGGTAATTTTGAAAGAAAAACAAACAAACAAACAGTATAGTTCTCTGTACCTTCGGTTCTTTTATCTGCCTCTGCCATGTCTGATGTTGGCCACTGTCAGGGACATAGCTCTGTACAAGTCTGGCTTTGGATTTTATATTTTATTGTCAATGCTATGCTTTTAATAAGTCCAAAAAATCAGTTAGATCTACTATCAGCTAAATTCATGACTCAACAGGAAAAAACTGCAGATAGTTTTGATGCAGCACTGGCCTTATTGACTGGAGAAAGTGCTGCTCAAAAAGCCTTGCTCCATTCATGGTGCACTGCGTAACAGAACAAGTGATGCTGCTATTTCTTATCAGTCATATAGTTCCCTTGAGTTTTCTCAAAGGAAATGAAAACCACAGATTTCAATACTGGGGAAGGGAAGACACATTTACATTTCATTAGATTTTATTACTTTGACTATATCTATCTGTTTTTATTGAAATATTTTCCATACCCCTTTTCAGGAACCTTTCAAAATTAATGAAAGAGGCATTTTACTGATTTTACTGACTGTTTTTCCCTTTAAACTTCAGCACAGCAGGGCTATTAACATCTTTATTTTTTGATATTGGTTGCTTGTCTTCCTTTACCAATATACAGGTATTTACATTTCAGGCTGCCTTCTAATTAAAAGTTCACCCTACAGATTTGATCTGCAGCTGGATTAATTGCCTTAATATCACCACTGAATTTATTTTCTTTTGCTTTATTACTTAATATAATTCTTTCTCCATGTGTTGCACCATTAGATACAGCCCTCATTTTGTGTTACCTGTGAATAGAAACACCCCATAAAATATACTTTCCTTCCATGATACCTTCAGGAGACTAATAACATGTTCTACTTCTAGTCACAGGGAATATAATTCCAAGCCAAAGCAGTCTCTACAAGTTTTAGTTCAAAGAATCTCTTCCTCCTAATGAAAGAGATATACTAAAATAAATTAAGCTATTAGTGAGTAACAAGGACTATGTATCCTACTGGGATTTTATTCTATCTGCTCCCTTAAAGCCTATCCTTGGTTCAGGAAGTGTCATCTTGGACCTTCTTGGATGGAAATTTTTTCAACTTCTTCCAACCACTGAATAAAACTTTTGAAAATAACCCCTCACAAGACTTTGAGGAGCTTTGACTTCATCCTGCAGTGAATTTTACTGCATTCTTAAAAAATTACCTCCCTGTTATTTTAACTGATGTACCCTGAACTAAACAGGACTATCTGTGGCACTTTTTCAAGTTCCCTGAGGCCCAGACTGGACAACGCTGTGTGTACACATGTCCAAGAAGAAGCAAGGCAAATAAAACCAGAATTTCACATGGTCTACCTTGGCAGCACAGTGTGAAATCTTGGAAAAGTTGGACACATCTCCTCAGCCCTGGCATTCAACTTGTACAGCTATGCTCACCCAACAGAGCAGCTTATGTCTCATTAACCTTGTTAGCTCTGTGTTTGTACAGTGCAGACACATTTCAAGATATCTCTGGTGTTTTTGGCACAAAGTGAATCTGTCAAGGTGGAGGGAAAAAAAAAAAAAGCACTTCCCTGCCTCAGAATCCTCTTTCTTCAACAAATATTTATGTGAGATGTTGCAAAGGAACAAAACCTACTTGCTATTAATAGCTAAGCTAATAATTTAGCTATTTTGTCACTTCAGGCTAGTGGTGGAAGGCAACATTTTCAGACATTTATTCAATTTACACAATTCCCCATCCAAAATCATTGCCCTGGGGCATTTGTTATTATTTTTACTTCATTGTTTTTTTCTTGCTTCTGCTTTTTACCAAGTGTAGTTCCATTTCCTGGGAGCTGAGCATATTACACTGATATTTAACAAAGATGCTGGCTTAGCTTGCTTAAGACTTGAGCTGGCACAAAGAAACAGCACAGAAATGACCAATTGTGGAGCTTCCTAGGCCTGGCAATACTGGGAAGGCAGTTTGATAGTTTCAGCTAACCCTGTAACATCACTGGGTACATATTCCTCTTTTCCAGACTTATAAATGATGGCAAATAATTCCTACCTGCCTTCAGCTGGGGAACTGGGTACTGCAAGGGGGGGGAAACCAGGGGATACATGGGGCTACACAGGATTTGCTAAGACACATTGGAACCCCGACCTAAACCCAAAGTCCAGGATGCAACACCCAGCTGTTTATAAATTTCCTCCTGAGTGTCCCACCTGTCAGCTACATGGTTCATGTGATTGTTCCCAAGTCCCACTCAATAAAAATGCATGGGGTTAGCCTGCATACTCTATGAACCTGGCTGAGTGTGACTGATCAGAATGGAAAGCACTCTGACACAAATATATGGATACAGAGCTGGGAGCACACAGATGGCATCTGCCCCAGCACTGTTGTATGCAGAAGATACCACCTTGTACTACACCATACTGGGAAAAGAGAAAAAGGGTACAACCCTACTTCACCATCTCCAGAAACAACAGCAACTTAATGAGACTAAGGAGGCACAGGAATTACATGCAAATCTAGGAATTACATGCAAATAGTTTTGAAATAAAACTGGAAATGTAGATCAGTCTGACCTGCCCGATGTTCAGATAAAAATGAAAAAAAGGAGACATTCCTTAATCAGGGCTTAAAATTCCCAAGTGAACTATGAAAACTTACACAAAATGTCCACAGCTAAGACATTATATGCTAGTATTGTACTTATACTCCATGAAATTCTGATATACTCAGAGTGGGAAGAGATTAAAAAGAGGTTCCTAAAAGAGACTTTGGGGGAAAAGAAGTTTCTTACTGAAAATAGAGTGATGTGGAAGTTAATGTGATTTTTTTAATTCCATAAATCAGCAGGAAAGTTGTAGCTTACAGTAAAAAAAAAAAAATAAAAAATCCACAAATCATTTAAAATCATCATAAGCCAAAGCAGAAAATTAAACAATAGCAAGAATACCAAAAGTACCAAAGGTAGTTATTCGTAGAACAGGACAGCCTTACAGACTACCAAAAATACAGAGATCAGAAGGACCATCAATAACAGAAACAGAATCTTGGCAAAAGTGTTATGAAAATAAACATGGATATACTTAGGCTGAACTGTTTTGCATTTATGATTAATACAATTTCCTGACATTGGAAATGACACTAATAAATGATTCACTCCTTTATTTCAATATCTGCCAGGTAAAAAACCACCTCCCCCTGTAACTGCCACTTTCCTACACTCAGATGTGCTGCTCTTTCAGTCAAGGATATCTTCAGCCATCTCCTAAGGTTGTCTGGAACACTCTATTGAATTAAAAAGAAGAATTCAGCAAAGACTAGAAACAAAACTATCTGTTTTTACCATTAAAAAAAAAAAAAACAAACCAAACAATAAAACCCTTAAAACAATCCCAAATAATCTGAACAAAAAAAAAAAAAAAAAAAAAAAAAAAAAAAAAAAAAAAAGAAAGAAAAGAAAATAAGAAAATGGATAAAAACATTCCCACTTGTGTATTGATCTTTTCTAAGAGGCAATAAATATTGAGAGCAGCTGCAGAATCATATTAGCTTGCTAGAGCTTCCTGATTTAAGGGGAATTACTGTTGCTCATACAAACAGGTAATAGGGAATGGTTCAGCACATTACAAGCTTGAATGAATTTAAACAAGACAAATACATATATTACCTCAGGATAAGTCATGCTTCCTGCATCCCTCTTAGCTTAATACAGGGAATATTTTGAGTCCTCTGCAGCATGTTGTGCATTGGTCCACTAATTAGAAATGGAGGGTATAGCTATGGCCTGGATGCTCAGAAATGTTGTTTAACTTAAGAATCAGATCATGTAAAATTGGACTAATGTCTGAAAAAGCACTGTAATACCAGTAAATGCCTTGCAATTACTGCTGATATCATTGATCTCATCATTCACAGAACCACCAAACACCACCATTATGGCATAAAACAGCTGGAAAAGGTTTCCTTTATCAAGTCCAAGTCCTGCTTTTACAGAAAAACAAACCCTAAAATACTTTTCAAATACTTTCCTACAATAAGTTCCATTTTGGCATTTCATAGCTGTTGGAAGGCCACTCAGAGCACCCATTTCTCAAATACGTAGACTCATTCTTCTAGCTGAACATGGCTGAAGCTGACTTAATTGGCTTTTACCCCAGAATAGTTCCTCTGTGTAAATTGCTCTTTTCCATTGTACATCAATTCTCATGGCAGATTTAGAGAGAAAACACAACTTCACCCACCCATTTCCGTTTTGCTAAATAAACAATCCAATCTTAGTTAACAAAGAAAATGTCAGAGTCAGTCCTACAGGAAGCAAATCTCTGCTGTCTCCCTGCTGTGTTGGTGAGCCACATTACAGACAAGGCTTATAGATCAATAGAAAATGGAGTGCTGAAAACTTCCCACCGGATATCCAGGCTTCTTATATTCTTTCATGATTCTGACAAGCATCTCAGAATAAGACTGGCAACCTCTACAGCTTTTTGCAAGGAGCAGCTGTTTGTTCTCTGGAGTAAGTAAATACATTGTTATCATTATGTTATTAGTTTATCAGTGGTTTCCTTACAGAAAGTCAGTTTAATGCATTATCTATCTATCTATCTATCTATCTATCTATCTATCTATCTATCTATCTATCTATCGCTGGTCTCTCCAAAGCTCTCTGATGTTCTGCTACACTGCTTGTAACTGTTTAGGATGATCCAGGTAGGGAAAAGCAGTGGATCAAGATGATCCAAGATGAGGCTTACGATGTTTATGATTAAATAGCTTTTAGCCCTAAAAAATGTCACATCCATACAGCTTTTGGAGACAGTTTGGACAGGAATGATCAAAACCTATAAACACTTCAGAAATTTTTTTGACGATAATGAATGATTTCAGTTTCCTATACACATTCTTCCAAGTAAGAGAAGTACTCAGATCAAATGAGAGAATCAGGTGAGATCATCTGTGAGTGTATTATGGTCTGGGATTTGTGATCAAATTCCTAAGTGTTGTCTGTGCTGGGACAATTGACTGCACCTTCTGAAGCAAATGGAGAGGATTTTGCTTAGACTGCAATGCTAAAGGGCTGTATCAAATTGCACTGCCAAGCATTTTCCAAGGACAAACAGGACTCTCTTATGTGGATGCCAGGCACCAGAAACTTGCAAGTGGAGCATGGGTCTGATTTCTCAGAAGTAATAGGAGATGAAGAGGTTGCCAGTGAGCAAGCAGAAAGTCTTTGGGGGGCCCTAAGTCACAATTAGGTCTTTTTACAGATGTTTGCTAATTTGTTGTTAAAGATCCTCAGAGATGGAGATATATCAACTACACCAAACAGTCTATTTTCATGGTTCACTCTCCTTTCTGCAGCTGCATTATTTCTAGAATGTCTCATCTTAAGCTTTTTTGGTGCTTTTTAAGCATTCATTCTAATTCACAATGAATACAAGAAAACAATACACCAAACTGAAATATTTAAAGGCTAATAATGCAGTAAAATTACAAAAAGTAATGAAAAAGAGGAATGCAACTAAACGGGCAAGCAGGGTTGGTTTTGCAAAGGTAAACCTTTTGAAAAAGTCTGCAAGTGTCAGAAATAAGACCTTAAAGAAAATTAAGGTATATGAATTAGGACAGATGAAGCTCATTACTGCCTGTGGCCTACATGCTATAAAATGGGTTAGTATTGCTACAGAAACCTTTCTGGTGTGTCCCTGTAATTAGCACAAAAGTACTATTATTGTAATTAACTGAATCCCCTAGTACCTAGTGCAATGTTCATGGCTTTAAGCAGGTTAATGTGAAAATTAATTTGTGCTAATTTACACGAGATCAGTGACACCCAAACCAACCTGGCTGCAGTGGCATTTTGTGAAATAACAATATTTTCCTGTTGACTTGAATAAGGCACTGAAGCTTCAAGAATGTCACATAAACCCATCTTAGCTTTCACTTGTGATAAAACTATTGTGATAATTTTTCATCTTCTTGGGATAAATGTATTGTGAGACTCCTAAGTGGATAAGTGATGTACTAGCTCTTGACATATAAATTAACAGGATAAAAGATTTGGGCAGGTTCTTTAGCCTGGTCAAGGGGCTGGCTGGTCTCAGCACAGACTGTTCTCCAGGATGAGTTACCTTTTCATCTTGTTTGACTTTCAGGGCAAAGCATATTGCTGCATGCACACAAGGAAGAAGATAAAATTCTTTTGTGCACAAAACCTTAAGTCCAAGAGACTGTAGGATAATTCAGAGGGACTTGAATTCTTCTCAACTTAGTCCTGGGCAAGATAGGAAAATAATAAGAAACAACTACCTGGAGGATTGAGAGAGAACATAGTTGAAGTCAAGCCAAATCAGAGAGTGGTTCAGTGTTAAGGGACGGAAGAGAGAAGATAACTTGTTTTTGCGCTTGTTGCTTTTTATTCTTCCACTAAAATAAAACACTTCACACCGGACAGACAAATTCTATTCCCTGTTCGATTTAGGCTGGAGAAACACTGTCATCACCTGTCAGTGCAATAGAGAAAATTAAGCCTCACAGCTTGAACTAAATTGTCTTGTAGCTGTGACTATTGTTGCACTTTCTGGACAATGACTGGCTATGCTAGGAATAGCTAATTAAGGCTTTTTTGCTCTTTTCTGCAGTTGGTGTCAAATGAACTTTTGCACCCTGCCTTCCTTCAAAGGTATGCAGTCCCATATGAGTGGTTGTAATGAACACCCAGAACCATCACTCCTTCAGCTCAAAGCTGCTGGTTTTGGTCATCTTTCTGCAGACATGTGCTACCACAATAATGTGAGGGCAACCAAGAAAAGCCTCTCAATCTAAGCACATTCCTGGACCCCTTCTTGTTTTATGGCCTCACCCACTACCTTGAGGTGGGCAGATGACAGGGCAAATCACAAAGGCTGAGTTCAGGGGTTGGGGTTATTCTTCTAGGAGCCCTAAGAAGAGGCTTACCCACAGCTCCATTCAGGGCCTCCGTCTTCCAGAAAACCTTCTCCCCCACTGAATACAGAGAAGCCTGGTGGTCACAATTTCCTTGGCCTTGCCAGTAACACCAGGGTTCTGATGCCTTTCTGTCCTGTCTACTCAATACAACAAATCAAAGCCCAGATGTTCCCTCTTTTGACCCTTTTTGATGCACCCTTAGAATACAATGTCATAGAAGTTCATTTAATGGTAATACTAAATTATTAGCATTTGGGTGTCTCCCCCACCACCCCATCAGTTTCTGTCTGTTGATGGGACAAGAGTTAAAGTTCAGCTCTGTTTTTAAGGAGCACAACAGTGGGCTCAGTCACCTCTGACAAGGAGATGAACAAAAGTGAGCAGAGGTTTCCTTCACAGCTTTCCCAGCTCCTGCATAGCAAGGAAGGCAGCAAAACTTCAGGTTTTCCAGTCCTTCTACCCCCTTTTCTGCTCCCTGGGCTCATCTATAACCTCATCAAAAGTTAAGCATAATCTCTGCACGTCTTACAGCCCTCAATACACAGGGGCTGGTGAGCAATAGTTCTTCTTCACTTGCAAGCTGCCAAGCATATGTCAGTGTGCCCTGTGCCTCGTTCCTTGCCTGCCAGAAGGGTTAATCTCCACATTGAGTTCCTCCTTTCAGTCTTCTGCCTCACCTCTCTACCATTCCTCATTAATTACCTGTAAAATAGTTTTTAAAGAACACATGATGCCTGCTTTCTCCTCCTTCTCTTCAGCATCACTTCTCTTCGGTCTGTTTCCCTAAGTGTCCTACCCCCTGCAGATCTGTCAGGATCATGAACTATTTAAGAATCATGTAAATTTCATTCTCCTTTTTATATGTGAATATTGTTTGTTTGTTTCTTTTTTTTGGTTTTGTTTTGTTTATTTGTTTCTCTAACTTCTGCCAGTCATTGAGCGTGTTTGGTCCAATTTGTGTCCATTCTTACATCAGATATCCATCTGAAGAGTGGCCCATGATGATTTTAGGTGCATTTTCCTACCATTATTTTATTTTCCTTTTCATGAGGTCACTTAGTTGAAAACAAAGTGAGGGCAAGCTGAGCTGGGAGAGAAAACAAAGTGATTACAGGGCAGTGAAACCACCTCTTTTTTCTCTAAAATGTGATGTCAAACTCTCTGGAAGCTAAGTAAATCACACTGGTTTATATAGTTCAATTTTTTAGTACTATTAAAAAACGAATGTGTAAAATTGTAAAGGACAACAAAAAAGTTTTCTTATTTTCTTAAAGATCAACAGAAAACAGAATATCTTGCAATTTCAAGCTTGGAAGACACATATGAAGAAGTCCTAATGACACTGCAAATACAGCTTTAAAATCTTTTATAGTCAGCTTTCAAAGGGGCATAATAGTTTTGTTCATTACAAAAAATATGTGTCTTTGAAATTTTGAGCCTAGTTTGACTTTCATGTGTTATTAGCTCTCAGTGGAACTGAAGCATTTAAATTGATTGTAATGAGACATTTGCAGACACTATGACTGCAGCAAACCATTCCTGTTTGGAGATGGCTGGCACAAGAGCCTCTAAAAGCATCCCAACAGGGAGCAAGTATTGTGCACTGACAAAGGGAAACATAAATCAGCTTTGGAGAGGTCTGCCATGCAGCTGGCATTGCTGTGCAGGACATGCCAAGTGGCTGCTCTGAAGGCAAAGGAGGGCAGCACCCTTCAAAGGGTGGGAATGGATGCTGAGGGAAGTGCTGGTTAAATGCACATCTGTTTTTAAATATACAGAGGTGAATTTCTGCCAGATGCTAAACAGAAAGAATTAAACCTCTAGTTGAAAAAAAACCAAACCAAAACAAAACTGAATTAAAACAGACTTCTCAAAGCAATAATAATAAAAATAATAACAAGAACTTACATCTCTCTCTGATACCAGGATGCCAAAGGTGAATCTACTCTAAGAATTGTAAGACTTCTTATCTTGTGACTTCTACCTCAGCTTCCTTTTCTTCAAAAGCCTCTCTTACCCCTGTCAACCTTTTCTACTTTCTGCTGCAGTTTAAATACAATTCAGTGAAGGACCTATATCAGAGGCTCTATTTCTCTATTCTCCCCTCATCTTTCTCCATTTCTTTGCTATCTAATTATGCCAACAAAATAGAATAGCCTCTCACAATTACTCTGTTTTCATGAACTTGTAAGAATTTCATAGCTCTTAAGACTGCCATGAAAGCTCGTTCGTGTATGTACACATCTTTTGTTTATTCATTTCTAGTGCTTGCGTAACCTAAATTTCTAAGGCAAGTAGCCTGAAAAAAGGATTATGAAATATTCTGAAGAGAAACCACTGCAAATGTGACAGCTGCTAAGAATCACTATGACTTTCCTATTCCTCCTTCCCCTAGAGGTTACTATTGTTGCTGGCTGAGGAAACAGCTGTAGCGTGCTCACGAAGGGCAGAAAAGGTCTGGAGAAGACAGATTTGCCCTATGGCAGTTTGATGTCTTGCTGGAAAGCTTGTCAACCTTATTTACATTTTAATTTGCATGCCAGCCTCTACAAGGTTTTATATTCATATTCTCTTTTAAAGTATCTCCTTGACTATAATCACAACGACCTTTACATGTCTTTCCCCATTACCCTCTGGGCTGCAGTCCCTGCTCACTGGGCTATCCAGGGACTAGCAGCAAGAAATGTCAGGCTAAGCATGACATTTATCCAAACAGTTGGCTGCTTGCAAGGTAGACTTTTCTTACTTAAAAAAAAAAAAAAATAGTATTTCCTCTAAGAGATATAAGAGCAGTGTGGGCAATAGCCACATCCTGCTAAAGGAGAGAGGTGAGGGAAAATCTCTTTCCTGTACGACTGGAGAAACTGGCAGTGTGCATCACCTGACAGTGGCTACCCTTGGGAGCAAAGAAGGCAAGAGGGATGAAATTGGGCAGTGACTGATTACTATTGACATTATTTTAACCATCAGACTGACAACAGAACTTGGCAGGATTATGCTCCTAGCTAGTTAAGAGAAGCACTGCCATAAACATGCCCTGCTCCAAATAAATCAGAGCACAGGCACAGAAGTATTGTGCATGCATTAGCCCCCAGCTTGTCAAGCTGCTACAAAAATGCATGATTCTTCTTATACTCAAAATAATGCTAGTGAAAACATAAAACAGATTATTCAAGGTTTTATGAGCACTCTGTGGCACCTTTCAGTCATTACAGAAAAGACTTTACTGAATATATTTTAATCAATTAAAGCTTTCAAAGCTGCTGAAGTATCCCTGGCATAGAGAATGGTGGTTTTATTGTTACAGGCTAATCCTGACTTTCTGATGAATTCACCACTTCAGGATTTCCAAATACAGAAGCACCCTCTTCTCAGAGTTACAGAGAACACTTCTGGAGGTATGGTTATTGTAAATAATTTTAGATTCCATAACTTCTACATTTCTGATTATTTTTGATAAACATTTACTTATAAAAAAAAATTGTACCCTTTGACTATGAACAGACATTGTAAGAATGAGGCCAAGGTGGGTTGTACTGCTCAGGGTGAAATGTAATACCATATCTGGAGTGAAGGAGGACTTTTTTCCCCTAGGTCAGATTGCAGGGACAGTAACACTGGCTTTTCGTTATGTATCTGCTTTCTGGGACTGTCTCTGAGTTTTATCAACATGTTCCACAGTATCACAAGGAACCCGATTTCCCTTTCTCTTGAGTATCTACTTCAATGGATCATCACAGAATCCCTAACTACATGAACAGCACCAAGCCCAAGTTGGTGTTTGCTAGTTTTTCTAAAGAAATACATGTATTTCTTTATCATAGGATCATCATAGCAACATCTGAACTTTCACATTTCAAGAGTTAATTTGAAGTGTTCTGCTATCAGTGGTGCAGCCTTATCAAAACAGTGGTGAAGAAGGTTAATACATTACATATTTGTGTGGACAAATGTGGACAGCAATATTTTCTTCACTTTAAGGCATATGGAAGTCCTGTCCAAGATAATTCTGAATTCTGCAACTCCTCAAACCTGTAGATGAAAACTGACTGTATTGGCACTGGCCCTTTCTGTTCTGTAAGACAGCATGTGGCCACAAGAGGAAATAAGCTATTTAGTTTTTATTTGTTTTTGACTGCTTTGATTGCCTGACTGGTCTACTTATCCCAGGCCAGACACCCTATATCACATGGACCTGTCATTGCAAGCTGTGCTTGTTTTATCTGGGGTAGAGGTAATTTTCTTCATGGTAGCTGGTATGGGACTATGGTTTGAATTCTGGTTGGGAACAGCATCGATAACACAGGAATGTTTTCATTACTGCTGAGCAGGGCTTGCACAGAGTCAAGTCCTTTGCTGCTTCTCACCCAACTCCATCAGTGAGAAGGCTGGGTGTGCACAAGGAATCAGGAGGGGACACAGCTGGGAGAGATGACCCACCTGACCTAAGGAATATCCCAGAGTACCTCACATCATGTGCAGCGGATCATGTAAAGCTAGCGGAAGAATAAGGTATAGGGGAAGTGAGCGAGCAGTTGTATTGGACTAATTTGCGACTGGGTCTAAACCACGACACAACATCAAGGAATATGGATCCAAAATGCCATAATTGGTGGTGCATGACACCATACCTACCATCAGTCTGTAATTTCAGAGCTGGAGGTTTTGTCAACCTCTCTTAAGCTCAATCTGCCACAAATACTTACCCTGAGTAAAGAGGGTTGACATAAGAGCACAAACTGCCCTGGATATGTGATGGCTGAGACTGAGGACCTGGGAGAGAAATGGCCACATGGAATGCTGTAGTGATGTCCCTGTTTTAAGCCTTGTCATTCTTCATCACAATTTTGTGACACAGTTCTGAAGTCACCAGCATGGACAATGTCAAAAGAAATAAAAAATTCTGGAAGCGATGTGGTAAGCGGCCTACAGCTGAAAAGAAACCAAACTTCTGAAGAGGTCCAGGATCAAAGGACATGGTAAATGTCAGTCGGATGGTACTTATGTCATGTTACAAGAGCTGCTGCAGCAAGTACAGGAGAACAAGTTCTGTAACAGATCAGAGCCAATTATCAAAGTAATCCCATTTGGCCATAAAAATATCTAGTCATTTAATACTGCTAAGTCTTGTTTGTAATCACAAAACTTAATGAGAACAACTTACACTGAAAGGAAAGAAGGGAACTCTCTGGAGTAGAAAGGCTGCTAAAGGGGACGCTGACAAATGCAAGCAAATTTGAGATTTTAACTTCTTTTATATAGGCCATACCCTTTTCATAGAGGATTTTTCTTTAATCAGTCAACCCAATGCTGAAGCCAGCTACAAAATTATGCAAGCACGCTTTTGTTTTCACATTCTGTGCCATGTAGGCAAGTCTCCCAATTAAGAAAAGGTTTCTTTTGTTTGCATGAGATTCTGTTTAATTTCCGGCAGGCAGATTCAGAAATAATTACCATCTATATAGAAGGATGAATAGCAGGCACACCCAGAATTCTCATTACCCGCCAGAATTTCAAATTGAACTTAACTTCTAAGCAAGCATTTGTCAAGTTTGAACAAAAGGGAAAAGGTATTGGATGAAAGTAGTGATGTCTAATTTAAATTCTGAACACCAAGAATGGTATTTCATAATGTCCAGGACCTCACACCTGGAAAGAGCCTGAGAGTAGTTGCAGAATTCTGAGAAGGATTCACATATCTTTTGAGAAGTCTGGCTCCTCCTTGACACATTTAAGGCATATTGGAGGTCTCAAACACTAGAGAATGGTTTGGTCAGGTGAGGACAATAGTGCCATATGTAAAGGATTTTAGCCAGTTTACATTCCCGATGGAGGGGTATAAAGAAGACGGTTCTCAGTGCTTCCCAGCAAGAGGACAAGAAGCACTGGGCACAAAGTGAAATACAGAAAATTCCATTTAAACATTAGAACAAACTTTTTTATTCTAAGGATGATTGGATAGAGGAACGGGTTTTCCAGAGTTGCAGAGGTATTAAAAACTTGACTCTACATGACCCTGAGCAACCTGCCCTTGTTGACCCTACTAGAGTGACTGGTGTTGGAACAGATTATCCACTTACCTTCCAGCCTTTACTACTCTGTGGGTCTGTGAAACATTAGCTCTAATTCTCTGTAGCTATGCAAATGTAACATATAAGCAAAGGTCCTTCTCCTCTTATGCTCAGAAACACAGAACTGGTAAAACCCACTGGAAGGATAATGTATGGTTAACAACTTCAGCCCTTTAGAATGCAAAGATTATTAGAATAAATAAAACATTACACTTAGCTGTATTAATGTCCCCTGGCTCACATTATTCTCTGAGGTGACAGTGCTATTGAACAACTGGGTACAGCAATATAAAGGTTTAATATCTGGCTATATTTAATATCGAACCCTGATACAGGCAGTGCCTACAATGGCTACAGGTCTGTCAGCATTTTCAAAATTTTATAACAGCCATGAAAACTCATGGAGTATAGAAATGAGTCAACCAGTACTTATAATTGCTGGCATTTAGCACCAGAGATGATGACTAAGAATCTATATTTGAAATACCTGGAGTTGGTGGAGTCCAAATCCAAATCCTAGGGAAAATCAACTAAGCACTATATTTTTGTGAATTAAATACACTGAAATGTGTGCAGCTTGTAGAACTTTTAGGTGAGTGTTTAAAACCATATTTATTCAGACACACACCACAAACATATTTGGTCATCATACAAAATGAGTATTATTTTGATTTGGTTTTCCTCTAATGCAGAATATTGCCATGTTTGGCATTTATCTTCCTACCCTCTTATCAGCAGAGGTGGCTGCTTTTCACATTTCAGAAATAATGTTTAGGGAATTCCCTGGGGCATAATCTTCAGTGGCAGATGTCACGCATCTCATACACTCAAATGCAGTTTGACAGCATGCAAGTGGTCTTTGCTTTCTGCATTAACCAACCTCACAAAAAAAATAGGTTGAAACAAAAATTCAGGCAGTTAGAGTCATAGTGTCTGAAATGTTTCTTTGAGAAGGAGCTTCACAACAAAATAGATGTCCTAAGATGATACATTAAATTTATTTTTATACAGCAGTTTATGTAATTCATCTGAAAGAGGATGGGTCTTACAAATCTAAACAAACCAAATCATGTTAAAATAATTTACAATTATCCAAAAGAATCCTGATGTGTTTCACAGACTTCAGTACAAACTCCACATATCTATGGTATCCACCTCAAGGCTGTCACTCACAATTACAAATGTGCTGCAAGTAAATCAAAGGACAGAACAGTGGCTATATTAAAATCATGCTTGACCTTCAGGCTGAGCAGATTAATTTAACTACAACTTTGTCTGAAAGACCTATAAACAGTTTGAGTCACAGTCAGCAAGAGGCATATTCACCAGAAGATGAAAGGCTGAGTGAGGTCTCACAGATGTTAACCCGAGGTTAAGACACACATTAACTATGTTTGTGTTCTCAGGCTGGTCTTTGACTCACAGGTTTTTAGTTATATGCAAATGGTGTAAGAAAGATCCCAATCAGGCTCTGGATGTTTCCACATCAGTGCTTATACCTTTACAGTTTCCATTACCAAATTCAGTGACTGACTTCAATGTTTGCATTCAAATTTTTCACTTGCATAAACTCAAGTATCTTTTTTTTTTTCTCTGAGAAAACCAGTAGATTAAATAAGTTTCTTCACTGAAAAATCAACTTTTTAATCAAAATGCAATTTGCCAGCAGGGATATCATTTTTCAGCACAAATGTTCTAACATTAATTCCTCCTGCCTCTTTTCTCTCTCCCTCAAATGACAGTTTTGGACAACTGAAGCTTTTCAGCATGGCTTTGTTTTTTGATTTTTTTCCCCCCTTATTTATCTCTGTCTTCAGCACATATTTATTTTTAGGAATACAAGCCTGAAAAAAAGAGACATATTTCTGGTATTTTGAACTGCATATTGACATAAAATATAATTTGTATTTTACCTTCATGTATACTTTAAAAATAACTATACCAAAATTCAGCATAATCCAGAATCTCAGGTATGGGAACCTAACACTGGGGAAAAGTATAAGGAGTAAAAGAAAGAAGATAAAAGTGTTATTATTGGGTGATTAATAAGAAAACATACCAGTTAGCTGATTAATTTAAAATAAGTATTTGTAATTTTTCTTCCCATATTTCAAATCTTAAAAACACCTCCTATGATAAATATGAATCAATAATTCTTGATCAAACATATTTTAAGATTTAGTTGACAGGTCTACAGACAACTTCTATAGACTAAGCTTGTTTCTTCTTCTATTAAACAAGCATACCAAAAATAAACTGAAACAGTAAGTTTCATATTTTATGTTAAGCATCTCAAACAATTGAGGAAAAATGTTGAATCTCAAGTCTTATGAATAGTCTAAGGCAAAAGCTGGACTAGTTTATGATTGATATATAATCCTGAACTAAAATTTACAGGTGCACTTCACAGTAATTCTACTAGAAATCTGCATAAAAAATTGTAGTTCTTTCTGCTTTCTCTCTTCTAGCACTTGCACTTTCCCTGTTTCAGATCCCTACATTCAATACCTATGCACCAAAATGAATTTAATAAAAACAAAGCAGAATTTATTTGCATCTCTGAAAAGATGGGAGAAAGCTGAATACAAGTGTTTTCGTTTCAGGGGTCAGGTGCCAGTAGCAAAACATGAAAGAGTGAAAACCAAATAAAGAGACTGGCATGCAAAATTGCACCACATTACCTTAATAGGCCAGCATGTAATCACTGCCATAAAAATATCCAAGTTTCTCTATAAAGCTGTTTCAGGTATCTTGTACAACTAGACCAGTCTACCATTATAATTCAAAGATGATAAAATTTGAACAGAAGTAGAAGAAACCAAACATGAACAGCAAATGATTAAAGTGCATTCAGTATTATAGAACATTTTCTTTTATTTGAATAAGACATTTTATAATATCTACAGAACATCTACAGACATTTTATAATATCTACAGAAAATTTTATGGTTTTTAACTAACAAATTGCAAAGAAATGTGAAATGAAATTAATTCCACACCTAGAAAACCTGTTTTGAATGGAGGAGTTCTATTTTCCCCTCCTCTCAAACTTGTTTCTGTGTTGGATGGGTACATTTCAGAGAAGTATCTAACACTTGTGGTTGTACCTCAAAGAGAAGAAATACAGACCACTACAGGTAACAGCCGAGTTTCACTTAAGACCTAATAATTCACTTAATAGTCACCTAATAATTTTATTTTACCTTTCTGGACTACAGCCCAACCCAAAGCCAGCAGCAGCCTGTGTGCACTGTCATTTTTCTATGGAATGTCTACCAGAAACAGCTGCCTGAGAAGGGCAAGGATAGTCCATGGAACACTGAGAGCAGATAATGATTTTACCTATTATCACTTTTCTATCTGGAATAATAGATTCCTTTCACAAGAAATATTTTGGTAGTGAGGGTCAAAGATCTACTCCTACAAACAAACTGAGATTAACAGTACTGTAAATAAATACAGAGAGAATAAAATACTATTTACATGAAAAAGCACTGTAATACTGTATTTATGTTTATACCTTCTTAAAACTTGTAAGTAGATTTTTTGAAAGAAAGTAGGTATTTTCTTTAGTGAGTAATATTTAATTGCATAGATACCACTAGTATTACTAGCTGATGTGGATGTTTTTTTTTCTTGGTGAACACAGTACTGAACGCAGCAAGAAATGCTTCTGAGAGTACAATTTCCTTAAAAGATAGAAACAATTAGCAATAGAAGGAAAAAAAAGACCAAAACCAAAAAGCCTCCCCACAACAAAGTCAATAGATTAGCCTGCCTGGCTTGCTCACTCGTTCAGTTTCAGCATGTGGCTGCACACAACACAGTTAAATCAGTTCTTTATTATTTTATAATGTTAAAGGTTATTACCACAACACACAAAAGGGATAATAGCGTGTTTTTAAATTAGCATTTGCTTAGCTCAAATACTGCTGCACTAATTCCTTTCCTTAGAATCTAGCACACACAGTACTGCAAATCATGCTTACAGCGTGGTGGGCTTGTGCTGTCTCTGGAACAGGACACAACTCCTCAGGAGAGCAGGAATGAATTAGAAGGGACAGCCCATGTCTCACTCTGCCACTCTGCAGGTTCTTCAAACACAACACAATGACCAGTGTGATGTAAAGATGACATTAACTCTCAGGATTTAAAAAACCTCTTTTCAATCCAGATTATTTTCCTGCCTGGCTAAAATAATAGGAGATTTGTGCTAACACTATGAAAGTATTCTGGGAATGAGGACTCTATGTGCACTTTTATCAGGCTGACTTTTGAGTCAGCACACTGGGAATTCCCAAGTGGAAAGTTGTTCACGCCACAAGCATTTCCCTGTAGTACAAAACAAAATTTGTATATTATTATTATTAAGCTTTAGGCCACCAATCACTAATTAGAACTTTGCACAGGACAAAGAGAATACACCACTGCTGTTCAGACAATAAATGAATCTGCTGCAGAGGAGCATCACTCCTATTGGCTTACTGTAAGTGGGATGACAAATATTCTCCATCTTCAATTATTCCAGGCAGGACAAAAACTGAGGACCAGAGAAGCTGCAGGTATTTCTGCAGGCATTTCTGAGTGCTTTCAGCCTGCAATCTGATGAGATTACAGCTGCTACTTTCATCTGGGGCCACTTTCATAAGCGGGCCTCACCAGATTTTTTTTCTTCTGCACGTGGTCATGATGTAAAAAGATGAAAAGTGTTCACCTAGAGGAATGCACAGGGACTTCCAGTGCAGCTTTCTTGTATATTTATAAGATATATATATATAGATCCAAGTGCTGCCTGCAGGACTCAAAGCTGTAGGGCCTTTACCAGAGATGATCCCAGATGTGTGTCAGATCCTACACCTCTGTTTATGTGCAGCTTCTCCAATGGTTGTAACTACTCTGTAGTGGAGACACAGCTCTGGGAACCAGCACCCTTCTGACCATGCATGCCCCCTGAAAGCATGGAAAAATTCCACAGAAAGCTGACATGAGCTTGGAAAGGACTCTTGATGAACACTTTTCATGTTTTTGGTCGTCTAGACTACATTAAATGCAATTCAGGAAACAGATAATTTGTATTACTTTATTTAACTGACATTTGGCTCCTACTGATTTCTGGTGCTGAATTCTCCAAAACCATCTCTACTACCCTGGAACACACCCTTTTCACTTGTGACATTTCAATGACTGAGAGATCTGTTTGTTCATCTGGCAGCAAGGAAGGTACTTTTATTTTATTTTTTTCCCCCAGCAAAGAATACTTACATTAATAGTTTGTTTTTTTTTTTCCTCTTTTTAAAAATAATAACATAATGCATCCAGATGCCAAGACACCAGGAGCCACCAAACAAACCAAGCATTTGAACCCACAAACAAACTGAACTTAGCATTTATGAGATGTATTTTGCTTACAAGTGAGCTTTTCATGGATTTAATAACTTGAATATCCCCTCCTGCTTGTAAAATCATATAAAACCTAACCAAAATCTCTTCTTCAGGATTAGACCTTTACATGTATTTTCCTCACAGCACAAAGAGCAGACCAACATCAAAGGGCATGCTGTGTTTATGAACAAGCTCTCCTCTCTGCTCTAGTTGCCAAATTTATTCCTGTAATGCACTGAGTGTTTGATAGTCCTTTAAAATAGAGTTTCTCTCCCTAGTTTTCTGGATATACAAAAAAGCTCTCCTGCTTTCCACTGACACACTGTCATCCTTTACTATGTTCTGTCTCTTCCCTTCCATAAAGTTGCATTGGCTATTCCCAACACTGAGGATACTACATGGCTAACCTATAATTTCAGCCATTTTTCCAGTGAAGGCCCTCTCCCTGAAAGCCCATCATTATGATCGCCAATGTCTGTACAGCTTTGTTTCACACCCATCTTGAATACTGAATTCAAACATGAGCATTCTTAAAAATAGCACAGTGTCACTTTATCAGTCTCTTCAATAAAAAGAAAGAGAGTTAATATATAATTAACAGCTTTCAATTTTATGCATTAGATGTTTCTCTGCTCAAGACTCAACATTATAAATGTCTTGCTCTGTTTGTAAGCATGATTTTTGTACTGTGTGCTTGAAAGAGCAAAACAGAAGTGTATCAGGCATACAAACTTTTGAGTTTACACACTCCTGCCATTTCCAATTACTTTTTACACAAAGAGCACAGTCACACAACTACACAGTCACACATTAGCTGTATTTACTGCAAACAAAAAAAAAATAACTCTCCAAAAACTAATGCTGGCTTATCCAATAATCTATTTTGTCAAAAATGTTGACCACAAGCTGCCATAGGACTTCACAGTAAACCTGAAGGTCAGTAAACAGGTGTTTCAGACCAAAGGAAAAAGATAAAAAGATCAATTCCTGAGCTCAGGACTTTTATCTAAGATATTTCTCCTGGGCATCTATATTTTATACAAAAGATAATGGTGATTGATTTCATCTGTAACCAAAAGGCAAAAGCAGAGCAAGATCCCTCTGGGAGAGCAGATTTCTGCTACTCAAGAGTGCTATGCATCAATCCTAAAATATGACCCCTATTCAGAAATGGTCAGGAAGCCAGCACACTCTTGGAGCTGTGGTGCAGAGTGTTTCCAGGAGGATGCAGCACTAACTACAGGGATGGCTGTTTCCTGGACCAGCCCTAAGGGCATTTAAGACACAGCACTCCATGGAAAGCACTGCTGTTGCTTTCTGCCAGGTGGAAGACATGCATCACAGCACCAAACTAATACCCAGATAAAACATCTGTGTCCTCCAGATTCAGATGATGTGAAATACAATCCTTAGTCTCTGTTGTTTTTCCTTCAGCATCTCTCCCAGGATATGACCACAAAGGAGCAGTAGGCATGCACCCAGGATAAAATGGGATTTTTTGCCACATCCTCTGGCTATTTTCCTTGGTCTTATTTGGAGTGGACTTTGAGAAGCTGCTCTCATCTGTGCCTAAGCCTCCATACCACTGCCCGGAGACTGAACTAGTTGTCAGCTCAATTTATTGTGTAATAACAAAGAGCGAGTCTGGATCTCTGGTTCCCACAAGAGCCCATATGCCCATATCATAACTTTCTCCTTTTAGGGTTGCTTTTCCTGTCCTAATTTATACTTCCTAAGTTACAGTACATACATTTACATGGTTAATGTTCATATTGCTGAGATTACACCATTGTGATGCATGCAATATAAATGCCTAGACAGATGGATGCAGTATCACAGATTTCTGAAAGGAGGAGAACTTGCAAAGCCAGAAGCTCACACTTCAAGAAACCCATTTGCTGGCACAGGGGTCACTGAAAATAGATCTGAATGCTTAAGAAGCAGTGCAATACTCTTAAATAAAGTAATGCTGACAAAGGTATACACTCTTTCCTAGAAATAGGCTCTAGTTTGTTAGGCTGGCAGGAAATAATCATCACCAAAAAAATTCTACTCTTTGTAAATTTATGATTTATAAAGAGTAAGTGCAAATCTGCTAAGCAAAGGAAATCAGTGGGAAAGGCCACTTTGCCAATAGCCTGTCTCTTTAAATAAAAATTGATACTAAAATGAGATACTTATTAATTAAACCAGGATCAGTCCTGCAACTTTGATGCTTCACATGTAACTCACTGAACAAATTATTTCTAAGGGAGAAGTCATGATACAAGTCTAAATCACTACAGAGTAAACAATTTGGAGTGATACCAGGTGAGAGGTATCTGGAAGACAGCGTCTCCCTCCATGTATTAATAATACAGCAATAAAACAACAGGTGCTGTTCTGCCAAGCTCTCTTGATATTTAGATACAATAAACTTGCTTCTCCAACCCACAGAGAATGAAAAAACAACCCCAAACTGGGTACAATGAGACAAAAGCAATGACTATAATACTGCTGCTAATAAAAGAAAAAGTAAAATTTTTACTTGTGACCACTTCCCTCTCCTGGAGAGACATATGGGTATTATATGGCAATCTTAATATTTCAGTTCCATAAATTCTGCTTTTCAATTCCTTTCTGATTAAAACAACAAAAATTTGCAGGTTTACTGATCTTTAAAGGTTACTGGCAAGATAATGTCAACATATTAATGGAGCTTGCTTGAAAAGATACAGAGGTCAAAAAGAAGCAAGTGATAATTAGAGCAAAGAATCTAAAGCTGGTGAAATTCAAAAATTCATGCAGATGCTATAGGAAAAATACCTTTCTCTGCATAGCTCTGCTATAGCATGTTTCTACAGTTTGTTTCTAAGTCTCCCTTTGCCTTTCATCTTACACATATTTCAGCACTGTTGTTATGCAAGATGGGGAATCATTCATTTTAATGTGATACTAAGCATATTACCACAAAACCAGAAAGAAGCTACCGATTTACTGAGTATCTAATTAAAAAGCTCTACAATTCAGATTCTTTGTAGCCCCTCACTGCACATAAAAGATTTAATGCTGCATCTGAAAAGCCACATGTACAAAAAGCAAAGAATTTGTAAATGTTTCTGATATTTGCTTATTCTTTTCCTTCCTCTTGTTACAAAAGCCACAGCCATCACTCTCTTTAAGTGCTAATAAAAACAATTTAATGACAGGTAAATTTGCTGGTTTGTAGCTTCTTTGAACCCCCAACACACTCACTAAAGGAAAGTAACTTTAGCTAGGAAAGAGATCCTCGCAGCACGATGGTGAATAATTCATCATTACATTTTTCTTTTCATCTCATTTTGTGCCAGTAACGTACACAACTGAAAATATTGCAAAATCTAAAAACAACCACAGACAAGGACTTCCAGCAGCAAAATACACATTAAACTAGCAGGCAGGTTTCCCCAGCTTATATAATAACAGCTTTAGCTCGACAGAACCCCCCATCACTCACCGAGGACTGAATTCACTTGAACAAAAGCGGAGCCCAGTCACCAAATGCAGCTTTGCAGGACTCTCAATGCAAGATGCTCCTGTCTGCTGTTCGGTTCACACTTGCCTTTATAACTAAGCCAACCAACAACATTCAGCTGCTGAACCTGATGAATTATAAAACGGTAGCTCCCAGACTCTCATATTTTACATCACAGGGGGTGGTCATCCAGCATACACACTGCCTGTGTACATATATTCTGCTATAACTCATCCTGATAAACACATCAGTGCTGGCAGCAATGACAGTAATTGGTGCTCAGGATGTACAAGCACAAACCAATAGAGCACACTCCCACCTTCTGCTCTGTGCAACATCTCTACCTGTCAATCACTGCACCTTGTTAAGGTGGAATGAGCAACTGCACTTGGGGGAGACGCAAAACTCGTAGAAGAAACCATCTACCAACACAAATTCTGCACTTAAAATTTCTTAATGCAGTAGTAAATGTGGCTTCAGTGTCCTCTAGGTAACGATTTTCACGATTTTTTTTGCCTAAATCTTCATAAAAATCTTCCCTTCTTAAAGACACAGTTCTCATTTAGCAAATAACAAAGTGTTCTTTACTTCTACTATCATGAATGGAAATTATTCAGGCAAATTCCAGGGACATTAGCACAGATAACCTAAAAGCATTACTCCAGGCAGAATGATTGTTAAAATACTTGTTAGGTGAAATTCTGTGCCCATTTTAAAATCCTCCTAAACATGCTGAAAGGTTTTAAGATCATCCTCTAAATTATAAGGATGTACTTATAATGCTCTTCACTTCTCTAATACTTTCTTTTCCCCATATGCTTCCATAGTTTTTAAAGTCAATATATAGATACAAAATAACAGAACCAAACACCTAATTACCATTAATCCAATCAATTAAACGAAACATTTTCAAATGGGATTAATTACAGCAATAAAAATCATAATTGTTGCACATGCCACAAATTAACACTCAGAATTAGTCCCTAACAAGCAAAGCTGGTTATGGTAATGGTAAAACACAGCCAGGGATCAGCCACTGGAAAGGCATTTGTATGGCAATTTTTTTATGAGGGAGCAGAAGTTGCTCTTTCAGAGTTGAGCTCCAGGAATTTTGTATGTGTTTTACACAAACTCAAGGCTATTTGTTCGAGGATTGAGTGGGAATGAACACTTTCAAGAGAACACAATTCAAGAGGATTTTTTATTTCTACATCACTGGTGATGATTCTCAGAGGGTTCCATTTGGAACCTGAATGCTTGCTCCAGCTGCTTTCATTTCCCATGCCTGTAAAACTCCCCGCCTTTTGGTGCCATGAAGAAACGTTGTTCTTGGGAAGGTGAGCACAGTTGTGTGAGTGGTTGTGCATTGCCTGGATGCTTTTCCACGAACAACTGGGCTGAGGAATGCAAATGAAGCCTGTGCCGGCAGCCCCAGGCAGAAACCCAACCCTTCTCACCATCTGGACTGACTGATGTGCGTCACAATGTGGGAACAGGGTGTTGCATTTCATGCATAGCAAAAGCTAGTCCTATATATATGTTTGTGTGTGTATATATATATATATATATATCCCGTTCCTCCTGTTCTCAGCTGCTTGTTCCACCCCATTCCTCATTTGTCTCTTTGTATTCAGCACCTTTACTATCTGAGAAAAAAATCACTCCAGGCCAGAGGCAAGAGCAGCATTTCTGCATATGCTGCTGGCTCTTACTACAGAAGACTGTATGAAGGAAAAGCTCTCTAGAGTTGGGTGACAGAATGTAGGGGAGGCATATCAGGATTTAATCAGAGCAATGGTTTTGATGTCTTTGTCTTTCTCAGAGGAAAGGACAGCTGAGATCCAATATCTGGATTCTCCAGTGATACTGACCAAGAATAATCCAATATGGGCAGAAAATATTCCAAATTATAAACCCTGGCTCATTAAGAAGCAGCAAAAAGAAAAAAAAAAATCTATGCTACTGGATTTGGCTTTTAGAGCCAAATTCTATTCTCAGGGGCTTACATATTTTATATGCATAACATGGAGGTTCCCTAAAATGGCCTGATTACAACAGTTTGTTGTCTTGTGCACTAATTAGAGTTTCTGACCTATTTTTTATTAGAGACAGTTTCAAACCATATGTGCCAGAATGCCCTATTTTCCTTTTTGTTTTGCCTTAACCATTCAGATTCTAAGAGGCTTCCCAAGGATCTGTGTGAACATGACACTGCCTTATAACAATCTGCTGCCACATGAATAAGACACAAGCAACGCATGGTTGAATGTCCTTGACTAACATAACATTCAAGTGAAAATTCAGCTCTCACTTACTGAAGAAAGTGTTTGTAAAAGTGACCACTGTCTTACTAATGTAAGCCACAGCAATATTTCATAGCTGTGTGTAGGTGGCATACATAAACCAGAGTCTGTGGCATTACATAAGATCCACAATTCCAAGAGAAATTGCTACCCTCTTTCACACCTGCAATTTTTAATTAGTTTTCCTGGCTTCCATGTAACCTTTCAATGGGTAATGCAGCTGATACTGCCATAATAGTCAACAATGTGGTGTTTTATTAAGGTGGTGATTTGATACGCTCAACACACAACCCATGTCCTTGGGGCTCTGTTCTTACATTCTGCTGCAGAATGTGAGACTTCACATTCAAACATATTCACTCCATTGACAGGTGTGTGAAAATCCCATATGGCTGACAGATTTCTGTATACCTACATGTATATATAGAGTATGTATTTTTAAGGCATTTGTAACAAACACATTTGGTATTGACTCCGATGTTCTTCGCTACAAGCTGCAAAATAGAAATGATTTAAAATGAAAAAAAACCCAAAAACACAAGACTAAAGTGTTCCCATTTGCTACCAAAACATTACTTCTTTTGTCCATAATCACATGGACTATATTGACTACACATCATGGATATCTCATTTGCTGTCTACAGCGAGGACACAGATCACTGGGGAAAAATCAGGGCATTCAGCTGGAATAACAAGACCAGAAGAAGCAAAGGTAACTTCAAAATAAAAAGAACTACAGGCAGATACTATAAATATCACAAATTAGCTATTACTGTCACTTTCACCTCAATGAAGCAAAACTACATCTCCAGTATCTCCACAGCGTGGACCTGGAGTTTCAGGTGAAAAAATGTGCACCAAAAGAGATAATTCCCAGGCCACACCAGATGGCATGGATGACCAGTGCTCTGGGTAGTAATCCTTGCAATGTGGCCTAAAACACCAAATTGCAAACTAGAGAGGTACTTATCCTGTGTCCTGCATTTAGCAATCTTCAATTTCTTTACTGATTTTTTTTGGTCAGACTTACACTGGATACATTTTTTTCCCCAGGATTTACACTCTTTCATCTGATAGCCTTTTGATGGCACTGTCAGAGCATATCTCTAAAGCAAAGAGACCAGCAGGATTTAAAAAAGGACTGGGCATTTATCAGATAATATTATCCAGAAGAGCAGTAATAACAAGAAGCCTAAGCTTTCCAACGATCCGGGGGTGTAAAAACACTTTGTTTCTTACAGGTGTTTTTTCTTTCATGGCAGGCTCAACCCACTGTTCTGCCTCAGTCTGCATCACTTTACAATAGCCCAGCTTATCCTGGCCTCTGCATAGGACAATAGTATCAAGGGCTGCAAGTCACTTCCCACCTTCCTCCCAGCAAGGCACTAATTTAGCTCTCCCTCCCTAATCTGGCTAAGAGTTACCATGAAATCTGTATGAGTTTAGTTAATTCTGAGATCTACCTTTCTTCAAATCAAAATCAGCTGAGTATAATTGTAGAGATCTTTTATTACACTGGATAAAGGCAATCCCTAGTTACAGGGAATTTCCCTGCCTATACATTCTGAAAGGTAGTAGGTGAAATAGAATCATCATTCCTTTCGAGTACAGAAATCTATCAAACTTTTAATTCCAGCTGAGACCACAGAGGATTTACAAGTTTCACAAGCTACTCCATTGCCTGTGGTCTGAATCCAAAGAGAATGTCTGCTTTTATAAATATATGGTAAAATAGTACACATTGAGTCAGATTCCATTGCTGTAACTTACATACATCCCACACTGCAAAATAAACAACAGTGACAATGTAAATTAATTTAGTTGCCACAGCAAGGCAATAGAGAAATTAATTTTCTTTCAATGTTGCACACATGAAATTTCATGTAAGAACAGTTTTGAAATAGTTTCAGTTTCTAAGATTAATCCTCATACGTACAAATGAATAAAAGTGTATACTTAGATTAATTGAGAAATTAGCTGGCACAAGGCTTTGAAGATGCAAAGGACTGTACAAGTGCTATTGCTATAATAATATTTTTCGGTATTACAATACTTTCCTTCCTCAAGTGACATCTCTTTTGCTACAAGTGCAGAGTGAAAGCTCAAGTCCTCTTTCTGAATGAGGACTGTGTTTGAAAAAATATAGAAAAAAGAGAATTAATAAGGATATTCAGCTAGGTCTGAATGAACAGATGCCCAAGAGAGCAATTTAAGTTGATCAAGGGCAATGACAAGAGCTTGCTTTGCTAGTTAGGAAGGCTGATCTCTCCTAATAGTGGCTTCAGAGTCTTAAGAATATGAATGATCCTATCAGTAATAAAGAAGAGCAGCTAAAAGAGAGGAAGACCAGATGGCACTTTCCCTAGAGCCTCTGGGGAAGCTGTCTGGATTTGATTTGATTTGAAAAGCCTTTTATAGCACCCTGTGAACCTAGAATAATATGGCAACCCATTAATAAGTCAGCAGATATCACAGGAACAGTCCGATATTTCATAAAAATGTTTATTTTCTGTATGGCTTAGGTTAGTTCAGTTGGTCAAAAGAACTGAGAAACTTGGAGGAAATGGTTCAGAATCCAGAACTAGTTTGCATTTGTTTTTGTTTTGCTTTCTTGACTTTCGTTTTCCATTGAACCCTGTGTTTGCTTTTGCTATTCCCTTTTAAATAAATGAGTTAATTTTTCTGAAGCTTGATATTCAAATCCAAAACAAATCATAAAGGACTTAATAGCTCTATGAGCTGGGAAAAAAAAAAAGCTAAAGATACACTTTCTACTAGCTAAAAGTTTAAATGTAGTAGCAAACCAGACAAGCATCTTTTACACATATTTTTCACAAACAGAAGGTCCCCCAGTCAACTCCTTATAAGCCTAATGCTTATGAAGGAAGCAAATGAGTTAACAGCTTTGGATGGCAAAGAATGGTGGAGCCATGAAGATCCTCCTTGGATTCGCAGTTTAACTCTGCGTGCACTCTGTGGTGGGAGGAGTAGGTGGCTGATTTGGGAAGAAGTACAGCACAGGAATGATACACTTGACTCCTCTGAGGATGGTGATGAAAATCTGTCAGCTTGGCATAGTCCTTCACGTTACCTACAGCAAGAACTGACACATGGAGAAAGCAACAGCTCTACAGACTTCACAGTAAAAAACACAGAATACAAATGGAAAAGGCCTTTAAGATCATCGAGTTGAACAATTAACCCAACACTGCCAAGTCTACCATCAAAACATACCCCTAAGCACCACACCTACATGTTTTTTGAACCCTTCCAGGGACAGTAATTCCACAACTTCCTTGGGCAGCCTGTTCAAATGCCTGACCACATTTAGCAAAAAATTTTTTCCTAATATTCAATCTAACTTCCCCTGAGGCAACTTGAGACCATTTCCTCTTGTCCTATCACTTGTTACACGGAAGAAGAGACTGACCCTCACCTGGCTGCACCCTCTTTCCTGGTAGCTGCAGAGAGCACAGCACAAGAGGCAGAGTGTGTGTGGTGCAGAAAGCAGAGCCACCTTGTTGGAAAGTCCTGTGACAGTACTTCAAGGGGCTGTCCGTGGAAAGGGAAACAAACACACAAAACAGTCTTCATGAGGAAACAGTGAAATTCAGGCTTGCATTTGTGGTAGATTGCAAAAAAATAAGCGGCATCGCCTGAGGATGCCTCCTGCACTGATTGTGACAAAGAGCTAGCACAGGAATCAATACGCACGCACACACTCTCAGATTAAGTTTTCCCCTCCTACGGTTTTCTTTCAGGAAAGAAAATCTGAAGCCTGGATGACTAACTACAATGCAGATGGCAGAGCAGTGTAGAGATACAAGCTCCACATGAACTAGTTTAGATGACACCATGAGTGAATTTAACCTACTCATACTGAACTCCATGATTATGCTGTTCCTGGAACCTGAACAAGCACAGCAGTTTAGGATTCAGACAAGCCAAAGAAGGACAGCAGGTGATACTCAAGCTAGATCTGTGCCAGCATTCTTGCAAATTTACGTCTGCAGTTTTTTGCCATTTCTTGTGAACGTGCCAAGAAAGTACCTCCCAGCAAGAAATAATACATGGAATTACAGCAGCATTAGAGCAAAGTATTGCTCTGAAAAGAAAGGAAGAAATAACTCTTTTTTAGGATATAGAACACCCTCTTTCAGCTCCACAGGAATCATCCGTAGCCTTGCACGGTTCTCAAGACTGCTGAAACTGCAGATTTACTGTCTTGGCTCTAATGCCAGGACAATTAATTCTGTGCTCACCAGAAACCCTTTTGGGTAACTAGGGTGATGGTTCCCTGGCAAACTTGCTTTGAGGGGATTGTCATGCTCAGTGTATTCCTGCACTGTCTGGGCATTCTGCAGGTGGGAATGGCAATGACACTTCATCTACAGGTCAGCAATAACCATGAGCAGGGAAACTATTTACACCTGGTAACTAACTTCCACAGTCTGAGCTCAGCTGGGCACTTAAGGACAAGCCACCCTTTGGTGAGGATTCTGTCTGAAGGGACCCAAGAACCAGGACACTGATTAGATGCTCTGTTCTTGAACTACATACAGCTTGAGGATTAATTAGGAGTGGGAAAGTGCTCTAAGACCTTTAACTGAAGAACTGAAGAATTAAAAGAGTTGAAATATGAATACTTATTATCACTACAGTATCAGGATCTCTGATTGAAACCCTACAGAAATAACTCACGCTATGTAGATCCAACAAGAACATTCTGATAAGATTTCATAAATGACAAAATGGGATTTATCTGGGAATGCTGAACAATTGAATAGAGAGATGGTACATGTTAAAACTGAGGATGTGCAGTTTTCAGCACTTGAATTTGTAGGTGTCTACTCCTGTGCTCTGCCCAGCTTTCTGCTAGATAACACCAGAACTGTAAACATAGCATATGGGAAATAAAGGCCAAAGATAAAAGTTAAGAGCATCGGTGGGGAATTGATGACCTTCTCTCACTCATGCTTTCAACTCAACTGCTACTTTAGCAGAGCACCTTGGAAAAGGAAAGCAGAAGCAAATGGCAGTAACTGGGAACTTGGGATATTTGTTGTAAGAATTTTGTGTGTTCTGGGATGGATGCTGCTTCTATGACTCACTTAGCTCAACACTGCTCCATGCAGGTGCTGTGAATATACACTAGAAATAATGATGTATATAAACATTTATCCTACAAGCCACCTAAGAACCTTCAAAGCAAACAGTTCTGCAGGAGTTGAAGAGTTCAATAAGTGATTTTTTCCAGTCTTTTTTTTTTCCTGTTTTTACTCACAACTAGAAAAAAAAAATATATTGGCCCTCTCAATGTTAATATTGCACATCAGACAGAAATATGTCAGTCTGAGGGACATACGAGGAAACAATATAAAAGTACTGTCACTAAGCAGGGACAGAAATTAAAGGAACTTCTGCAGCTCCACTTCCCAGAGAATTCATTGTTAAAATGTGATTTGGGGGCAGAATAATCTTGAATGAGAACAGTAAGAATAAAATGATCCTGAGGTGAAGATGTTGAAAGCAGACAATCCATACTGCTTTGTGCCAGTAGCGAACAAGGACTTCAGCAACAAGGTATAGAAATGCATTAGGATGATGAAAATGGGCCACTTTTGAAGGAAACAATATGACCCTTACAAAGAAAATCTTGTGTACAGTACACCATAAAAGGACAGGGCAGTTCAGATGATGACTCCCTGTGGAGACTGTAGTCAGCTTCTTATCTTCATAGATGGGATGTGTCTTGGAAATGCGTGACCTACAGATATCCTGGCATGGTGCTAGAGAGCAATAAAAACTACGGCCCTGAAAGTATCATCAAAGTTCTGGGCATGCAAAAATTAGTTAACCTGCACAGAAATTTATGAGGGGGAAAAAATCTTTTTGCTTTCTACCAGCAGATTTAATTACTTTACTTCACAGTAAGCATCCCATTGGACTACTCTGTCCCACTGAATTAACAGGGAATTTTTGGAGGATGAAAAATGCACATCCTATGTGTATATTTTGACTACACTACCTATATCCTCATAAAAAAGAACAGACAAGTAGGTATAAAGCCTTTCTGAGTATGATCAACCAGCAAAGCAGGGCAAATAATTTGTAGTGAATGTATGGTTTCTTTTCTATTATTTTAATTTTTTTAATGATTGTTTTTGCTGTTTTCACAAATTAATGATCACATAGGAGTTAGTAGATGCCCTCTGCCTGTATATAATTTATGAACATTATATTGACAGTATTTACAGTATGAATTTTGCATAACCATATACTATTTCTTCATTTCTTGGCCGGTGAGATGTAAATATTGGCACTACATTTTTGTGCAAATATTCCTATGAAACATATTAATTATAAAAATATTAGTAACAATAAGTTTACCCAGATATTTGATGGAAATGAAATGCAAATGGTTACAAGCCTAAATGAATTGTTCAATTATATATGCATGTTTTTTGTACAATTGCTGAAGTATGTATTTTACTTTTCTCAGAAACCTAAGAGACATAAATCTGAAAGTCATATCATAATTACACCTGTAACATATTTCTACACCCATATCATATAGGATGAAGAATGGAATTTAATATCCTGCTTGGTTTGCGGTTAATTTTCAAATGTCTGGTTTTAAACTACAAACTTCTTGACTTAAGAAGACTTGTAGAAAATTAGGGAAAAATCAATTAAATATATGAAATCAATGTATGTTAAAATTTTACATGTTAATATTCATGGGGTTACTTCGAAGTCTTTCTTTGAATCAAACTACCAGAAACTCAGTCCTCTTTTTTCCTTTTTTTGTTTCTTTTTTTTCTTTTTCTCTGGAAGAATTAAATCCACTTGGCATCCTAATGTGCATTAATTTAACACAGTGCTCCCTTCAAATGATTGATTTTCTTTACCTTCCCCTTTACACCTAGTGAATAATTTTAACAGCTTCCTGTGGGCATGAAACACCAACTGGCATTAGACTGATGTTGTAGACTGATTATTTTTAATCTTTCCAACCAAACCAAAATCCTCCTTCTCATGTAATAGTAATTATAAAAAAGACATAGCTTATATTCAGTACATTAAAATTTAAGAGTATATGCTATAAATAGAAATGACAGAGGGACAAGCCATTTCAAAACTCAGATTAGTTCTTAATATTGTACTCAGGAAGAAAATGCCATTATATGGTATATAATCACCAAGGACAGAAGTTGACAGCTGAGAAAATACAGTTTTGAAAAGCTATTCATTTTTTTGGAAGTAATCTTACTGGGAATGTTCATATTAATTTAAACTATTGACTTATTTTATCTTTGTGATAAATGTTATGGCTTCTGAAATCTAAATAATGTTTCAAATTATTTTCTACATCTGAGGACTCTTTAATTACACTTGAAAGGCAACCTGCTATGTGAAAGCATGTCCTATACTGAGCATTATTAGGATTAGAATAATTTTACAGTCCACTTGGTAAATCCAGATAGAACCTGACAAAAGACTCATGGATCTAATCCTGCAAAGAGGTACTCCACCTCTGCAAATTCATGCTAACACATGAGGGGAGAAAAATGACAATTATTATGCTTACAGTTGTTCCAACAGCCTGGGAGGGCCTAATATAGAAAGACAAAACCCTTACAACAGTGTTGCCTAAATATTTTAGGTATCAACCAGAAGAACAGAGCTGCCAGGAACCAGAAACTCATCTGGACTATCCTGGCACTTTGGCAAAATCATAATGTCCTACCAAAATGTACCCTACCAAAATGTACCCTAGCAAAACATTTTCCCTCTACTCTTAGCATGAAGGACAAATAAGTAGAGCAGGTGTTCATTTCTTTGTTGTTTTTTCCCCTCTGCCACATAGAAACAGTGCTTGTTGAGAATACCCAGATGCAGCATCATCACTGAACAGTTTCTCTTATTACATGACAGGTATCCTACCTAAAATCAATAAATATTTTTATAATGGAGTCCATGTGACAAATAAAGTCCCACAGTTGATCTTTCATTGTTTGTTTTTTGCTTATTTTGTCTTGATTTCTCTGGCTTTATATACAAATGCTGCTGCTGAAAGAGAAAAAAAAAAAACCCAAACCAAAATAGATTATCCCAGATTTGGGGCTTTAGAATGGGATGATGAAGATTCAGCACGGTTCCTCAGCTATTTTAGTCCAGGTATCTATACAAATGCTAACTATCTTGGCAAACACAAGTCAACCTCGACTGCATATACATCAGAAGGGAAAAGAATCAACAGGAATCAACATATATTTTATGCAAGCTTTCTATCTCCCTCTCTCACTTTTTGGTCTCCTTTGCCATCATAATTAAAAATGAACTCCTTTTACAGGAAACATGGGGGTTATCTGGTTGCTCTGCTGCTTCTGTTCTTCTCTAGACCAGCAAAGGGATGCTGTGCTTCAAGAGAGGCACCACAAACAGTTCTGCTGATAAAGTGCTCTGGAAATGGAGAAAGTCATCCCCAGAAGCTAAATGAATTGGTGTGTGCCTGCATGAGCATCCATAGGGGTTATTCATGGCAGGTCTATTCTATATAGAAGTACAAGAACAATTAGAAAATGCAGCTAATTTCCTAACAACTGTTTTCAAAAGCACACTGGTAATGGGAAGAAAGGTAGATTTTATGTTAAAAAGGACCATTTGTTCTCTTGGCTTCATTCAACTGGTTTTATCTGCCCACAGTTCATGAAACTGATTGATAACACATTAAAAACTGCAAAAATATGCATTAATTAAAAAAAAAAAAGAGAAATCTATGCAGATTTATGAAAATTGGTACATTGTGTGGCATTCAATCAACAACAAATAGGCAAATTCGGGTGACACTCAAGTTCATGGCAGGCTGCCAGTGCAGGAGCTGGAGAGACTGGATGGTGCCAACAAGTAGCTCAGCACACAGCATCACTGAGCTGCCCAGAGATCTCAAAGTGAGCATATGTCCTGGTGCTCTGACACTCAGATTGCTGGGGAAACAGGTACTTTAAAAAACACCTTTATACCCCATGTTCACATTTTTCACTTCTTGATGCTCTAATGAAACAGGGGTATCCTGTGGCCCCCCCGATCAGCTCTGCTTTCAGAAGTGCTGACACTGCCAGGGATGGCATAACCCCAGTGACACAGGACCCTGGGCTGGCTAGAGCTGTGGACTGGATGTGAAAGATTCCTGGACTCAGAAAATGGAGGTTTTATTGGAAACCTAGCATTTTTAATTAGAGGGACCTCAAAGGCCACATTTATAATTAATAACTCAGATGTTTCCAAGATGATTCCCATGACCTGAGGCAGCTTGGAGCGCCTCATGTCTGGCCCACCTAACTGTCCCACTGTCCCAAAGTTTAACCTGGCTCCTGAGGCTGGTCTTCTACCTGAGCTGGCTTCCAAATCATGTAGTGCTGGGACAAAATGTGTTAGGGAACCTGCTAAAAATTTAATAGCAAGGGCAAAAATACTCCTGTTTGGGAAAACTGCCAAACATTGTTTACTAGCATATATGACACCAAAGTGATTATTATAAATCAGAGACATATTATGCAGGGATTATACACAATTTTCTTCTGGCAGATCATGGCTCCATGGGACAAGAGGCTCTATGCTTCCAGCCATTGCTGCTTCTAAGGGACTCTCTAAGGAGCAGCAGACCCCACATCAGGCCTCCAGTTCTCTCTGTCCTGTCCTCTCAGAAATTCTTACAGCCTGGACATGAGCTGCAGGTTCCCATCTTCTTCCTGTGGTCCTTTTACCTCTCAGACCTTGAAGCTTCTAGCTTTTAGCTCCTTCTCTTCCCCAGACCCTGCAGGAGATCCCTCCATCTCACCCAAGGGACACCATCTGGCCCAGTCTTTTTAAGGAACTTAAGATAACAGTGAAAAACTAAGTAAACCCCCAAATATTTTCTGCCACATCCAGCACTAATTTTAGGCCTCTTAAAAATGTCAGAATTGAAACAGAACAAACTGATCCTCTATGATCTTGTTTTGAGAAAGCTCTAATTTTCAATCTGAATCAAGGTGACATTTGTTTCTTCAAAATTGCCCTCTCTCTGTACCCAAAATAGGACAGTCATCAACCTCTTAGTCCTCTTGAAAATCTAAAACACATTTTAGCACTTCCACAAGCATATTCCCTTTAAGGACAGTAATTGCAACACACACTTTACACCTGTGGATTAAGTAATCACACATGTCAGGCAGATAATTAAGGGGTAAGCTAAGCCCTGGGACACTGTCCCAAGCCAGGGCCCACAGATAGCTATTTAGCCTCTCCCTGTTAGTCAATGTTGATTGAATTCTGGTTTTGTTTACACACCAACATCCTCTCCTGGGCTGCATACCCCTAACATAGGGCACCATCTCCACAATGAACTCCTCAGCTTTTCCCATTATTTGGTATCACTGATCAGCATCCCAGACATCTAGGTAAATGCTGAGAGAATGCTTAAAACATAATTACTATTGCATTCCCTGGAATCTCTGGTGAAAATTCAGTTACCTTTTGCTTTCAAATGAAAAATACAATTTTTTGTTAGCTACAATTTTTTTCATGCAAGCCTCTGGGCAAAATTTGCCACTCAGATAACTCAAGACAGAGAATCAGGAGTCTGTTGTGAAGGTTTTATGGGTTCAGCTGAGGAAATAATTTTGCCTCTGCCCTCACATACGATTTGTTGGTTTTTAGAGGTTTTTTCCCCATATAGCCATTGAAGTGAAAACTACAGCAGAACTTGCCTCTAGAGGAAGAAAACAGAAAAATGCTAGGCACCTTCACAATATGAAAAAATGCCACCAAAATGGACTTTTGATGCCACGATGCAAACAAATTTCACCAGGGACTCTCTGTTAATACTGAGAGTTTGCACCTACAGTTCTCATGCATGTGGCTGAAAAGTTGGTCAAGCCTTCACCTAAGACATGGATCCTCCATTTGGCTGCTCTGCCATTACAGACCCTAAAGTTCAATTTCTAGCAATGACAGATATGGCTCCAGAAAGGGCAAGATAGGCACAAAGGAACATTTCCTGGGAAGTGTTTAAAAGAGGTGTGGATGTAGCACTTGTAGGTACGTTTTAGTGGTGAACATGGCAGTGCTGGGTTAAAAGCTGGATTTGATGATCTTAGAGGTCTTTTGCAAAATCCTTAATGATTCTATGATTCAATCAAAAGTTCTTCCTGGTTCCATGGGGAAAAAAGCTCTGAGCAATGGTGCAGATACATCACTGGGTGAAGATAAGAAAATTCTTAATAGTGTTGCAGAACATAGGGAACTAATCACAAAATACTTCAATTCAGCTTTCGGAAATAAATAGGAAGATTCACTTTTCTTACATGGAAGGGATGAAATACCCGTCTGTAATTAGTAGTGTGCATAGTAAAACAAAGTAGAAACTAAACATTATTAACTTTGAATAGAATATTATATGTAAAGAGACATGATGAATCAGTGTCTAAGAACTCTTGAAGTGACAGATGAGAATATATCTGTTTTATAAATTTTCCTCCTTTGTGCACCTTGAATAGCAGAGAAACTCCAACAGGCTGAAAGAATTGTAATCCAAATGGACAGAAAATATGCCTGGGTGAGCACCAAGTAGTCAGTCTAATATCAGTGCAATAAAAATAATTTTTAAAAAAGGAAAGAGATGGGAATGAAATACCATTGACATGATTTTATTGAAAATATGCACTCTCAAAAACAGCCTCAGTCCAGACTGTAAAAAGATGACCAATTAAAAATACTCTTTAAGTGTACAAGTGGTCTCTGAGTTTCCAAATGAACAAGCTATGTACCATACAGTATTAGTAAAGCCCATATTAAGTAACAAAGAAATGGTTTGTATTTTAAAATGCTATTTAAAAGCACAAAATGATTTGTGAATGAAGATACTTTCAGTGAGGTTTCATATGGATAAGTCCAAACCCACATTTTTTCCAGCATTTTCATCAATGCTTTTGAGAGCTAAGGCTCTTAAGGACTAAATGTAGGCTAGAACAAAGACTATTAGAAAAGGTAACATAAATTAGAAGACATAAGCCCTGTTTTATGATTTACTAAGTTAGTCCTAGCTGAATGAAAATTGTCTGAATATAGCCACTGAATACTATATATATGTATATATATAAAGAAACAAAGCCAAAAGCCATTGTTGTTGATGCTTGAAAAGAGTAAATTTGCAGTAAAAATGGCTGGGCAATTCATGTGGGTTTGGTGTGCTTAGACTGAGCAGAAAAAGGAGTAAAATGCAGACTAAAAATGTGTTTTGGGGTACTGGGGAAACTGGTGTGAAAACATTGAAAGATATTCTGTTGTCCAAAAATGATGGTGAAACACTGGGGCAAAAGCCAAAACAGCCCCTAAGAAAGACAGCTGAGGAGTGGAAGAAATTGTTATAAACGTTTTTAGTTTGGCAAAGAGAAAATAGAGAAGTTGAAATGTAGGGCCTTTTTCATGGGACAAAATATTAGGTACTTAATGACCTTCATTTAGGAAGGCATGAAAAGAAGAGATTAGGAATTGAAAGACAGAAAAATCCACATGGGAAATAATGCGCATACTTTAATAGCTATTAAAATGAATAACCACTGGAATAAATTAGCACATGAATTGCTGAATCTTTAAGGTCCCTTTTAACCCAAACCATTGTAGGATTCTATGATCACATTTTTATGATTTGAAAAGCTTTGTGACCTATTCCTCCTCTAGATTTTTACATCTGTGGAAATATAATTGGTGCAGCCCTATTCTGACATTATAGAAGTTCATAAAATATTGGTTTTATTTAAATGTTTGTGGATGGATTTTTTCACATTTAAACACTGTTAATGTCTCAAAAGCAGCATTTTGATTAAAAAAAGACTTCCTTCAAATATGCTTAAAAATCACTTACATTAAATGAAACTAATCTAAATTGTAAGTAATTTTATACAAAAAAAGCACAAAATATGAATGCATATGAGAACCTCTGAAATACATGAAAGTATAATAAAGCACCCAGGTGCTTCCCAGCATAATGGTGCTCTGGGTGAGCTCTTCATCTTTCCCAGGCTCAAGCTCCTGTCCTGTTTCCTGCATCATTCCTAGTCCTCTTTTCACCTCTGTACCAAAGCAAGTATAGCTTAGTCCTTAATCCTCCAAAGCATGCTGGGATCATGAAATTAAATGCATCTGAGATCTGTAGATGCTTTTATGAGCTAATTAATGAAACTTTAAGGAAGAGAAGAGCAGACAGCAGAAATCTGGTTTGTTCCTTGCTACAGTAAGGTTTGCAATAAAAGAAGCAGTCAGATGGAACAAAGATGTTCCCCCGTAACCAAGCAATGCACATCTCTTCTGTCATCTACATCGGCAGTAATTCACATCAGAGCTCCACAGGGCTGCAGGATTAAAGTGGGCTGGCAGAGCTGTCCCTCTCCTTGGAGAGCGAGTTGGATACTCGGCACAGCAGGAGATCTGCCTTAGCATTTGCAGCTTACTTTGAATAACCCCATTGTAGGCATTCGTGCAGAAGGACAAAAGACACTTGGGCTTGTTCAGCCTTAAGGGTAAAACTCAAAAGGGGAACTTGTTGCTGTCTGCATTTACCTAATGACAAGGTCTAGAGAAAGTTCAGAGAGATCATTCTTAGAGGTGCACAGAGAAAGGATGAGAGGCAAAACCCATAAGTTCCAGCAAGAGAAAATCCTGACTAAATCCAGGAGCAAAAAAAATCACCATGAACATGATGAAATGCTGGAACATGTTACCCAGAGAGGCTGTGGATCCCCATCCTTGGAGATATGTAGAACCTGAATGAGGAAGTCTAACGAAGTAGCTTGGATCAGGTGGCCACCCTTTGAGCAGAGGGTTGGAATAGATGGTCTTCAGAGGTCCCTTCCAACCTGAATCACTCCTGTTTCCATATAATTAATGGTTAGTTTTCTGAGCATTCCCTATTGGCCTAACTCTCCTTCTGTTAACATCAGGTTATTGAATGCTTTTGGAAAACTCTATTCCACATCCAACAGTGTTACAGGACCTTTAAGAAGCCAGATTCATCACACCATTTTTCTTTCTTTGTGCTTCAATAAAGTATTTATGTGTACTTTTCCTTCTGTTTATGTCAAGATTTTCACCTAAAGACAATTATTTCCACAGCATTTAATTATGATATCAAGAGGCTGACATTGAACCTTTTGAAAGAGGCCCTGACTCTCACTGACATAATTTCAGAGACCTGCTCCCCTGCACGTCAACAAACCTAAATTCATCATGTTTTAAAAAGATTGTTAGGTTTTAACTTTGCTCTTTGACCACAACTTCGTTCAGATTCTAATCACCTAGGAAGATGCAGCAGCTCAGAAGACCCAATATCTCATTTCCTGATAATAAGGAAGGATACTCCTTCCCCTGTTTTCTTTCCCTTGTTAATCTGACAAGCCACTAACACCCCAAAATTGGCGCAAGTGAAACAGCTCTAAGTATAAAAGATGATTCTTGTATTGTTTGAGCCAATTTGAAGATGTTGTTTCCTTTTGTGAAAACAAAACAAAAAACCAAAAAAAAAAAAAAAAAAAAAAAAAAAAGAAAGAAAAAGAAAATGGAGGAAATTCACAGAATCACAGAATGGTTTGGGTTGGAAGGGACCTTAAATTTCATCTAGTTCCAACTCTACTGCCACAGGGAGAGGACCAGATTTCTCAGGGCCCCATACAACCTCGCCTTGAACACTTCCAGGGACAGGCATTCACAACTTCTCTGGGCAACCTATGCCAGCTCCTCACCACCCTCAAAGTAAAGAGTTTCTTCCTAATATCCAATCTGAACCTGCCCTCATTCTGTTTTGAGTCACTATCCTTTTTCCTATCACTACATATCCTTATAAAAAGTTGATTTCCAGATTTCTTGTAGCCCCTTTAGGTATTAGAAAGATGCTTTGATGTCTCCCTGAAGACAGATCTCTTCTCCAGGCTGAACAACCACAGATCTCTCGGTATCTTTTCATAGAAGAGGATCTCCCATCATCTGTTCTTCTTCATGGCCTCCTCTGGCCATGAATTACTTGCTCCAACAGGACCAGGTCTTTCCTGTGCTGGAGAATCCAGAGCTGGATGCAGCACTCTGGGTGGGGTATCATGAGAGCAGAGCAGAGGGACAGAATCCCTCCCCTTGCCATTCTGCCCACACTGCTTTGGATGCAGCCCAGGATGAGGTTGGGTCTCTGGGCTGTGAGTGCACATGGCTGGGTCATGTTGAGCTGCTCATCAATCAACAAGTCCTTCTCATCAGAAGAACTCTCAATCTGTTCTCTGCCCAGCCTCTACTTGAGCTTGTGATTGAAAATAACATGTTTTCATTGCTGTACCCAAACCCTATACGAAATCATACACAGGTCCAGAAACTCTCAGAAAAATAAGATACAAGTTTACAAATAGCAGCCAAATGTTTTTGTGTTTTTGTTTTGTTGTTTTTTTTTTTTTTTGGGGGGGGGTTTGTTTTTTTTTTGCATGGGAAGAATTTAAGAATTTTTACTAAACTGAGTAAACACAAAATATGCAACCTCTAAAACACAAGTATCACACATGTATCTCATGTAAAAATTACATTATAGTTATAGTTACATGTAGAAATAGCTCCAAGTTTTCACTCTTTATAAGCCTGCTAATCCTGAAGAAAAGAGATGAAATTTTTCCTTACTGTATACCTCCACATTTTGAAAATCAAGCTCAAAGCTTCTAAGTGTTTATAGTCAGTACTGAAAGTTGCACAAATGGTAACGACCTCCACTTCTCATTTACTGATCAGAGTAACCACCACTAATTTCTGGGGAATCACAGGATGCAAACCATTGCTTGTTGAAGTCTTTAAATAATCACCAGTCAAATGTCTCTCCAAAAATCTCATTATGCCTCTGAAGTGTAGTAGTCTGGAAAGATTATGACCAGCCCAGAGATGTAAGAGCTCAAATCACTCACGTTTATTTCTGATTTATGTAAGTACGAACATTTGCAGCTCCTGGACCTGCAAATGTTCATAATCAACAAACATTAATTGCAAATATGAAAGTTACTATGGCTGGAAATACACCAATATAACTCGGACCATGCACACCAAAGCTGAACCCCATTTTGCTAGGTCAGCCAATAGCTAAGGAATGAATTCCCAACAGAGCTGAGGTAGTCACACACCTCACCAGATTTGCGTTTAAACATAGTTTCTCATCTTCCTTTAAATAATATGAGTATGTAGTAATATGCATGTACAGATAACTTTAAAAATCCAAGTGAAACACTTCCCTGCCCACACTGTTTTCCTTCCAAAGGTAAGGTGAGAAGAACCGTTGCTGGCATATGTTTGCTACAGTAATTAATGCAGAAAAGTGGTGAAAAAAACCCACTGCTTTAAGGCTATATAAAATCAATAGCTCTATTTCAGAAGCTTTCTGCTTTGCCTGGTGATTGGATACCTCTTGTTATACAATCCATGTCTCTGGTAAAGGAGACAAGCTCTGTGCTCAAGGTCAGACTGGATGGGGCTCTGAGCACTCTGACCTAGTGGAAGGCGTCCCTGTCCGTGGCAGTGGGATGGAACTAGATGACCTATAAGGTCCCTTCTAATCCAAATCATTCTAGGATCTCATTATTCTCTGTACCTTTTATACAACTGAACAATCATATTCAACCTTAACCAGCACATGTAGGAATGAGCAAATTTTTTTCTAAATAGGATTCTGAGAGAACTCTACCTACAACTATTGTCTGATAAACATTTGACTTCTGAACTGAGTGATTGATGGCTAAATCTTAACTTCTGCTAAAGCTTAGGGAAAAATGTTTTCAGGATTGCTGCTGCCACAATCACATTTTTGATAGACTAGATCAGACAGATGAAAAACACAAGTCAATTCACAACACAGGCAGGGCAACTTCTCATCTGCCTAAACACACCATGTAGACAACACTTTAAATGGTGAGCATTTTCTCTTTTTTGTTTTTAATTCTCTAGAAAGTCAGCTCACCACCACAAAATGACAAAATGAGCTTTTGATGGGAACCGCAGGGAGGGGACTGCAGCTGCTTGGTAACATAACAACAGAAAAGAAATTATGAATCCAGCTTTGTAAAACAGCCTAGCAGCTCTACAGCCCAGCCACAATCTGAGACAAGTCTGGCATAATACATTAGGAATAAAAAAAAAAAAAAAATAAAGAATCATTAATTCTCTCTACTCCTAAAGTAGGAAAAGGAGTCAGAGTCTAAAAATGCAAGGAACCAGTCAGGTTTCTAAAAGTCTTTAGTTAGACATCTAACCTTAAATTAATAGTTGTTACTCAATACATCTATTTGGTAGATTCTTGAACATTGCTTTAATTACCTGAGAAGAAATCTTTGTAATCTGGAATCTGGTCTTTAGAAGCCTTATGTATTTTTACTCAAAGATAAAGACATACTGCTAAAACCAGCAGTCATTTCTAGAAATGGAAAGCATTTTTCTATGAATGCTATGGGCTCACAGAAGTGTTTGAAAAATTTAGCCAAAATCTACTAACTACAAAGAGTTAAAATTGTTTTTTCCAGGCCTAGGTAGGATTATTAATGCTTAGCAGAGTAAATTCTATTCCACACATCTAAATCTTGTGCTCAAGCTTCCATATCACATTTCAATTACTGCTATTTCTTCTTCTCTGTCATTGGCAGATGAAATCTTATTTTACTGAAGTCTATCCAAAATTAATTTTCCTAGATCTTAGTTTTGATCAGTTTTTCCATGACACAAACAAACTGAAATGGTATTATTAGGCTACAGTCCATCTTACTGATCAATATTGTTTCCCTTGCACTCTGTCTTCTGCCTTTCTGCAAACGTCTCTAATCACATCTTGTACCTGAAATGCAACTGGTTTGTGCAGAAATGACCTGTAGGTTCTGTACTTCTAAAAGCAATGTAGCAGAAAAAGGATCATTGGGATAATACAAAGACATGACAACAAACAGCAGCCCCTGGTCTTTGGAAAGAGTTTGTGGGTTTTAAAAGACTGATTTTATATAGCTTCAAATGTGGGAATCTATATGAATAATATGATGTTTTTTTTCCTGTCTTCTCATGTTCAGCTGAGTGGACATTATCAAATATTGTACAAATATTTAAAGATTGTTTCACTCTAAGCAAAACATCACATTGGAGAGCAACGTGTTCAAACACTCTCGAAGCAACCCAGCACTAAGCATCTGATGGGTTTGTAACAGACTGTGTCATTACCATCCAAAAGCTGCAAATGGGAACATCTTGTTGATTTTGTTTGTGATAGACTTGTTGATGGATTGTGAGAGCTGACTGAAAGCGATGATTTTTATTTGCTGAGTACAATTTGTATCTGCATGTGGAGTAGCAATGGCCACCTGACTTGATCGAAGCCCAGACAGACTGAACCACAACCCTGAGACCCTGCAAGTGCCTGGTGGCCTCTGGAAGACATTATTTTCCCCAGTATCCTTTCATAATTAGTTTTGAAGATTAAGGATGAATCCCACCAGCCTATCTTGCTTGCCAGAAAGATCATGTCTGTTAAGTATCTCAAATGCAGAGAAACCCAGATTCTTATTGTAAAACACACTTATATATTAAGAACATCCACATTCCCCCCAAACAAACAGGTTTGATCCCTACCTAGAGTGAGTCAGGCAGTACCAGATGGGGGGCTGGAGATGTCTGAGCCTTCATTCCATAGAGGAGAGGCTGATAAAATAGTTGTCCTTTTTTCTTTTTTTTTTTTTTTAAACGCTGAAGCACAACCTAAAGTGTATATGGAAAGTGTGTTTCCATAGGAACCACACAGCTGAAATGAGTAGAAGAAGTGAAGGGCTGGGGAGAGAGAAGCATTTAATGAAAGGGAGGAAACACTGAATACTGCTGCATACGAAAAGCCATTGGGTCTGTAAGATACTAGCCAGGTGTTAATAAGGTGCATAAATTCAAAAAACATAGCAGAAAAGGCTCATAATCCAGTGACTAATTGGAAGGGAAGGAAGCAATTTTGTCAGAACCAAACAAAACAAAAGTATAGCCAGTTTTCAGCCTATTCCGCTAACAAAGTACCAACAAAAAAGTAGAATGACATCAATTTTCTGCACCTGTCTCCAAAATAAGATGACATGTAGGTTTTACAACACAAGTCAAAAGAAAATAACTGGAGTAATACTGTTAGTTTTCTTTTTCTTGCAACAATAATTAAAATATCAATTCAGAAACCATTTTAAAATAAGGTAGTTTCTAGAAATCAGTCACCTAGTCCTCACAATGAGTAGTATGGAAGGACCGTAAGATCTGGAGCATGTCAAACCAGGGATATATTCCCTTGGTCTCTAGCCCTTTATAATCTGAAAGATGAAGAGTGTTGCCCTCTCAGTTGCAGTAAGAAAGAAAAAGCCATTTCTAAAACGTTGTTATCATCAATAACCTCATTACTACTGTGAATAGCTCCAGGCTGCCTAAACACGGAGACCTGCTGTGCTATGAATTACACACCTGGAGAAGAGCTGCTCTCTCCTTAGATATAAACAGATGAAAAAGGCACAAGTTGTGGAGAGAGCTTAAGAGGCAGTAAAACTATCACCTGTCTTGGTATCTCTTGTGCAGAGAGTTGATTAATGGGCAGAGAAGTGTAGGTAGGTGGGGCCTTTCAAGGGATAAGTGAGAGCATAAGGTGGCATCAGGTGAGGATTAAAGGGGAAGGCAAACAATACTGAGGTAAAGATGAAGGACAAAGAGCAGACAGGGAGAGAGGGCAAGAGGAGAAACACACACTCAGAACCTCAAGACCTGTAGGGGACTGAGATGTCCACCTGGTGCTCAGGGATACTGGTGAGACGGAGTTCCCAGCTTATTCCTCTGTGAGATTAATGGGCATGCAGAAATAATCCTTTATTCTTTGTTTGCAGCAAAGAAAACATCCAGACAGAATATTGTTTGATATATTTGCCATAATGTAAGGGTGGGTTACATGGTTTTGATTTAGTCCTTCTATTATAAAGGAAATGCTAGAACAATGACTATAAAATGCACTGCAAAAGATAAATCTGATTTTTTTTTTCCTTTGGTGGCAATAGATACACCAATAAAACTGTCAAGATTGAATCATATTTTATAAATCAATTTTAAATATGAGCCCTGTTTTAAAACTGCAATTTACAAGCTATATCTGATATTTTTTATTTATTTTTCAGGCAAAAGTTTTTGATCACAATCTGCTAAATAAAACCTTAAATGATACTGTCTATTTTTACTATAATTTTATGTTCACTGTAAAATATATGTTGCTGAATCACAAACCTCAAATCTGTCAATCATATCAAATATGTTGATGTATTTGAAAAGCTATAAAAATGCTTAGGTATTAAATCTATGTATAAATTGAAGAATCTGAATAATATCTTAAACTATGTATTATCATTAAACTATGTGAGACGCAAATAAAAAGCTTCCCTACAGTTTAAGAAGTCCATAAAGGTGACTCAGTTTTCATTTTATACAGGACAGTAAGGGAGGAGCAAATAAAAGGATTACACAGCCCTTAAATAGTTATGTTAGCTGCTCAAATTTTCAAGGCAACTATCCATTTAGAGTCACAGGGCTTTGGCAATTTACAAACACTAACCATCTGCTGTTCAGTTTCCAGAAATCAACTACAGTGAAAAGACACCCAAAGCCCACAGGAAATGATACAAAGCAAAATGAGGGAGCCTTAGCTAGGAACATCAGCAAGGAAAAAGGTCACAGTGAGAAACAAGTGTAGTTTATACATTTCAAAGAATCCTTTCAGTTTCCTACCATGACATTAGAATATTTTCTCAATAATTTCTGTGTTTTATAAGGTCAGGAACTGGATCTCAGCAGCAAAATTTTGTCAGTTTATTGGTGTTTCACACAGGAGATGTTTTCTCATCTTAGTAATCTTTCTTTTCAAACTATTGTTAGCACTTCTTTTCTTAAACCTGGGATAGTATTTAAAACAATAATGAAATAACTCAGCCTTGGTAAACTTACTCGCATAGTTTTTTGAATTAACACTACCAGCTGATGTTTCTAAAAAAGGGCTGAAAATAGAAAGGACTATGTTAGCAGCCCTTTATTTCAGAAAGTTTCCTCATTATAAAAGTGTCTCCCAGACATTTACCTGAAAAAAACTAGTCAGAATAAACTGCCTTACGGTGCCTCTTAAACTGTATTTTTATCTATTACTGACTACCGATCCATCCTAACACTTGATTTTTTTCCCTGTACCTTTATAGAAAGACTTTACATTTGCATGTTTGCTTTGATCACAGCAAAAGCTCACTGACCTGCATGAAAAAGAAACAACCCCTGCAGGGCAGAAAAAAATGGCTGCAGAAAAAAGTTATGACTGCCACACAGATACCAATGTAATTCATTATGATTAATGTTATTGTAAATCCCATGGGAAGGGATAATGCTTTGCCACTTCTTACAAAGCACTGCCTGCAGCAGAATTTTTAACATTTAAGTTAATACAGCACACATCAATGTATTCCACAGGTCCCTCATCAAAATCCATTCCCCACTGGAAAATACAAGTTACAGATGAGACCCCAGACATCTTAGGAAGAAGAAAGCCACTCAGAGTCAAAATCAACAGCAGGAGGATTCTGTAATGAAACTCAAATATTAACTGAGACTACAGTGTGGTATTACTGGAACTGTGTTCCTACTGCAATGAAGCAGCAGCATTAATATTAAAAAAAAAAATAGCCACAAGTCAGATTTCCCTCCTTATCTCCTGTAAGCAAGTACTAGTATATCTCTAGAAGAGCAGTCCCATGCAAAACTCTTGCTGCTCCAGCACTGCCACTGAAATAGCCAAAAGTTTCTCTAGTGGAAGTTTAGCACAGCAGTCCTTTAATGTAGCAGCCCATCACATCAAAATGTTCCTGGTCAAGGGGAAGTCACAAAAACATCACAGAATCACAGAGTGGCTTGTGCTGGAAAGGACAAAGATCATCCCATTCCAATCCCCCTGTCATGGGCAGGGACACCTTCTACTAGAACAGGTTGCTCAGAGCCCCATCCAACCTGGCCTTGAACACATCCACAACTTAATTGGGCAACCTGTTCCAGTGCCTCACCACCCATGCCTCAGAATCTGATTTTAGTCAGAATGAACTCATACCATTAGGAAACATATATATACATATAGTCCTGAGTTTAAATATCCTTTCACATACCAAAGTTGTATCTGACTGGACAGATAATAAACCATGCTGACCTTTTCCAAGCTCTTAATCTGTCCAGTTAGGATTTTCGCTTCTTAGGAAAGGTTTTGTCTAAACAGATGCTTTGATTCAAGTCAAATTAAATTAGAAAAAAAGAAATTCACAATCTAAAAGTTTCTGTGCTTACCTGACCCAACATTTGTAGTCACTGTCCCTCTACAGGGATGCTGATTATGGGTTCAGCCAGCAACTATTTCACAAGTTTATAAAGCATCATGAGTGTTCATGGCACTCATGACACAAAAATAATTACTCTCTTAGTTTCTTCTATCACCATGCTGTGATTTCTTGACCTTCTAACTTGGAAACTATGAAGAGCCACAATCAAAGCTGCATTTCCTCAGAAAAAAATCATAACAATGGCTTTCCTATGGTGTTGAGTATTGAAAATACAGACTTTTCTACTCTGAGTGCTGTTTGCAAAGTCACTGGAAGAGGAAAGGTAAATATAGTATTTGGACCTATTTTTTATTAAAGCCATGGAGAAAACAAGGAGCAAATTTAGGTGCAAAACAGATGAAATATTGTGAATCCTAAGATCTTCCTAGAGCATATATGCACAAATCAAAACCTCTGCAAGCAGAGGGACAAACAATTTCAGATGTATCTCACCAGCCTCTCTGACCACCAGCTATTTACTCTCTTGCAGACAGACCCCCACTAGCTCTGAAGTGCTCCAGACCAGCCAGATGTGAACCAGCTCTGAAGTACCAGCTACTCATAGTCCTGCTGCATGTAGGTATCTATTACTGCTGCTAACTGCAAGGATTATTCATCTGCCTACCGTGCTCTGCTGGTCCTCCTGCACAGATTTTGCATTGCAGCTTGCTGCTATCCAGGTGTTTTGAGGTTGCCATCACAGCCAGTGTGACCTTGCCTTCTGTCCTGGTGTGCTCCCACACCCCAAGGCACACTAGCGCTGCTCCTCCACTGTTACAAGACAAGCTACAGGAGATCAGCCACTGAAAACAAGCAATTATTTATTTTTTAAATTTTATTTTTCTAAATAAATTTCATTTTCTTTTGGATTTGCTCCTTGGACTGATTCCAAATGGTATCCCTCTGCCCTAAAGTAGTTGTTCTGGCATCATCAGGACAATTCATTGAATAAGCCTTGGATGTGCTTCAGAATCAGTACAAATGCACTAAGTAGGTGCTTATGTCTCTGTTGTTCACAAGAGAAAATCAGATAACTAATTTACCTATACTTTATATGGCTAAAATTAGGTGAGACTGATATTATCCTTTGAGTTTCTTTCTTCCAGTCACTGTTGGTAATTCTTCATGTAACAGGGAAACTTCTAGAAGTATTTATGTTGAAAGCAGTATACTTTTACCAAAAGACTCAGTTTCAGTTAGTCAGGATAATTTAATTTTAAAAGTCCATTAAAATCCTGATCTGTTTTAATTGGGAATTATCTTTATTATGATTTTCCAATATTTTGATCTTCAGTTGTAATTATTAGTAGCTTCTTATTAGCTTCACTCCCCAGTTTTTTGCTCTCAACAGCATACAGAATAAAACTTATTTCCCAGAAGGATCTAGTAACTAGCACAGATTAGGAGAGTTTCTATGGAAAAGGCAATCCTTTTTCTGCAATGAGTAACAATTTTGCAAATTTGAAAACAAGCATTGTGTTTCTGAGGGCTGGTTTTCCTCCAAGAAAGGAAATTAATGAGAAACACAGTAATTAGCAATCATGAAAGGATAAATTTCATGAAATGACAAAATATGAACATAGATGAACAATGAAGGATGCTTTGCAGTGCCATATATTGGCACAGTGTAAAGTGGGGGGGGATGACTTCCATTGTCTGCTGTTTCTCTCTTGATGTACATCCCTGTTAAGATTGAACATCTTATAACTCTGATTCATTTAAGGTTTTGCTGATAGGTACCAGGCTCTAGGCAAACTTAGTGGAGAGAAATGAAAGAGGGAAATCACCATCACTGATGAGCACAAACAGGAAGGCAGAAATCGATGACAGTGTTCCTAACAGTGGATTACAGCCTCCATCTGCCATGCAGGACCAGTCCCCAGCTGGCCTATGCCTGCTCCTTCCTGTTTGCTTCCTATTGGCTTGTAGGAAGGAATTTTTAAGCAGAGTTCAGGTCCCTTGCCAGAGAGGAAAGCACTGGGACCCTGGGGAATTTTATGTCTGGCAGAGATACATAGAAAGCTTCAAGGTCTGTGTCTCTGATCTCTGTGTCTCTTGGAGAAGAACTGCATCCTCCATATGCTTTTGCCCTTCCCTCTTTTGCTCCTCTCTATGTGTTTTGCTACATCATAACTTAATATTGAGGTTACTGCCTTTCTTATTTTGTTCCTGCTCATATTCTTTCTTTAGGGCTTAGTATTGCTACATTTCCCTTTCCTGCAAAGAAGTACACAGAGTTTTGCCACAATGTCCAACTGACAGATTCCCCAATTTTACATGAGACTCAACAGCCTTTAATGTCAAAACACCTCCTAAAATTACCCCTTTCCTCATATCATGTACAAGTATGTCTGCTTAATCTTTAGCTCCCTTTAAATATGGGCTAACTAAATTTTAAACAAAAGAAAGCATTCAAAAAAAGAAGTCATTCAATCAGTTATATTCACATTGAAGTTTTTACTATTTCCTCATTTTCTTAACGTTACAGATAATGTATTTTTTATACAAGTGATTCAAAGGACAACTTTAGTTTGCTAAATCTTCACATCTAACTTTACTATCATCTGTAAACTAGTTTAGGTGGATGCAGAAATGCAACAGATGCATGGAAAATTATGGTCTGATTCAAATCTTGAATCAGAAACTTTTACCTTCTTGACTGAGTCATATGCTAACATAAAGAACAACGTGCACTTTCTGATTTGCCAGAAATAAGTATTTCTATTCCCCTTTCCCCTAGGCTTTATTCACAACTCACAGTCATTGCCTAATTGCAGTAAACAAACAAAACCCAGACTCACCGAGACTAAGAGCACAGAACCAATAGCAGGGATGCTTCAAAAGTACTTGCTAGTGATACAAAAATAAGATTTAGCAGTGCAATAGACAGTGATGACTCAGTGTCTTTCAAAGAGTCAGTCTGCAATTACAATCTCTATGCTTGGAATGAATGGGGGCAAAAAAAAAAAGAAAAAAAGACTGGCAATAGTCCAGCCTGTCGATCCAATCATGCGTCAGTCCCATTAAGCTTGGCTTGATGGCCATGCTAGATGATAGGAAATAGAACACTTTCTCCCACAAATGCACTTGACAGCATCTCCCTCTGTCTTAGAAAATAGTCACTGATGTCTCTGTGAAAAAAATACGACCAAGTCTAAAGTGAAGTTAGGCTGTCAGAATCTCTCTGTTGATAATCATAAAGACATCAATTTTCTGTTATAATAATGGACTATAGTAATTTTACCTAAAATAGAAGGATTCTATGAGTTTGCAAAATCTTCTCTTTTCCTAAGGTGCCTATGCAACATCATGTTGTCTTTAACTGATGCTTTGATTAGTCATTCCATTCTCTGAGGAGGTAGCTGTGAGTCTCTCTGCTTATTACTAGAGTAACTTTAAGATTTGTGAGCAAAATCAACAGGAGACTTTAAATTAGTAATCAGGAACAGAATGGCTGCTAATGTGAGAGCAAACAAACTTTGTTTTCAGTTAGTCAAAGTCTGATGTCTCACAAAATTGTAGCTACAGATTTAGGAGATGCACTATCTACATATTTAGAAGAGCATTATTTTAAAGGTGACTGAACAGCCTCTCTATAGTAACAGACCAAAAAGCTAAAATCTGTTCTGCTGTAGAGTGGTGACTCTGCCTTTTCTTAGTTGTCTGCTTCTCAATTCTAGCCAGACAAATCTAGAAGACAGGGTATAAAAGGAAGAGACAGATGCATTACTTCTTGCCTTGGTTCTCTGTGACTTTCCATGGCAGGCTGGCTTAGGCAAAGAACCCATTTCTGTATCCTTTGTCCTTCCACAGCTGTACAAGAGGAATCCAGTACCAATAGCCACCCAGAAGAGAGGAAACCATGTGGTGACAGATATCTGCTTTTTTACCATCTCCACACAGCTTTCTGAATTCAGTTTTCTCTCTTTACATCCCCTGACATTTCATTAGGGGACTACAAAACAGGAAACATGTTTTGAGTGTGAAGTCATAGTAAAGATAAATAAACTTCAAATTGAATTAACTATCAATATACTGACAGTGAATGAGTCAAGGCTTCTAAGAATTTGGACTTTCGGTCACAAGAAATGCCATCTTTGTATTCTGGTTCACGGTTGCTGTATGCAGCAGTGTTATTTGCAGTTATCAAATGTTATGATCACCATGGCAACTCCCCACTCAGTTTTTCTACTATTTTGCTTGTTAATCTGTTAGAGGTACAGAGTTTTAAGGCTCAACTCTGCAAAAGGCTGAGCAATTTTGACACCCTGCTTGCACTCAGGAAGTGGATGTTCTCAGCACGTCAAGAGAGCAGATAAGCCCCTTGTAATGGAAGTCATCCTGCACTACTTTGTATTCAGAAAGATTCTGTCTCAAGTTCAGCCAGAGTAAGATACCAGAAGTACTCATTTATACACATAGGTAACTTCATTATCCATATTCCAGCAGCACCAGATGCTCCAAACAGCATAGCATTAAGCCCCCTCTTAGAGATAGTGAATTAAGGTAATGTTTTTTTTTTTTTTTTTTTTAAAGGCCATTACATTCTTTTGCACTTCTGTTTTTTTTTTACCTGTAGCATGAAGGATGTCATTCTTCCTTCTGCCCATCACTCTGTCATGGAAGGAGCAGCTGTGAAGATGGAGGAGTATTGTCCTCTGACTGCATAGTACTTTCTCATTTGTAGCAATTCACAGTCAGAGCACTCTAAACCTGGACTGACCTGTCATAACTTACCTTCTCTGATTTCCTACTTGTGGTATGAAAAGGGAAGAAACTAAGATTTAAAAGACACTAAATTAAGTCCTCAGTCCAAACCTGTCCATTTCAATTATCACTTCTTCCAGGGAGACAGACTTCATAAATTATGCCCTGAGCTCCACATCTAAGCCAACATTCCTTCAGAATCTGTCTATAGGGCAGAGATGTGTGTCACCCACAGATCCTCGTGCAACCTGTTCATGCACCACTAGCAGAGGCAGCACGTGCTTTAGTGCAGGCAGTGCCAACTTACCTGAAAAATCCCAGGAAATGCAGGGGAGCAGTTGGTAGCAAACCTTTTGGCTAAATCAAATGTACTCATGCAGGTTTCTGAGTACGTTTGGACCAGGTGTTACCTGAGTGGTTATTTTTGCTTCTACCCTTCCACATTTTACCCCTGGGAACTAATAAGCAGAAACTTCTACATGGAAGATTTCTCCACCCCACACTTGGTAGGATAGAACCTCCACTATCTGAACATAAAAGTAAATGCAACTCAACTGGTCTTCTATTACATTCTAACTTTTTTTATTTTTTCACATGATGGTGAGTAACTCTCTTCTAGCTTATGGATGTTTCTAAATCTACAGGAGCATCCAAAACGAGGTAATGGACAAGACTATATTTTTTAATACGATTAACCACAAACAGCTCCCAGATACTGCACAAATCTTCTATAGAGCTGAAGCTGAGATGTTGTCAGATTAAGTCACCCAGCCACCACTGAAGACTGTAACTTCAGTCGCTTGGGAATTTCATGAAATATAATGTCTGAAGCCTCCCCAGGCATGAGAGAAAGATGTAGTTTTTCAAACTTGAAACAGTGATGAGAAATTGTTGAATGTAACTGTTTACCAATCTTTCTAAAAAACCATGATCTTATGTATTTCACAAATGTGGTGTATCTTGGTCCAAATGGATTTTGTCAGGAAAAGTAATATAATCCAACACAGATGCTAGAATGCAACACCAAGCAGAACATCCAATGTGTTCACATGGTAGAATAATGAGTTGATGCATTCAAAAACAGATGAATAATTAAGATGACAGAATTTGTGGTCTCAAGTTAGAATACTGATTTAGGTTTAATGGTGTACCCTTAAAAATACCAGCTGGGACATTCATAACAAAAAGTGCACTTGCCCAGTTTCTAGCAAACAGGCATCAAAATGCAGCTTGAAACTCAGTAATACCATATATCAAGAGAAAAGCTCTGGATACCTTGCCAAGCACCTGAATGTTCGAAACAGGAAATTTCCACTCTGTGTTACAAGCTGATCAGTAACCTTACTGCAAAATGGTACTTAAAAACACCTGAAAAACAGCACTCTCCTGTATCTGCTAGAAAAATGGCAATCTCACTGCCATCATCCCTATTTCATCATTTGATTAAATCTTGGAGGCTCCTGGTAATGGAAAGCAAAAAAAGACAAATAAATAGTGCCGTTACAGCTGAAATCTGAGCCTTTCCAGTGAAATATAACTACATAATGGGCTGCACTATTAAAACCATAACAAGAGGGTTGAAGAGGGATTAATCCCTGCTATGCCATTTCAGGAGGCTACACTGGAATTCTGTCCAATGCAGAAGGACATTAATAAACTGCAAAGCATCTGGCTGAGGGAAAGAGAACTTGCTGCACAAGGAGAGGTCGAGGGAGATGGGTTAGTTTATCTGGAGGAGAGGTCTGACTGCTTTCTTCAGCCACCTACTAAGTGGGCACAGAGAAGTCAAACTCTTGGAGGTAATCAATGACAGGACAAGAGGCAATGGACACAAGCTGCAGCAAGGAAAATTCTAGTTAAACACAAGGAAGAATGTAGTTAGTGCAGTCAAAAAATGGAAGGCTTGTGTAATTGCCACCTTTGGAGGTCTCTGAGACTGCCTGGACAAGGCTCTAAGCAACCTCATGTAATTTAGAAGGTAAGGGCTTTGGGCAATGTCACCTTCCAGTGTAATTATTCTGCTTCTTCAAAAGCAGTATTTCAGCTGGAGTGAGTTAACTGAGCTGATTTCTTACCCCTTGGTTCTGTTGGAGATAGACTGACTGTACACTTCTGCAGGGAAAAACCAGCACAAAGTGTGAGCAACCTCATAAAGAACACAATCTGACCTGAATGTTTTCCTGGATGACAAACACTGTGCATGCTCCTTTGATGGGAGATATTAGAATTTGCGGGCTGCTGTGAGAACAAAGGGTATTTCTGCAACACTCAAATAGCAGTTTTGATTGTGCTTTCTGTACGGTTCCAGCAGGGGCATGAATTTACAGGATTTTAAAAAAATTGAATATCTATTTATTTAAGGAATTAGAACAAGAAAAATGATGAGTAAAAATGTCAAGATTGCTATGTTTAGAAAAACAGTACTTTATCATGGCACACAGCAACTAACCTATTAAGCAACTACAATCTTGTGAAGATTTTCTTGAAAAGCACATTTACTTATGTTTCCTTGTATAAATGTTATTTGAGTAGCTTAAATAATGCTGTGGAACAGGATGCCTGAATTTTCTTTCTATTGCTTTTGCTGAATTTGTGCAAATCACAGTCCTTCTGTCCTCTGTCTTCATAAAATAACAGTTCTGCAAGCTTATAAAACTTCATTGCTCAGTTTTTAGAAGTCTTTGTAATGCTCAGTCAAAAATTGTTAAGTGGATATTTAAGCACTATGTTTATTATAGCAAATTCCTATTTACTTTCCAGAAATATATTTAACAGATACTTACTGCACTTTTTTCCATTTCAAATCCTTATTCCATGTGAATAGATCACAGCTATTACACATGCATATGCATGCACTAAGCCATTGAAAATTTACTGGATGCTTCAAAAGTCTGAACACTGCAGTTCTTGCTATTTCAAATAGGTATTCTTTTTCAGCTGAAACTGAGAAATATTTTAACTTTAGGGCAGACTATATTCAATGGCAGATCCCCCACCCCCATAATTCAAGGGAATGAAAACAGTTTCAAACTGAATCAGAATACAATACCCTAAATCCAAATTCAAACCTTCTTCCAGCTAATTATATTGCCACAGATGGAGGTATGCAATTTACTGAGCATCTGTGCATAGCAAAATTTTGGACAATGTGGGCGGTGCAAGTTTTACACCATACACATTCTGTGACTGAAGCAAAGCAAAAAGAGCCATTGATGAGAGTTATTTTGTGATTTCAAACAAACCCAAAGTACTGCATTTCATAGTGCAACTAAGTGCATAAAAGCACAGTGGAAAGTGCAAGCCTGGTGTCATAGTGGGAATTAGACAAACAAATGTGTCCTTTAGGCGTAATTCTGCTCCTTTGGTGTAAATCAAAGACAGACTTAAAAGAGAAATATAGATAAAACCAGGTGAGAAGCAGAGCTGGTAAAGAGCAGAAAATCCTTTTCCCAAAGAGCATGCCTTCTTTAGAACGTGGACTCTTCCTGGCATCTTTGCTCTCTCCTAGACTGCACTGCTCACAGTTTGCTTACAGCTGCAGCTTTGCCAGCTTAACTCTTCAGCTGGGAGCTGCTACCAAAAGATTATGATCTGATCCACAGGCAATCCTTCCTTCAGTTAACCCCCACTGGCTGGACCTGCTGTGACTCAGGCAATCCCATAAAACTTGAGAGGCAAGGAAAGAAAGAAATCCATGATCAAACATGCCCAAGCACAGTTACTTGGTATCTAAATCTCTGATTTCCATTAACTGACTGGCACGACTACAGGCTACTAAATGTATGCACCTGAGAAAACGAGCTCAGAGGATGCTTTGTAGCACTGGTATTTTGAGAAACATTTAATGTGAGCGGATGTACAGCCCCCTACAAATTTGCTTCAGTGATCTGGTAGGTGTGATGAAAACTAAATCCAAGGGCGGGGGGGAGGGGGGGGGAGAAAGCCAGAGAACTCACAATTGCATAGTACCCGCTCTATCACCAGCAAGTACATTTTTTTATGGTGCAAGAAAGAGTAAACACTTGCCTTCCCTGCCAATAACCTAGTGCCTGTGCTACAGACTTTCTGCTGCTGTATGTCCTGCTGCTGGCTTTATGCAGGATATTTATCTGGCATCAAGTTAGGCCATATGAACACAAAGCCAGTCAAATTTTCTGAAAATGACCAAATCGGCAGCCTAGGCTTACGGGGCATCCACACTTTACACCATCTTGCAGCAGGCACTTGGTCCAGAGCCCTACTGATGGATTCCATCAAGCCACAACATGTGAAGCAACACAGTGCCACAGGCACAGCACCCTCTTTGCTCAGGGTAGATCCCGAACCATTCTGAATTCCCACAGGAATTAATACTTTCCTTGACTACTCTTAGGAAACAGGACTTCCACAGGAGTCATGTCTATGAAGAAAATAAGGACAACTTAGCTGAAAGTGGGAAGGGCGATGTCATTCATTTACTTGTAACAGTAGGAAACTAACACTATATTTATGCACAATAAGTCATGCTGAGAGTGCTTTCCATCTGCTCCCATGACAAACATGCTTCCGCATGCCATTTCTGCCTTTATTTATGCAGTCCTCACTGAGAGCTTCAGTAAAAGGTTAGTGGGTCCTAGAACAAGGAGTGTCTACCAGTCAACAAATCTCATCTCTAGTGTCACGTGTTTAATGATTTTCATGGACAGATGCGTTCCCATTGTTCCTGTTCTTGAGGTTCACTTTTGCTATAGTGGCAGGTTTTTGCCTCCTCATGTGCCTCACCCCCCACCACAGTTCAGACTTGGTAACTATGGATCTCACTTTACTTGGTGCTGAGAAAGAGAACAATCAAGATCTGAAGCACAGGAAAGCCAGCTGTAAGGAGTAATACTTGTGGTCCTCCTTCTCCCTCACACAGACACTATTTATCTCCCTTACCAGCAAAAACAACAAATGCAATTTGGCAGGGTTTTTTTTTCACTTTTTTTTTTTTTTTTTTAATCCTGGTCCCATTCTTATCAGCATTCTTTTCTAAATTCACTGTTTTAGCACCTTGGATGTACCCCTGTACCATATCCTTCTCTGTAGAGTAGCAGAACTGAATCTTGCTGTCCTTCTGAGAAGCCCTTTGCTGCTTCTGAAGATGGACACAAGCTAAACAAAGGTTAAGCCAGTTACATAATGAACTTGGTGAGGAAAAAGCAACACTATACAGGATATACAGATGACCTGCCACCAAAATCAAACCATTAATTTCACAAAATTGCCTGAACACCTCTTCTATTAGCTGGCAAATAGAAAGCTACACAGTGATCACAAAATCTGTTCACTGAACCATATCAAGTACAAATAAATTCATAAACACTGTCATCTGACTGCAAACATTTCATGAAGAGAGGAAAAGCAAGTCATATTTTTTCCTACTAAATTATTTACCAGCAGAAATTTGTGATAATGCAGCTATAGAAGCAATACAGAACAACATATTTTATTTGAAGAAATTATCCGAGTTAATCCAAGGTTGTTGTATTAATCAAATGAGATAATAATTTAAAGGCTTATCCAAGTGCAAAGATCAATGAACGTACAAAATTTCAAGTGCCGTGTATACACTTGTGATTATAAGCATAAAGGGTGAAATCACTCTGTATCTGGTCAGAGCACAGTCTTTTTTAAAGAAAATTTAGCTGTGAATATCTCTGAATATCTATTTTTATGGTGGTTGGTTTTCTCTATATGATATTTAATTAAAAGCACCTAATTTTATTCCCTCCTTAGAGTCCACAAATGAAAGCAGCATGATGGTAACTCACATGAAATGGAGTTCATGCTGCATAGCAATCATTTGTAAGTATGACTATACTTTCAAGTACTTTCAGATAGCTTTATATATTCTAAAGAAGAAAAAGTAGTTTTTCACTGTGGATCATTTAACTAGATAACAGCTATGCCTATATTGACCATTTTCTTGAGGTGGTACGTAGCCCATATTTTCACATCTCAGCACCCAAACTGAGATGAAAATATTTCTGAAGACCTCTGCTAAGGTAAGATACTGGTAGTTGTATTATTACACATCCTGACATTTGAAATCTGGCCCTGACATATGTATGTGCTTCTACAAAGGGTGTGTACCTTTGAATTAAGCACTAATTTCCAAACCAAACCTCCCCTAGTGCAACTTGAGGGTATTTTCTCTCCTGCTGTCACTTGTTACCTGGGAGAAGAGACTGACACGCTCCTCACTCCTTCAGGTAGTTGTAGAGAATAATAAGGTCTCCTCTCTGCCTCCTTTTCTCTAGAATAAATGCCTGAAGACTCCTGAATGAAAGGTTGTGCAAAAATGCAAATCACATTCTCTGAAAAATCACACTGTAATCAGTGAGCAGACGCAGTCAAGTCCAAAGGTCTTGTATCAAACAATCCTTTCATTAAAAAAAGGATGTTACAGATGCTACATCAACATCTGAAATGTAAGTAAAGACAAAACTGTTGGTCAAAGAACACTGGTGGAAGCAAGTGATAAATGGCAGGAGGAATCGATCTAAATGGCACTATCAATTACACTGAATCTAAAATTAATGAAATCTAGACACATATATAAATATTTTCATTTCAGCCATATGTGTATTTGAAAACAAAGGGAAAGCATTGAGGTCAACAAATTTTAGCATGAAACCAGCTTCTAGCATTAGTTTTTTGAAAGACCTGCTTCTGCTGAAATTATTTGCATTAGGATGAATTATACCACTCCTCCTCTGCACAGTTTAGCTGCACCTGGAATATTGTGCCCAGATTTAACCCATCTGCAGACCAACAGAAGTACTAAAAAAATAAACAGAGTTTAGATGAGAGCCATGAAAATGATTAGGGCCTGGAGGACCTGGTAAAGAAATGTTGAAGGAATTGGCTTTGCTCAGCCTAGAGAAAATGGGGGCATCTAGTTACTTATTTTCAAAGCTCGGAAGTTTGTTACAGAGAAGATGGAGGTGCTCCCTTCAAGAGATGAGCTGTGACAGCACAAGAGGCAAGGAGCAAGACTTTCTCTGGGGTAGATTCCATCTGGATGTAAGAGAAAAATTCATCACCATGAGAGCAATTAAACGCTGGAAGAGATCACCCTGAGATGTGGTGGAATCAGCCTTGCTGAAAATATACAAGTCTTGACCTGACTTTAGCCACAGAATTGCATCAGATGATGTCCCTTCCAGCATGACCTCTTTTGTGATTCTGGCGGTTATAGCTGTGCAATTATTGCTGAATAGCAGAATCATTCTTTAATAATCTGATCCCTACTTTATGAAGACTTTTTTCCATACCTTTCAAAAGCAGTCTATTAGTAATCAAAGATTTGATGATATTTCAACAGAAGGGGCAGCCTTGAATAATTGTAAAGGGATTTCAGGAAAAAAAATTGTTAACAAAATGACCATTCAGCTATCACCAGCAAAAACCCTTTTATTTTCTTTTGAGAGCAACTGTTATTCAGACCATTTCTCTAATTTCTTTTTTGCATTGTACAGCTTAAGAGGATTGGAAACTTTATCGCCACAGTCACTCTAAGTAAAAAGAAATACCCAAGACTGATCTTTGGAGAATATCAAAACAGATGCTAATATATTAAAATAAGGATTTCCAAGGCTTAATGACACAACAAACAGCACCAGAAGTCATCTGTACTGCTGGTAATTCTGTGTGCTTTTAATTTTGCAAGTAATGATTTCAGACAATTGAGTCAAATATGTTTGAGAGGTATGGAGAAACAACACTAACTTACTTAAATTCATCAAGGATTAAAAAAAGAAAAGAGATTCATGTGATCAATTCACACCTAATGTGTGGATAATGAGTAAATTGCTCTCCTTTCTATATGAGTTTATATAGAGACAAAATGTGTTTTCAATGCGTTAAACTACAACTGTGTCATCAGAATAATTTTATAGTGACACAGGGAAAATGTTCTCATTTTCTCTGTAATTCTGTGAAAAAAAATAAAGAGAGACCCAGCACCATCCTAAACAGATGTCTGTGGGGAAAGGACAGTTCTTGCAGGTTTCTTTTCACAGACCTGATTCAGTGACAATTCCCATGCCTGGGTTGCATATAGGAATCCTCTTTTTACACCCATCAGCAGTGTTGATGCTGTCAAGTTATATCAGACAGAAGTATGTGGGAAAGATATAATGCATCCTCTAGGAGCTGTCAGTTACCAAGCAGTTTTCCTCAAACCCTTCATTTCCCTGAAAACTGTGGTCTAAAGAAACAAAACTGAAATCACAAGTCCCAAATTTCACTTCCACTAGCGTTACTCACACAGCTTTGTCAGTTCAGAGAGGCTTGAAGTTGCTCTCTTGTGAGTGCAAGCAGAAATGTTGCTTATATATTTGAGAAGATGGTGCAGAAATAATTGAACACATCAGGAACTGTGGCCATTTTCTACTTACCAGTTCTATGAAGGCAGGCTGCTTCTTCTGTGAGCTATTCAAAAGTCTATTCTATAGGCAAATATCCCATTATATTTAAATGATAAACTGAGTAACACATCAGAGACTGGGATTTCAATTTAAAAATGCCATGAAGACCATTTCCACCATCATCTGTCAAAATACACCATGAAAGAGTAATACCAGATTAATGCTACCCATGGGAATTAGGATTTACCCTTGAAAATTCACATAAAACCTAAACAGAGTAAGTCTCAAGTCAGAGTTGATGTCATTTTACTTTCTGAGACTAAAGTAGCCCAGCCATATAAACACTGAAACCCCTAGAACACCTCCCCCGCTGGCCAGAAGGTCATCTACACTCACTTCAGCTGCACAGGGCCCTGAGCAGATAGAGTGCTTCACCTTTCCTGTTGACTCCTTGTGCTTTCCACTGATACCCAAATAAAGTGGGAAGAAATGTACTCCCTATGTAAGCAGCAGGGTATATAAGGCACACAAAAACCTGCTTTACAGACACAAAGGCACATGCCCTAACCTGGATTCCACCCTAGAACAATAGCACTTCCCAACTGTCATTATTATCTCAATATCTAAATTATAAATTATCTAAATATCTATTCTTGTTCTTAATATAGTTTCAAAGTTATTAGAGCAAAGTGGTTAATAATAATAATAACTGAACAAAAGCCTCTGTGAAAAAAACTTAGTTGTTATGCAGTGTAAGATCACATAGAAACCTTTCTAAAAATTCTTATTTCTGAATTGTTTAATGATGACTAATTCTCCATTTAGACTATTTCCTTTTCTTTAGCCCAAATATTAGAGTCACTAATAGAACCTGGCTATGCATTAAAAAACAGAGACCTATATTTGCCAACAAATTCTGAAATCATCTATCCCAGGTGCCAGATACCCATAGACTCACAGCATTCCTGCATATAAAACTTTTATATTATCAGTGAGTCACAAGCAACTACATCAAAACAGCAGCTTAGTTTAGCATTAAGTAACTTGAACAGAACTACTGAGCTGAATCAGAGTTCCTTCTTCATATACATTCTCTGTCAGACCGACAGAGACATCCCAAAGGGAACACAGTTGCTGTCTCTCCCAAATCTCTCCTGAGTTTCACAGTATTTGAATTAATTTCCAAGCTTCAGCACTTTATTCTCTGATCACATCAAAATGACAATCCCTATAAAATCATTGTACATTTTTAGCCATATCACAATGAGCTTCATGGCTTGTTCATAAGCACAAGCTGAATTTGTCTCTCTCCATATACCAGATTATCCTCCTGCTACCTGATGACCACTGAGATATGCTGGATCCTCAGTGTTCAGATCCCTACGTTCTCTGCAGATGCTTGTAGGATCTTTCACTACAGAGCCTTCCACTTTTTCCTCCACTTTCAGATACCCATAAATCTTCCAACAGTTCCTAGACACACTGACAGCATGCACAGGCACTAATGCCATTTGGGTTCTTTTTAAACATTTTTTTTTTAAATTTAGGGATCTTTGCTAGTGTTTTAACTGTTGTTTATAAGTAAATAGAAAGGGGCACAAACAGAGCATGAAATAATTTTGAAATACGTGGTCTGAATTTTTGCACTGCAGGGCTTTCTTGAGGTACATCTGCTGTACCATTACTGTTAAATGTCCTGGAGTATCTAAAGGAGGCACAGTATACACCTCTCACTACAGTGAATTATACAGACAACTTAAAATTCAAACTTATCAACTTCCATTTCATTCTATATGGATTAATTTGTTTAACTGACAGCCATGCATACATGAGTCTACAAAGACCAACTCACAGCATTGGAAAAATCTAATTTGACACTGATGAATATTTGGAAGTCATGCAAACAATGAGGAAAATAGACGCGTAGTATAAGGGGACAGGCTTTCCAAACTTACCACCGTTTGTCCTTGGTTCTGAGTCTCTGTCCTCTGACACAACCTCACCTTCAGAGCTCTAAAGCATTCTCAAAACAATCTGCATTACAATTAGTCTGCACTGCTAAAAAGGAATCCACTAAACCCAAAATATCTACAAGTAAGTGTAATTCTTTCCCAAACATAGCTCATATTATCTTCTTGGGATATAGGTAGGTCCAGCAAAAATTAATTTCTGGACCTATTACCCTTAATAGTATTTCCTGGGGATCTTAAGCATGATTGCTTTATAGCAGTTAAATGCCACTGAATTTAATATTATTAGGTTATTTCTTTTGGTTCAGGAGATGGAACTGGAAAGTGAGCACACAACATTTCATAGGTCTTCAAGCACTGCTGCCTCAGTCCTTCTGCTATTTGTAGACTTTCACACATTTGTAAGCAGGCATGTGGTAGGTTATGGACATCAACAAAGGATCTCCCAATCAGCATTGCATCTCCACTACTAGTTCTGAGATGGGGGTGGAATTAAAAAAAGGAAAAAAAAGGAAAATAAAAAGTGATCATGGAGGTCTCTTCCCAACAACACTAAGAAATACCACTACACTCACTGGTCTTAATTATCACGGACAATCACTTTGGTAGTACACTAAGTCCTTTTTCCTTTATCAGCAGAACAAAGGATGGGTTCTGCTCCTCTGCTCTGGTGAGACCTTGCATGGGGTGCTGTGTCCAGCTCTGGACTCCGCAACATAAGAAAAGTGGACCAGCTGGAGTGGCTCCAGAGGAGGCCGTGAAGATGCTCAGAGAGCTGGAGCACCTCTCCTACAAACACAGGCTGAGACAGCTGGGGTTGTTCAGCCTGGATAAGAGAAGGTTTCAGGGAGACCTCACTGCAGCCTTCCAGTACTTGAAGGGGACTTATGAAAAAGAAGGAAAGGGACTTTTATACAAACAATAGTGATTGGACAAGGGGGGACTGCTTTAAACTAAAAGATGAGAGATTTAGATTACATATCAGGAAGAAATTCTTTACTGGAAGACTGGTGAGGCACAGGCACAGGTTGCCCCATCCCTGGAAGTGCTCAAGGCCAGGCTGGATGAAGCTTTGAGAAGCTTGGTCTAGTGGAAGCTGTGCCTGCCCATGGCAGGGGGGGGTTGAACAGGATCATCCTTAAGATCCCTTCAACCCAAAACATTCTGTGATTATGTGATTCTATGACTTTTAAGGGTTGCTGGCATTCGTTGAGACTGACAGTCATCAAGATGAGAGAGCCATACTCTATCTCTTGTAGAATAAGTCCATATAAAATATCACTTACTGCTGGTGCAGACATTGTCCCATCCCCTCCCAACACAGGGAACAGAAGTAGGCTTTACAGCAAACCTTACGAGTACAACAGAGTTGTTGTGGGACAGCAGAACACTGCTTTCTGCTTCACGGGGTTCCTATGTATCTAGCCTGAGTTTCTAGAGATGGGTAAAATTATGTAAAACATATTACCCCACCAGCCCCTTGCCTGACTATCTAGTCTGTATTAATTTTAGCAATATGCTGACATTTTGCATTTTCCAAACAAGTGTACCTTCTTCAAAGTTCATCTTTCTTATCATCCTCCATGCAGCTGAAGATTTCATCTGTAAAGATTAAGCCTAAGAGAGTACAAAGAAGTTGGATTTGCTCGTCTTTCAAAGCCATGCTGCTGGGGTTAAAACCAGCACTTCTGAGAGTTACTATCAGCAGTCATCTCCCTCCATGTCACCTCCTGATAGCTACATTTGAAACTAGATCCCTTGTACAGAGAGATTTCAGTCCCATTTATCATTATTCTATATGATCTAGGAAATATGAACAGAGCTTGGTATGGAAAAATATTTTACTGCAATATCTGTAGTAGATGTACTTCTCATTGAAGTATATTTGTATTTTGGTTTCTTCCATTCTTTATTTTTAGTGTTTGATGGCACAAAAAAATCCTACAGAGGAAATAATCAAGAGGGTTGCTACCTGAAGGGCAAGTGCTTACTACCTAATGCTAAACATTTTTTCTACCTGTGTCATTGTTTTGGGTTTTTTAAAGTAGGTTTTCATGTAGTGGCTTAACTCCTATCTAATTTTTTAGCATTAGGCACAGATCAATTGAAGATGATTATGATAAAAACAGTGAAAAAATGGAACCATTTGTAATTCTGAGCAATATTTTCCCTACTTACTGCAAGCAGAATTAGAAACCAGAAAGGTATTTCATTGGAATTCAATGCTTGGGAAAACTGAAAAAAACAAGTTGCTATGCTCAGCATAAAACAGGAAAAAACATCCCATTACCACTCACACTGCTCATTTCAAAAAAGCATTTGGTTACTAACACATCAAAACATTAATTCACATAAAGTCTTACTGCCCTTCTTCAAAATTCACTAGTAAGGTTCCTCCTTACTGACTCACCTTTTACTTTATGTTCTTTATGTCCTTTCAGACTTGCCTGTTATTTCATGGGAACAATGTACAGATTTAATCTGCAGCCTAAAATTTATAGTAGAGAAAACACCTCTGGGTAAACTTGCACAAAGCACAGAAAACCTAACATCTGATAAGTCAATCTCCTTTCTGCCTTCACTTGGTATTTCCCTACTGTGCAGATAAATGCAAGAAAGAAAAAAAAAAAAGAACAAAAGAAATCCTTCCATATTTTCCCTTTTAAAAACAACTGCTTTTATCACTAAATAATAATAGTTCACCTTCCTTTCTGTCATTCACCTTTTCTGGCAGGTGTAGTACAAGTTAACTGAAAAAAGAAAGAAAGAAATAAAAACTGAAGTTACATTAACATTACTTATTACTGTAAAGGTGCTAGAACAGGTTCTAGTAGCCCCAAATACAGCAATTTACTTTTCCTTCAGAGCAGAAGCTCTAACATATTCTAGTTTATGCTTCTCATTTATTTTCCAAATATATTTAGCTAAACATGAAAATTAATAAATAGGTAATCTGATATAAAGCATATTAGAAGAAACTCCTGCTCAAGGAAAACCCTTACCAACAGACAGAAAACATCATAATGTAACTTGAAGATAATCTCGATTATTAATAAATTATAAAAATGATGGATAAGTTCTGATTGTCACCACTTCTAACTGGAGGTGGAGAGGTATGTAGATCTGTCATTGCATCTAGTGCTTTCTATAATTTGTTACTAAATGATTTTCATTTTATGTAGATCAAATCTTAAATACTTTCAATGAAAACATTAAAGATCTCTTAAACAGCAAGGGATTTCAAAGCTAAGTTCACCTAACAAGGTTTATTTAATTGTGAAACAACGTAATTTATATTTTTCTTTTGTTACCTAAAAATATATTGTCTTGCTTGGGGTCATACAATGACCAAATATTACAATATTTGCCATCTGTTGAAAGTCAGTTTCCTTGTCAAGTAATCTTAGCCATTGATTAAAAAACAACTTGAGCTTGTAGGTACTACATATTGTCCCAACCACACAACCTGAGAATGTAATGTCTGAGAGTAGCCTCTCCAAAATCAATGAATATTATAGTTCCATTTGATGTGTCTGTGACACACAACCTCTAATGCCCTTTTCCCAGCACATGAGCATGAAAGCTGCCATTTTTACCCATATGAATAGGATCTGGACCTAATTAAAGGTCATACAATAAATCTGGTAGAGTCAGAAAGAAATTAGAGCTCTTATTTTTAAGACTACTGATTGTACCATCTAACAGAGAGCAGTTAAATATCAGCACAGCAAACATTTCCCCGTATGGCATTGGAGATATTTTATAAAATGAGAGAAATAGAAACACAATATTGTAGAGAAGAGGGTACAGAGGCTGACTTAGAATGTGAAAATATTGAAGAAAGAAATGCATAATATGGAAAAACCCAAAGAACTACTGGCATTCCTACAGAGCTTTACTCTCTGAAAAGACAAACTAATGTAGCATATCCAAGTCAACTTTTAAATGCACTCACAGTTAACTTAATCCTATCAGCATGAGTGAGAGCAAGGGTAAGCAATGCAGAAATCGAAGAAATTCACTGGGAATATCTCAAACCACTATTGCTCATTGTGTTTATAAATTCTTAGAATTTTCACAGAATCACTAAGGTTGGAAAAGACCTCTAAGATCATTGAGTCCAACCATTAACCCAGCACTGCCAGTTCCACCACTAAACCAGTTCCCTAAGCACTCCATCTAACCATTTTTTGAATATTTCCAGAGACAGTGATTCCCCCTCTTCCCTGGGCAGCCTGTTCCAATGCTTGACCACCTTTCTAGTGAAGAAATCTTCCTTAATATCTAAATTGCTCAGAAATGCACAGGACTGTAGAATCCAAAGTCATGACTCCTGTGAGAAAGGAAGACACAGATTAAAAAATTTAAACAACACTGCAGAAAAAAAATGTATGAGACATTCTTGAGAAAGCAAATTTTAGATCACTCCTCTAGCGACAAGTGTTACATAAAGACTGTCCTGGGCAGCCTGGCAGCCTTTGTTGGGATGGCATGCTGTGTGTTGACTCACACCCCAGAACTTTAGTGAGCCCTGACGGTGTCACACAGCCTTACAAACACAGGCACCCTGGTTACCAGTCAACTGCGTGCAGCAAGGGAGGGGAGGGATGAACATTAGCAAGGAAGGTAGGAAGGAAGACAGCAAGAGGTGCAGCATGCTGAGATATAAACTTAAAAAAACCCACTTTCTCACTAAAGCTCAGTACTCCTCTTTAACAGCTGCATGGCAATATGAGGGCAATACAGAAATTGGATGACTAAATGAAGACTTTAAATCAGGCCCCTGGACCATCAGCCTGGCACTGAGCTGCTGCATCCTTGTGCTGGTTCCTAACTAAGCTGTTGAGGAAACAGTGTGAAGAGTTGCACAGTGAGGAAATGTATGTACAGGTGGGACAACTCGATGTGCAAAGTGTTGTTCAAAACAAGAACTGAACCTGGCCCCGCCGCAGGCTTTAATAAGATGAAGTGGGAGTAAGCTGCATTTTCTAGCTAATGTGGCTCTTATCTAAAGCAAATTTTGCAAAGTGTCAATGGGTCATAGAATCATGTAGATTGGAAAAGACCTGTAAGATCATTGCACCCAACCATTAACCCAGCACTATCAGGTCCACCATTAAATCATATCCCAAAGCACCACATGTATCCATTTTTTGAACACTTTCAGGGACTTCACTGCTTCCCTGGGCAGCCTGTCCCAATGCTTGACCACCCTTTATGTGAAGAAATTTTTTATGATATCCAATCTAAGTACAAAGTACATGAGTACCAAGTTCTTCCCAAAGGAACAAATACACTGAAGATTCTCCCCAAGAATTAAGGGACTGCAATATTCCAAGGGGGAGATAGCTGGATATTTTTATTTTTCATATTATACTGAATAAATGCCATCTCTCTTTACTATGCAGCTATTTTTGAATCTTAATGGATTATTTGAGTGATAACCAGCAGCTATATTTGTTGAAAAATGAATGCAGTGAAGTGATAAGATTCTATTTAAATATTTATGAATTTTAGGCTTCATAGAAACATTGAAATGTGATAAATATCAGTGAAAGTTTTTTCCGGTCGCTGAAACAGAGATTAGAATAATGTTTTGGATTGTGATCTATTCATCACATTTCAAAGGAAAACACAACAAAAATATCTAAACTGCTCTCCCTCATCTCAGGCCTATAGCAATAATGAATGATTTACAAGAGACTTTCCCAAGCTGAGAGCCACCAAACTCTTTTTTTTAAAAACCTTTTAAAAACCTTTTTAAAAACATTCTGTTTTCCACTAGTCACCTATGCAAGAGAATTACAAAATGATGGATAAGGACTGGATTTACACCACGGGCAGAAAGCTGTGCTGTATCTGTAATCCAACTTTTTATATTAAATGAAATAATAAAATGTTTTAAGATTTTATTTATAAAATATTTCTATTTATAAATATTTATATTTGTTTTGAGAGAATACACGGGAAATGGTCATAACTTTCATTATAATAGAGAAATCTCAACAGATACTTTAGCTGTTTATGTAGTCTTGTGCCTATACCATGATCCCTCCAGCAGCATATCCAAATTTCTGTCTCCCTGCCTCTCTAACCAGGATGATTAAATGAACCAGTTAAAATAATAATAGTAAAAAAAAATCTACTCTTAATTGCATTCTAATTTTGCCTTTTTTAGAAATGGCTCATGAGCAACAGTGTGCAAATATATCACTGCTCACAGGGCTTGTGGGTGTCCCACCTCTCAGAGCAGCAGAATAGTAATGCTTCCCAAAAGAGGTTATTACATATTTATGGAAAAGAAAGATAATGGAATGACTCAATTTATTCAACTGCATTGTCTTCAAAACAGCCAGCTTAAGCCTGAATTTTGCAGTGCACTCTTTTGAGAGGTGTCTCTTATGACTGAGCCGGGGAAATCTCTGTGGGTGCTTCCACAAGCCCAGTCAGCAGCTAAAAACCAAAACGCCAAACCCGGCTGGCCATAAACTGCCTGTAGGTCTGTGAGGTGCCTGAATGTTCATGGTGTGACTCAACACCTGACCCTTTATCACAAAATTTACCAGGGAAGGAACCTCAGCTGGCTTAGATTTACCAACAAAGATTTGAGTTCTATAATATGCAACAAAAGGTTATGCTTGCAGAGATGGAAATGATTTTTGAACAAGTGTAGCTCCAATTTTTCCACTGCTGTTGGAGACACATTCAGTTGACTAAAAAAAAACAGGATCAGATTTAACGTCTGATGCAGCACTCAGTGAAGTAAATAACAAGATCCTTTATTCTTGCCTTGAAAAAATTAAATTTAAGATGTTTTATAAACATTGTTAGAAATATGCCTCTATAAATGGAATTTTTCCTATAGAACATAGGCTCATGAGGACTTACTGTAATGTTCTGTTTATTATTTTTTATACTGAAGATAACCGGTATAATTTTATCCCAAGGAATATGAGGGCAATAGTAGATACTTCTATGAGATTTCCCCCAGTTTTTCAATTTAGTACATTTCTGAAATCAATCCACATATGGTGTTGACAAAATAAATGTTAAATCCAACTAGGCAAATTCAGCACTATCCTTAGAAGAATTCACTATTTACAAACTCTTAATGTTAATAACAATACCTAGTCTTTCTGTACAACTGTCATTATTGGAAATATTGTGGCTTTGTAACATTGAGATTTTCTATATTGAAACAAAAATCACTTACCTTTAATGATTTAATATTTTTTTAGACAGCTTATTATATAGCTGTTATCTTAAATTTCTGACATCTGAGCACCCAGCTTATCCTGCTAAGAGCTGGCTAATAATGACAGGAAAATTAACAAAATGAATAAAAGTGCTACATTTTCTTCATCATTTAGAACCATAATCAGGACCAAGCCAAGATGTTAACTTAATAGCACCCATAAATGGCTGAAGTTTAAATATTTTCCTTTCAGAATATTCTCTTCTTTATATTAAATATTAATTCACCAGGAAAAAAAGAATGCAGTAGTGTATAAACATTGAAAAGCTTTTCAGAATGAAAAAAAACCTAGTATTTATCCAATGAATAACCTTTACTCAGGCAGGAGAAGCACAGTATGACTAAGGAAAGGAAGAGGAAAAAAGAGGAATGATTAAATGATTTAGATCACAGTAATGTATAATCTGGTTTCCATTCAGTTCCATTTGTACAGGCTACAATCCTTCTTGCCATAGAGCAAGAAAGAATATTTTTCCTTGAAAAATAAATGTTATTATGCATATAAAATATTTTTTTTTGGTGTAGAAATGTACTGGGTTGCTAATTGCTGCATGCATTTTCACAGTTGTTATATGTCACAATAAGACTACCAGATAAAGCCCATTAATTGGTGGGTTATAATACAATCTAATTTATTTTTAATTTATTATAGAATATAAAAATATTTCTATTTTGCTGCTGCATTTAAAAATTATAGCTAGTCTTTCTATCAATGTATTTTATGAATAAATAGTCAAATTCTGTTTAATTTCCACCAAAGCATTCTGTTAAGAATTGTTGGTATTTTAGGGATGTAGCATCTCTACAGATTAGAGGAAATGAGAGAAATTAAATACTATGCTATTTTTTCACAACTAGAGATGCTTTCTGAACATCACAGAAAATCCTGAAGAATCTCTCCCTGCTTTCCACTCAACTTTCCCTCAACTCCACCTATTCCAAGAAGTTTTGCTTGTTATGAAGAAGGGAAGGTTTTTCTTGGTAGTCATACCCTCATGAAAATATACATGAAAAGGTGGTTTGAAAAGACAAATTTTAGCCAAATGAACATTCTGAAGTGAAGGTCCTAGGTGGAAGAAGAAACTTCCCTGACTTTCAGAAATAAATTAATAGAAGAGTAAATTTGATACTTTTTGCCATCTGACTCAACTGCTGCCAATGAATCCCATCCAAAATCCAGCCCTCAGATTCAAATTTTTGGATGGCTCATACTGAATACAAACATGCCAGGGAGTTAGTTCCCTTTAATTCCTGTTTCCATCCATGGACACACACAAATTTTGGCTGTCCCATGAGTTGTTGGAGCATATAAGTCAACTTACAATCAGCTGGAATCTCCTGCTTCAGCTGATGTTGTAGTTAAACATCTCTGTTCACTGCAGCTGAGACAGGTTTTTCCTGCCCATGTGGAAGGAAACATCTACATATGGGATATACCATACATGGAAAATTGTTGATGCAAAACATAATTAATTATGATGTTTAACTCTCTTTGGTATTTATTTGTGAAGACTGGAGGCCAGGCATTTTCAGAAAAGGAATCCCCAGTCAGGGAAGGCATTTCTAGATTTGACTTACAGAAGCCCAGATTAGTCAGTTCTGTCTCCCTCCATCCATCAGACTTTGTTTGCCTGTCTCCATCAGTGGTAGGTGCACATGAAGACAGAAGTCTGACTCCTGCAAGTTTAGTTTTCTAGGTGGCCTTTTTTCACATCTATTGCATGAGTTTTTCTCCAAGAATTCTACTGTCTGCCACTTCACTTTGAAAAGCCATGCTTAAGCAGGGTGTCAGGGAGGACCCTGTCTTCATACTGACACTGCCTTTATTCTTGCCTGATTTTTTGCCTTACTGTATGGCTAAACATGAGCTTTCCACTTCACTTTCTTAAGGCTGAGTTTGGTAATTCCAAACTGTTCTGAGAATGTCTTGGTGACAATGTATGCCTGCTCACTTAGAACTAGAAACCTCAGTACATCCATTAGAAGATGGTCATGGAACTGGCTGTCAACTTATTTTGGATCACGGCATGTTTAGGTCAAAGGACTAAAGAGCCTGCAAAAGTAGGATGGAAGGGTTTAAACTGCCTTTTTTTCTTTTTCTATTTTTTAAAATCTAAATAAATAACACAAAGCATTCCAGACACTGTAACATTTTGAATGACTTCCTATAATGGAGCTCTTGCAACTCTTGCAAGCATATTCCTAATTTCCCAGAAAAAATGGCTCTTATCAAAGCTAAGCAGGGTGAGTTGTGATTTACTACCATGCCTGCATCCTGGATCAAGCCATCAATGCATGATCAGCGGAGAGACTGCTGAACAGCTCAGAATTCATATTCCCTACCTTAGGATGCATCACATGGAAAGAGGTTTTTTTCTGCCATCCAGCTACAGCTCTATCCTTATGCTCTATCCTTATGAGCATAAGGATAGAAGCACACATAATCAAACATAAGGCACATTGAACTAATTTCCTTGCTACAAGTACTATAGACTTTCAGTGCTTTAAACTCACCACTAGTTTTGGTGAACAGTATAGTGAAGAACAATATTGAACTTCCAGCTCTGCTCTGGCAGGACACATGAGAGATACAGTACCATGCGGGGCACAAAGATGGTATGACATTGGAGATGGGCAACATGAGCAATGAGAGGGAATTAGAAGGCTTCATTGTCTTTCTGCAGAAAAACTAGAGATGTATATATAGAGAGAGATGTATATATAGATAGTGTAGCCTGCATATGTGATATCCAAGCGTGGTCATAACAATGGTCATTGCAGCCTGATTTGAAAATGGACAAAAAACTTGACTAGATAAGAGGAAGAAAAGATAGGGCAAATGATTCTGTGGGATACTTAATTTAGTAAAATTTCTAAAGGAAACTAGATGGATACCCTGTGCCACAGCAAATAAAACATTCAAGATGAATTCAAGCTCATGTTGATGAGCTACATGGGATGCAGTTTCCCTTTTCCAAGGTGCTGAGCTTTTCCAGTTCCTGACAATGTATCTCAGCATCTCAGGAGAATGTTTCAAAGTTTTAGAAAGACAGCATAACCCTCCTGGCTCTTAGAGCTTGCTCACTCCCCTGGCAATGTTTCAGAGTACAATTCCACCTCCAAGTTTCCTTATAGCAGCACAGGAGTTTTCTGCCTTTCCCTTCTCCCTCTCACATGTTATTGCACTTTCGGTGATGCTGACTCAACTGGTTTTGCGCTAAACTAATTTTGTGAATTTTTCTGGGTTACATAAACCCTCCCCCTCCCACTCCCCCCCCCTTTTTTTTTTTTCTTTCTTTTTGAACTGTGATCTGATCCTTTTTCTGATGAATCAGTAATTGATGGGGTAATAAACTCTGGTGCGTGTGGAGAGAAGAAAGGATAGTAGTGTCTGGGGGCAGTAAAGAATGGGAAACTCCAACCTGCTTTACCATCATGATGCCTCTCTGAAATAGTGTTTTCTTTTTGAAGTAAAAGAGATGAGCAGAATATATTCACTTTGGTTTTCAGCAGCCTGAGAATGCAGATGGCACAAGAAGCTGCAGGCACCTGCCAGATGAAACCCTGGGTGGAACTGAGGCAGCCCCCGAGCTGTTCAACACTGCAGAGATATTACTGTCTGTTTTGGTGAGTGTGCTCCAGCTACCTCAGTAACAAAGAAAATCATTAAAAGAAAGGAGGTTTAAGTACAGTCAGTCCAATAATTTAAGTTTCAGAACATACAGATCCTATTCCATCAGAATTTGGCATGATGAAAAGTTGGAGGCACAGCTGCTACGCTGTAAGTGAATCCCAGGAACAATTCTGCTATTTAGAGCATACCTACTCTAAAGAATGACAAAAGTGAGTAACTGACATAGTACAAGGCTATAAATGGAATTAGTCAGGGTCAGACCATTTAATGCATTATTGGCATTACCTAAACCATATATTTGTATTATGAGAGACATTAAGTTATGTTATATGTTATGTTAATTTATGCTATGCTATAGTAAGAAAGATGACTGGAAAGGTTTATGTGTTGTATGATCATTAAAAAAACCCTGACAAAGCAATCTTGAGCTTACAAGAGGAGAATAGAAAAATAGCTGGATAGAGATAGTTGTGGGGAATGGAAGGAAAAAGGACCTTTAGTCACCTAGACAGGCTACAGCGTTTGCACACCGTTTACGTTTAATCTTCTGTTTTGTTCCTTATACAACCAAAGGGGCTTTTTTTTTTCAACATGAGACTTAAGGAGGATTAATAAAATATCTTAATAATGGGTACAACAGAATCAGCAGAACAAAACCAAATCTATTTCAAGTATGTCATTTAGACCTGCTCGTTAAAACCTTGTTTAAAACTACAGAAATTGCTCTGCTTTTCCACTTTATACATGTTGTTGATAGCCACCAAAGACAGGATATTAGTCTAGGGAGATCTTTGGTCTTTCTTGTTATAGTGATACTACTGTATGTCCAGAGAACTGCATAAATTAAGAACACAAAAACATTCTCATACTGAAGATTAACTACAGCTTCTTTTATAAGGACTTCCTACTAACTTTAAGTTAGCCTGGACAGAAAATTATTAATTTTCTTTGCCGCTCTTATGCTTTTGGTGTTATTACAATATTCCTTAAATAAAGCCCCAAAGCCTTTCCACATTCAGTATCCAAGACCCTTCCTTCCTAACAATCTCTAACCAGGCTGCAAAGTGAGTGGAAGAAGATAAATGTCCGCAATTACTAAATGAGCTGTTGACAAAAACAATAGTTAGCTTCATAATTGTTTATCATAAATAATTAACTTAGTGAACTATTATCTGGTTGTAAAGAATTACTGTCATGAGATTCATTCTGTATACCATACTGGTACTTAAAAAGAGGAGAATGCAGGTCTCATCTGAGATGACAATTCCTGATGCTGTTTTGTGCATAGCTGAGATATAAATTATACCTTTCTTCCTCCATTCTTCCACATTTGAAAATGAACCAAATAAATGTCTACTAGAAAATGGTTAAGCCACTTTTTCCTTTGCAGTGTTTGTGGAATGACAGCCATTCATTCCTTATTATCCTTCTTGCAAATACAATTCTTCCTGTTTTTAAGTATTCCCTGATTATTTGATCCTGTACCAATCTGAATGCTTCTCTACATTTGTGTAAAATATTTTCACTAATGCACCAAATGTTTTGGTTGTTGGGATAAGTATTGTATAACCTAAAATCCGCCACTGTTTACTTTCTTCTATCTCCCATATTCAGGGACTTCATCCTTTTGTACATATCCAAGATTTGGCTGGGACACCAATAAATTTATCCATCTTTCCAAGACATTTCTGGTTTCAAAACTTATCCCTAAATGGTTTAATTTCTTAGATTTGTAAGGATAAAATTTCCTCAGTTTTGAAGTGCATAACCTTTCACCATTCTTCTGTTTCTTATTGATTCTGCTGGGATGCTAATTTCTTTCTTTCAACCATAGAAAATGAATAATGAACAATAAACATTCCACTATTTATTCTTTTTTTGGATATTATAGGAAAAAACAGTACCACTGCAGTGCTCCTCCCTGTTTTTAAAAAGAATGTGATTGCCATCTCTAGAAGCTTTTCTAGGTTGCTTGGATTTATTTTTGTAAGTATAATTTTGGTTTTTAACCAACTTTAGTTTCATTTCTCAGATTTTTTTTTCCTTCTGTTGTTAAATTCAGTCACACTTCCAGGATCAAGCTCCATCTACTTTTCTTCAAATGAATTTATTTGTGATGAGGTCTTTACTCTTTCTACAAAGGCAACATGGTGTATTGCTGCTCTAGATGGGTTGCATAATTCTGGAGTATTTGTTTAATCCTGAAACAATTATTTAGTTAATTCAACATGCCACAACACCCCCTCTCTCACCTCCTTTAAAACACTCATCAAAATAGCACCTCTCACACATGCTCTGCTCAACTATAGTAACTATGCTCTGGAAAGAAATGAAAATGCTTTTTGTTTGGTCTCTGGGAATCACAATCTTCAGTCATAACTGTGCATTACGTTCCTGAAAAAATATTGGATCTTAAGATATTTGTCATGAAGTTTCAGTTGCTTTTTCTTGATTTATGATGAATCTTCCTTTTCTCTTCTAACATAGCACATATATGATTATAGCATCATTTCCAGTCAGGTTTGATAGAGAACACTGAAATACTGAGCAAAACCAACTGAAGACAGAGATGTCAATCACAAATCAATAAAGTCAGAGTGCCCCAAAACAAATAAAAATAAATAAGGAAAATACAGCACAAAAAATACATCTTATAGACAAAGAACAGTTCATGCTCTGTTGAAAGCTTGATTTTTTCAAGCAAATTGAAAATCAGTATGGCTAAATACTTCCTACTGTAAACTGCAATATGGTAAGATAATTTCTGACTCTGTTTATGTCAATAACTTTGAATTATTGATGGTTGAAGATTAATGCAGGTCCATTTCTGATGAGATGTATTTAATAATTTTAATTTCTTCAGTTCATTTGGCACATCAAGAAAGACAAAGAAATATACAGTGATAGAAGAAAATGAGGACATTTTTTGAACCTCTGATTAGAGTATCATCAAATGCCTCCATTACCCAGATAATTTTCTGAATTCACATGGACTGGAAAAGTAACATGAAAAAAAATTTAATAATCTAGGTACTGAGGTAAAAATAATTTATTGTTACTAAGATTAGGTCTTGAAGAGATATGTCTTGTGAGCATTTTGTACAATTAGTAAAATCACACATTATTAAAGCCAATGGAAACCTCTAATAATAGTGGTAAAGATACCTCCATGAAGCTTAGTGAAAGTGTTATTCAGCTGTTTAGGGTCTCAAATGAATGAAAATATTTCTTATGTACAGAAAAATGGCTGCTGAATCATCATTGTTTCTTCTTTATGGAAATGGAATAACTATGAAAACCCAAACATAATAGTCCAGTGTTAATATTCTCTTTCAATTTTCTCATCATCTGGGCTCTGATAAACATAATTCATAGGCAATTCTCTCCACTGTCTTCCTGTCTCTGTATCTCACACCCTAAACTTACCTTACAAACACACAAGGGACACGTTGCCTTGCAAGGGGCACGTGCAAGTTCCAGGTACAATAAATGTGTCAGCAAAGAACTAACCAGGTAACAAAACAGATACTACAAAAGAGAAGCAATATGGCCTGAGTTTCTGCATTACAAGTCCCTGTGCTGCTTCTCTCTTTTATATGTCTGTCCCACAATGAAGACCAGGACTAAAAACCTACAGATTCCATACACAGCTGCAGAAGAAGTGGAGAGAGACAGATACATGTCCCGCTCCTGAAATAAAACACACAGAAGCAAACCCTGCTTGTATTAAGGTGGTCTTCTCATACTCCCTACATTGATTTGTGTATTTTAAAAACAGCAAAGAAAATTGCAGAACTCTTCCCCAAAAACCTCTTCCACAGTTGTCCCAAATTTTCTGGCTCCTTGTCATGACTGCTACATGATATCAGCACCCTGGGGCCCTTTTCTGTCAAGAAGAGTCTTTATTCCATTTAACTAAATAAAGAAGCATGAACAAATGCACAGACACATGTCATAACATCTGCCAAACATGACCTTGTGCAACCTTCTTAATATTTTTCTGTTTCTGTTTGCATTATTTTTAATTTTACCCTTCTTGATAGAAAACATCTATATTATGAACTAAATCCATTATCCATAATAAAATGCTGTTCAAACATTTTACAGTTAGTTATGTATTTTCCTTCCACATAAACAGTATTAAACTCCCATGTCGGAACTAAGTGCTCTTCTGTACCCTGTTGCTGGGCTTTTCTACTCTGTATGGACAGGTACTAAGAGCAGGGTTAAAAGAGTTAAAAATGGTCCATACCAAGGCAGTTATATATTCAAGCCAAACCACTTTTTCCTCTAATTCCTGGTTTCTAGTTCTAACATGCTCTAATATTGGCTGACATTAACTTTAGACTAGTTAGAAATGTTTTCTGTGAATTGCCCAACCAATATATGCCTCATGCCAGAAGAGAGCTGACTATGAACAGCTACTGCCAGCCCAAGTGCAAAGCTGCAATAGAAATCTTTTGTGTGTCAGGGAAAAACCCCCGAAATTCCTGACAATATCTTGCACTGTTTTCCAGTTACCACCGCTGTTCATAAGGCTCTGTAAGTTTCCAGAGGAGATAGCTGGATCAGGAGCTGGACTCCTTGGGGAGTTAGTAATGAGCTCTAGCTAATCCTTTTTGCACCTAAATTGCTTCTGCTTACTTAGTTAAAGTTTCATTATTGTCCTGACAGTAGAGTTAACAGGCCCACCTCCAGCCCACCACCCTCACATCCTCACTTGCCTCTGTTTCTGCAGTGTCACTGAGACTGGTGAGTCAGTGAAACATGGCCACCTTAGGGCTCCTTTGCCTTGACAATTGCTCTGGCTGCCAAAACAGCAGGTACCTCCATCCTGCTGTTACATCCTGCTGCTGTGGTGCACCCACTGGTCCCAGCAGATGAGCTGTCCTTTGGGCTTGGGCTGCCTAGCTGCTCCGTACAGGGTGGGCAATCTCCCTCTTTGAGGTTCCTCGAGCACTCCCACAGCACAGGTTACCTGAATGGCAGACTGACTGCATATAGCACAGGCAGGTTTCTAAAAGCAGAATCTCAGTGTCAATGTTCAGGATTGGTAAAAAACACCCCAAACTTGCGGTGGATGATCTATATGAAGCAGGGAACTCAGTCATTAAAAACTGCTATGAAAATTGATGTGAATCCTTATTAACTTGCTACTTTCTTTTACTTGTTATCACTTATGTTCTCTGTGCTGTAAAAGGCAAAAAAATCAGCAGGACAGAGTTTCTAAGCCAGACTTGTGGTCTGCAGCAGAAGAAAGTGGAAGCTGGGAAAACAATGACTAATAACACTTGTGAGACATGTTGTGTCAACACAAGTGACAGATGCTAATCATTAAGACTCCAGCTAGGTCTCAGCTACAAAGTTAAGACCAGAAAAATTCTGGAGGAGGGCTGAGGACAATAATTTCTTTTCACAGGGACCACTTTGCACTGTTTGCACCTGCTGAGCTTGTATGGGTAAATCTGTCCCCAAGCACATGCCATGTGGATTGTATAATGTGAACATGAGGCACACACAGGTGCTATGCAATTTCAACATAAGTAATCCTTTTAATAGAACAATGCTTATCTTAACATGTATTAATTTTTAAAAAAAAAATCATAGCAGGTGCAACAACCTGTGACTCACCAAAGCCTTCCCACGATGCTCCTGTTGCCCTGGCTTTGCTCATCCTTCCTCCATCACAGGCAGGGTAACTACAGGTGTGAGATCTCAGGGCCTGTGAATGGCTCTACATCATTTATTTATACAGCACTAAGAAAAATTTTGGTATTTGGTTCAATGCATGACACCATTGCTTGATACATTTAAACTACACCATTAAACAGCTATAGTGATGTGCAGAAAAAGCACTGGGAAACTTGGTGAACACTGGAGAGGTTATATGAGAAAAAGAGCAAGTTCCACATAGAGGAGATGTTGAGTATCAGCTACACCACCTGTGAAGTTCAAATTCAGCTTGAATTAAATTAGTTTTAAGTAGACCTTTGAGTTTGTAGGGTCAGAAACAAAACTAATGATACACCTTATATCATGAAGAAAAGCCAGTCACATGCTGGGGCCAGAGACCTTGGGCACAAACAGATGAGAGCTGGAATAAACAGTTCACCTGTTCCATCCTTCTGCCACAGAAGCAGTGTTCTGAATGACTGACTCCCATGTTGATGTATTCAGAAGAGATTCAGGTTTGCCTATCATTAGGAAGCCCTTTGGAAACACACGTGGTCTGTTGGGTTACATCCTAACAAAGAAGCAATAGACATAGCAGGGGAAAGAAGTTTAAGAACGTTAAATCACAGATGTAAAATAAAGGACTGTGCCAAATCAGGAAAAACAAAGAGAAGTCGAAGCAGAGGGTTTTGAATAGGAGGCAGAGGGAACAGAGCAGAAGAGGGGTGAGGTAAGTCTGTGGGTGAGTGGGGACTGAGGCACAGAGAATACAGATATATACCCTGAGATATGGAGAAAATATGGGATAGAAATGAGCACGCCTTCATCAGAAGGGCTTTGCATTAACACCCAGCACAAAGCACACTCAGTGCACTGGAGGGAGAATGAGCCACTGCGCTCTGATCCATCCACATTACAGCTGGATACAGTGCCAGGATGGCGAGGTTTGCAGAGCCAGAAACACAGATCTCCAGACAAGATTTGAATTTTGGAGGCAAAATTCTCTCAAATTGGAACTAAAATGAAACTACTGAAGAAAAATAAATGCTTTTCCAGTGTCAGGCTTGATATTGAAACTGCTGAAGGCACTTGAAATGAATGGTCTGCAGGAACTGACTACTCTGAGTAGAGAGAGATAGTATGGAATTAAGGGAATTGGGAGTTCTAAACTCTGACTCCCACATGTAAAGGCAATTTTCCTAATTTTCAGTTGTCATATAGAGTTTGCAAAAACCAATTCTGCACAATTGATATCTTCTAATAAAACCTAATCCATGGAAAGGTTATCAATCAGTTTCCACTGTCTCATTAGAAGTAATAACAAAAAAAGCAAAACATAACCCTCTTAGAAGACTGTGGGGAAAACAAATAAAATAAGAGTAATGAAGGAGTGGAATGAGTTAGACGTAAGGATGAAGACAATAAAAAGAAGCAATACATCAGGGAAGATATCTGAGAGCATAAAACAAAATTGATTATTTACACAGGTAGAGGATTGCTAGAGGAAACAGCTCTTGATTAGACCATAGGATTGAAGAGAGGTCTTGAATTGAAATCAAGAAATAAAATTATGCATGAAGAAAGCATGTTACATAAACATTTTGGTCAGGTACTCACTGATGAGTTTAAACAATTGAGTCCCAATACAAGAAGAATAAAATAGAACATTTTAGATGTAATGATAGGAAGTGTAAGATAGAGCCTGAACTAAGATAAACAAGTTGCAGCAGTGTAGGTCACAGAACAAGAAAATGAATTTACTGTTGAACCAAAGATTTGAATACCCAGGGTGCAATTATACCTAAGGCAAGATTTCTAAAAGCCACTGCAGTTCATGCTGTCAAATTCTTGGCATTTTTGCCATTTTCTTTGATTCTACTTGCAATTAAACAGAGAAGAATCAAGCCTAATTCAAAGATATGGGATTAAGAGCAGCTTTACCTCAAGGATGAGCAGAGAAAAACCTTAGTATTTATAAAAGGCCCATTAAAGAACTCAGATGGCTTATTCCTTCAGATTTAAATAAAGCAGATAGGCTTAACTCAATACAATAAGAACTATCCTGTAAATCCATCCTTTTACATATCAGTAAAAAATCAGGACACAATCCAAAAGAGATGGAAATGAAAACTGAAGAGGGAAGAGGAAGAAAATAAAGACAAGAATAGCCATACGGCATCTAGATGCAAAGCTCTTGCAACATGTGATATAATATTGATCTCATCTTGATAAGTGGCAATAAATTCATTTTTAAAGTAATCACCAAGCTAATACTGATAGAGTTTATATATAGAACATCAATTCGAGTATGCTCTGCCATGTAAATTGTTTAATAAAATTATGGAACCAAAGCTGCACAAAGTATTTACTTCAAATCAAGTAAACATCCACTGTAGTATCCATAACCCAAACATTAGCAAGTGCTGGTACAAGTAGGAGAAACAGCCAGTGAATTAGTTAACTTTTGGTCAATAAATAAAATTATTACTCTGTACTCTTTGCTTACTTTTGGCTAAAAGGAATCACACTAGGAAGTTAATTGAATTTTGTAAAGCACCATGGTTTGAAAAAGATCAAAGTGTTCTTTAGAATCAAGTTATTTTTTAGGTCATGATTTTGTGCTTTCTTCTCAAATGCAATGCACTCAATGAAGCAACTGTTTTAAAAGAACAATAGGTCAGTGATTGAACAGAAACTCAGAAAACACAAATTTATGCCAAGGAGGAACATACAGAATACAGAGACCAAAAGAAATGAATGTGAGATAAAAATAACTGTAGAAGGTTGGTTTGTGTCCAAGCTTGTTTTTCTTTCTCTTGTGGATTTTTGTTTGTTTGCTTTCCCCCCCTAAGGTAAATATTGATTGAAAAACCAGTTAGTTTAGAACTGGAATAATTTAGTAATTATAAATATATAAATATAATTATAATAAGTTATTATTTTGTTATTAGGAAAAGATTATGGCCAGAGTCATACAAACTGAACTGAAGAGTCTATCTAACTTCTGCCACTAAGATGACTAAGGGGCAAGTCTATGCCTATAGGAGAAGGGTCTACACCTATATATACCCTAGATACCGGTTCAGGTAATATTTTCTGGCTTTTACACCAACTGATGGATGTTCATAAGGGTAAAATGGTTTGACTATGTTTAAAATACCAAAGAGCAAAGTGATTGAGCTAATGCCTAAACTAAGACCAACATTTGTTTGCTAAGGTCTTTTGTCCAACCAAAAACCTATTGTGCTTTAATTGCAAAAGGCAAATAAGGAACTGATGTTTTATTAGAGGCCACACTCTCAAACTGACAGTTATGTCTTACTGCAACATGACAAGAAAATGCTTCCTGGTCCCAGCTGCACTGAGACAATCTAGGTGTGATGGCAACCAAGCACTGCAGCTCCTGCCCCTGGTCATGGAGAACTTGACCTTGCAAAGAGCTGAGAGCCTGTTGGCACACGGGCTTGTAGCCTGAGCCTTTAACTATAAATAATGGCTGCTCCTCTCCAGGAAATCCCTCTGGCCATCAGTGGGTGAAAGCTTGGCATAAGAAAAGTAGTTTTGGTAGTGGTCCAGAAGCAGCTGTTGACATAGTTGACATAGCAGATGTTGATGGCGAAGCACAGATCTGCAGCTCACAAAAGCCACACCATTTATAAAGCCTTCCCTAGGAGACACATTAATTACACCCAAAAGCACTCTTTTGTGGCTCTGCAAAAACAGTTAAAAAGATATTAATTTAATGTTAAATATAATAATTGACAAAATGACATACATGTTTTCTTGCTCTGTCTCTGTTTGGTCTCAATTAATGCTGACTTCAAAACAAACTGTAGAAAAGGTTTTCCTTTTGCTAAGGATCAAAATCAGTTTCTCTCAAGTCACCAAAAATTTCTATCTAAGTTTTATCTCAGGTAAATATCTTGACTAGTCAGACTAAAATTTGAAGGGAAATATATAAAAGGCTATAATCTGAAACACTTTTAAGATAAAAACCTTTGTCCTTTGGAATGCTATAACAAAGAACATCCTCTAGCAAGATGAGCCTGCTGGTGAAACGGAAAGATTCAGAAAAAAATAATTGGCTCCATTATTTTCAAACAAAACCTACATGAAATAATTTTTTACCTCTTTCTTGTATTTTTCTTTTTCTTGCATTCATGAACACATCATATTTTTTCATTAGCTTTTCATCACCATCCTGTTATTAGAAGCTGCAATTTATTTGGACAAATTAATTGAAATATGTTACAAATAATAGATAAAGCATTTTTCTACACAGCTTTTGTATAAATAATTTGAGATATGGGAAGTACTAGCTGTGTATTTTCTTATCTTGCTCCTATTGATTGCTAATGCTGTAGGCGAAGTAAGTTTTGAACTTTATATTGATTGTTGTGCATTAAAGATTCACAGTCTAGAGAGAATTAAGAGTGAATGCATTTAATATACTATAAATAATTTTAGATTATCTAATGGGAAAACCTAGATTTAATTTTACTTACTAAAAGCCTAAACAATGATTGCATGTGATATATGAATATTATTTATTTATTTATTTATTGCAATTTTATATGTCCTTTAAAGAACTTTCCTGTAACCAAACACATGACAAGCCACTGATCACAAGAGAACCATCAAGAAATCCTTGTAGTCTCATGGCATATCTCTCAACATGTAAATCTGTACATCAGCTCTGTACAATGATGAGATGCAAGGCTGGACTTAATGCCAGCAATGACACTGGAATAGGATGGTATCAGGGTAGTTTAACTCATGTTTACATTTGCTGACTTGTTAAAAATTGAATCTTTTCACTGTTATTGCAAAAAAATCAAATAAAACTAAAAACCAAACTATGTCAAACCATGACACTGAGCCAGGACTGGAAGGTGTTTATATGCTGCAATGAAAATCTTTGATTTGAAAGATCCAATGTTTTTATAGAGTAAGGAGAAATCAGATCGATTTGTCCATAGGAAAAGCCAGTGAAAGCAGAGAGAGACAGGGTATCAGAACTAGGAAAGAATTACATGCATGTACATGTGTGTCCACACATCTCCCATTTGGTCACATAACCCTTCTTGTGTGCCCATGGTCTCTGCGAAAGACTGTCATTGACTTGGAGGAGTTTACTTGGTGATATCTTCTGTAGGCTCTTTCCCCATGTAGCATTCTGTCACATTTGTCACCTTATGACATTCCTCTGCCACCCTATGCCCTCGACAGAAGCAGCCACGTCCCCCTGGACCATAGCAGAAGAGAGCAGCAGCGTGCTGGTGGCCAGCCCGAGCTCCCCAATGCACCAGACCTCGACCCAGCACTAACTACAAACAGGGCTTTGGACAGTCCCCTGGATATTTCACGCACTATCTGGAGGACCTCCCTACCCCTATCTGGCCCGTGACACTGGGTATCTGATACTGACCTCATACTTTCTTTCAGGGATTCCCTAATGCTTAGAAAATCAATTTGGAATATCCACACACTGTTTTCACTGTTCTTCAAGTCCTTCACTTTACCTGTACTACATGCAGGGAAACCTGACATGGTTGAACAATATCACCTGACTGCTCCCTTGGGATATTGGGCTGTCTTTACCTGTTTAGTGGTTTTTGTCAGCTATTAGAGACACCCAGAATTGTTGTGTTTTTACAGTTCCTTACTTCCAGAGACTGTAGCAGAAAAAAACCATTGATCCTCAATTTAATAAGATACTGTCCCATAAATGAGAACTTCACAAGTCCCAGCAGCCTTTATCACAGACATGAAGAAGAAAATCTCCCCAGTCAGTAAGAATACAATGAATACTCTAGAAATTTATCTTACTATTTAATATCTAAATTTCTTACACAAAAGCAATTGAGGACTTCTTAAAAAGCATTATAGAATAATTCCCAGACAAAAACTGCATTAAGGTAAAGTTACAGAACATACATATCAATAATTTAAGGTAAAATACATTACAGGGATATATATTTAGCCCCAAGAAAGATTTACAAACCCCAGAAGTTTACAGATCTGGTTATAATGAAAAGAAAAACAAGGGAGATTAAAAATTGGAAATGTGAAAACAGCTGCCTCAGAACAGTGAAATATGATGGCCACTAAGAAAGGCAGCATGCCTTTGGCATCAGATCTATTGAAAATATTCAGTTTTCTAAAGAGAAACATTCCTTGTATAATTCTTTGAATGCAAATATCATATTGCAACTTCTGTTGAAGAAGGCACTCAAAAAATCTGGCTTCAAGTATTAAATAATTGAAGGGATCTATTAAGAAACTGTTTTATAATTATGTTTACATATTCTTAAAAAAACTGTTTATAAATGAAGTTATGTCACTTTTAATAATACATTGCTGTCTTGATATATAAATGAAATGAAATCTCAGCTTTTGTCATAAAATTCATCTCCGTAGGGAACAATTAATTGTTTCCAGACTTTGTTAATTTTCTGCTTGGAAAAAATACAGACTATACTATCGTGCAAGCTAATGGACTTAGGACCCCAGGTCACATGAAATAAAAAGATTTAGGGGTCCTGTATCATCTGAAGTTATAGAGGAATTTTAAAAATTGCACACAATTAACTGAATGCATGAACATAACGAAACCACTTAAAATCATGAGTTATTTTTGTACTTAATTAACGCAGGACTCTTGTCACCAAAATACATTGCCAACCATGGTGCTCACAACTATTATTTATGCTCAAAGACAAGCTAAAAATCAGCTCACTCATGTAGTGCATACTAAAGATCAAATAAAAGCCTGGCTGCCCAGCAGATCTCCGAGTACTTTACAAATGAAAATGAACTGATACAACAATCATTGGACATGCACAGCTTCCACTGAAGTCACAACATGTATTTTAGGATTAAGCCACAGTCAAAGAGCCTGTTTTTGCACGTTACTCACTAAAAGACCCCCTAGCTTCCGGACCCAGTGAGCTCAGCAGGGATTCTTTGGTGAATGGGAAGTGTTGAACAGGCTTCTCATCACATTTCACAATGATCTTATAATCATGCTCCATTACTCCTTGCTACATCACACCTTGTTTTACAAACAATGCCATATAAAGGACCAAAGTGATCTGCAATACCATAACAGTAGAATAACCTAAAGGAAAAAGGTGAAAAAACCCCAACCCAAAACCTTGATAAGCAATGCAAATGCAAGTGGTAGAGTTAAGCAGAACCCACGATGCCTGGTTGTCAATCTTATGCTTTAATCGCGAGGTCAAGAGGCCCTCTTCTGCTGTCATTGTCACAACAGACCATGAACTGAGAGTGAAAATCTGTGGGGAAACAAGGAAAAGATGTGAAAGCACCTCTTTGGGCTTGGAAAAAACCTCTCACAGAACTCTCCTTTATGATAATCACATTGGAAGAGTGGAGACTCATGTCTTACACACAAAGTTCCAGATTCCTCAGAAGTACAGGAAAAAGTAATCTTTTCTGCCCAAGGATAAAAGTCCAGGCCACTTCTGCAATGAAAAGGAGGGGGAAAGAGAGAAGGGGCAGAGCTGGGATGGAGAAGGAAGGGAGAGCCTCAGAGAGCCAGGCTTGTCCCTCCAATCAACAGCTGAGGGACACTGATCCCTTCTGCGAAGATGGAAGCAGTTGCCTGCATGGCTTTCCAAGGCTCTGGAACAAAAAAAACAGGCAAAGAGGTTTTGCAGCCCTTGCCCTCTGCAGTGCTTTCCCTCTGCAGTCCCAGCACACTGCCTGCTCCATGCTCTAAGTGCCTTTGTTTCCACAGCCCAGTGGAAAATTTGTTTCACTGCGGCCAGCTTTAAAACTGGGTACGCTCCCATTTTCTCTGGAAAGAGGAATAGAAAATTGAACACTGCATTCTTTCCTATACAGAACTTGAATATGAAACGATTAAACAAGCTAAATATTATTTTCTTTTTGAATATATTTGCCTATTTTTTTATTGTTAACACTAGCAACAACTTTCTTGCTGGTATCCATTAATTATTTGGATTATTTGGAAGGTATTTCATACCTTCCTTTGAGCTCATACATAGTTTTCCAGCCATTATATTTTTAATTTCACATGCAGGATTTTAATACATTGTCTTGTGCAGCCATAAATCACTTAAATGTGTTAGAAATGAGATTGCTCAGTAATTGCCATTTTATTTACTATCCTAATGTAGGCAGGATTTAAATATGACTCAGTTTGCAAACTTAGAAACAATGTAAAGAGACTTAGGAGAGAATGCAGTACAAGTGCAAACAACAATCAGCAGTCGTTGTTTTCAATTCCATTAGTAGTAATGTTACCTTAAAAAAAATTACTAGGACAACTTTGTGAACTGAACCACTTGTGACTCAATGGATGCTGTTAAGATCTCAGTAACAACAGCTCTCACCCCGTTGTTTTCCAGATCTAGAAATGCTAAAGGAGACAACATACAACATCCCTTGGAAGTGGTAAAAGAAGCTGAGATGTTGTGCTCTTGTTCAGCCATCCTTGGCGAAGCGATAAATGCATGGAGAGATTTCAAAGCCAAAAATCTCTCCTAAATACAAGAATGGGAATCTACCCATGTGACAATGCAATACCCTGCAATTTCTCCACAGAAGTTAAAACACTATTGTAAGAGGCAGAGCAATAACACCAGTGGTAAATACGGACTTTTCTGTAGATGTTTTCTTTCAGTCTCTTACCATAAGACTCAGCAGACAGCACAGTATCACACCTGGACATTTATTCACACAAAAGAGAAATATTAACCATTTGGTTACTATGTTTGGACCCAGATTTAGACAGCCTAAAGCCTTCCTGTGCCAAGCCTTTTCTACTGAGTGTATTGGGCTTTCCAAAGAGAGAATATTAAACATAACCACATTTTTACATTTATATATATTTTATACCATCTACAGTATACTTATAAAATTTTAAAATGTACTATAATATATAGTATTAGTAGGCACATTAGCAGGCACCTTGGCTTTAAGTCACCTGAATCTGGGTGGGAGTACAAATAAATATGTAAAATATTTATCTCTATGTTTATTTATCTTTGTTTATTTTCTCATCAACCTCACATTTTCCCATGCCTCTCTATGGCACCTATAGAATTATTTTGAAACATCACAGAAAAATCTCCAACAGAAACATATCTAGAAATACAATGCAACTTACAAAGCATAAACTGAACTTGTTTCCTGATGGGGGTAATCTGCACCCCTTTTTCAGAAGGGCACATTTACCAGAATTGATTTTTCTCCCTAACTTCTCCTCAAATGATTATATTTCTGACAGTATTGGCATTTAGAAAATAGCTCTGCTGTGCTCCAACACTTCTACTCCACTGTAAAGGCCAAGAAATGAAGCATCTTATGAGCTCCTGTTTACATGATATGCCAAGAAAAGTGACCACAATTCAAGAAGCAGAAAGCATCAATATGAGATATCCCAACTTTGTCAATATGTTTATCCCAACATAACACAAAAACACTTTCAAATGGAAATAATTTGGACTTTTACTGAATTCCCATGGTTTTGAAGCAACCTGTTTCATTTGGCAGATGAAAATTTCAATGGGAACCAGATAGCTTTGTGAAAAAGTCCACTTAGTAAAACCCCTTAAGCTTCCATTATGAAAGGATTCAAGCAGAAAACAGATGAACACACTTCTAATTTCCTTGAAAATATCTTTCAAGGAAAGAAGACCCAGATCCAGCCAGGCCTGGCCCTACTCACAGGCTGGACTGAGTTCCTTTATTCTAGAACCAATGATGCTTCATTCCCAGTACATTAAACTCAACTTATATAGTCACTTATTAGACATAATGGATGCAATTTTATCTGAAATAAAATATTTATGGGGAATGCACAGACAAGACAGAATATTGTAGTTACTGTACTCAAGATAGTCAGCATTTTCCTTTGCAGCAGTTATTTCCATCATGCTGCAGATATTTCTCCTCTTCTTGGGATATTTTATGACAATCCTAAATGTATAAAGTTTTTGAATAATGGCATTATTTAAGAATTCTTTATTCTAATGCAAGTTGACTCCTAACATTGAAACAAATGGTTTCTGTCCAATAACTAAGACTTACCACTTACATTGCTCTCTCTTTACTTTCAAAACATAATTACTGTCTTACTTGTCAGATCCTTAAAGGTGGCTGAGCTGTTTAACTAAAAAATAGGAAGAGAACTAAACAAATTCAAGGACAGAGTTAGTACCCACAGCCTGTCAGAACCTCTGCTGTCCCCATGGGCTTGTTCAGCACACCTTGCTTTTGAATTTTTGAATCCAATCAAGAATGATAACAGGAACTATTTCCTGGCACTCAGTACTGGGAAGGATTAGAATCATAGAATGTCTTGGATTGGAAGGGACCTTAAAGATCTCCTGGTTCCAACCCTCCTGCCATGGCCAGGGGCATATTTCTTTAGAACAGGCTGCTCAAAGCCCCATCTAACCTGGCCTTGAACACTTCCAGGGATGAAGGACCTATAGCTTCTCTGGGCAACCAGTGCCAGTGCCTCACCACCCAACTAGTATAGATTTTTTTCCCTATAATGTAATCTAAACCTTTTTCAGTTTAAAAAGCAACTAGCAACCCATCATAAAGAAAATATTTAGAAGCAAATTTCAGATTATTTTTCAGAGATGCAGGGCACATAATTGCAGAGAAGAAAAATAATGCAGGTACATTACTCTTGGGACACAAGCTGGACTGGCTGTGCATTACCCTTCAAGACATGTAGGCAGATCATTCTGATCCAGACATTGCCTAGATAACTTACATCAGAGGCTGCTCGAATGGTTAAGGAGGTGAGGATCACCACACAAAATTTTGCACAAATACACGCCTACACATGTGTAACACAATGGGAAATTTAAAAGAGAAACACTGAAAAGTATGGACACACACACATAAAAACCCTTTTAAAATTGCCACTGAAGTGCACTTCTAGCACTCAGTTCACAAATGAAATGATAGAACACCAAAGTATGAGGTTTTCCATCTCTCTCCCCTGTCCCCATTTCACGCTCACTCTCTGTTGTCAAATGTCTGTCTCTGCAAGCTAGCAAAATCCCCACTTATCTGAGTCTCTTCAAGAAAATGAAAAATTCTTGTCTAGGAGGCGTATGCATTCAACTAAAACTAAAGTAACCTGACTCATAACATGTGTGTTACACATTTATTTGTGTGTTTAGGCACCAAACAGCACTGAAACAACAATTAAACTCAGTATTCAGAAATTTTGTTCAAGTTTCAAAACTTGAGTTTTCTGCATAATTCTTAGCTGTAGATCATTTTAAAGCAAATGTACTTATTAAATGAAGTGCTAAAATTAATTACTATAAGTGCTGAAAGTAATTATTGCTTGGGTTAGTCTCACATGCTTCCTTTGAAAACTGCAAAGGGAATTAGAATGCCACAAGAAAGTCCTTCAAGATGTCTGAAAACAAACTTTACTGAAAGGTGACTTATGTCAGACTTCTACATTCATGTTTAAGCTACAAAATATAATTTAACTGAATTTTATGAGAAATGGTCAGTCACATAATTCATATCAGGATATTTTTATTTCAGAGCTCAATTTGAATGCATGGCTTAGAAAACATTGACTATAATATTGTTGAAACCATCTTCCACCCTGAAACCTGGGGATAAAGTTACTTTCTGTTCAAGATACTAGAGCTTCTAAAAGAAGATGGATTCTTAGGTTAAAATATATGGAAATTTTAACTTTGTAGATAAATGAAGTTTTATCTTTAAACATTTCTTCACACTCAGCTGTAGTTAAAACTTAATTTAAAAAATTCAATTTACTTCATCATTTACTTAAATTTCTAATTCAGCCATTATACAGTAACCCATATAGGTGAGAGAGGGTAAAATCAAAGATAATATGTATCTTCAGGACATTTTTCTGTTGAGCAAAGGTTTTCCTACTCAAAATTAATATTGAAAAGACGGGGTTTTTTTGGAGCTGACATGAAATATGGCATTATTTCAGTGACTCTGCAGTTAATTAAGTATTTTCAATGAGTCTATAATGCAGTATTGAGATTGACAATGAAGTCTAAATCTGATTCTTATTTCTCTTGTCAGCTGCCATCTTAATAGTCATGAAAAGGCAAGTAAAGTAAGAAAGAGTGCCGTAGATCAAGATAATGGAAAAAGGGGGAATTAATTGTACAAGTAGCTCAGTAGCGAAGATTTTCAGAGGCATTGAGTTGACTTGCTGAAAAATAGTTTTATCCCAGGCACAGCCTCGTGTATGATCTGAAGCTGTTTACCTTATTACTTACCCTTCACAAGCACCTACCATCTAAGAATGTGCAGAATATGACAGCTGTGATGAGATCTCTTGCAGATACCTTTTACCCTTTAAGATAGCTCTTAAAATCTGACCCTGTGGATTCCAGATTCCAAAGGCTGTATGAGTGTTTATGTCTATGCGTCGGTGTGCATAGAAATCTACTCAACAGAATTTCTGTTCTTAATAATACCATGGTCACCTAAAAATTGAATGCATCTCAAATCAGTTTTTTTAATTTCACTAAAGATCCCACGTATTACCAGTCTCAGCAGGCAGAGATTAGAGCTAGGAAGGCACATGGAGCAGGGTAACTGTTCACTGTTGTAAGTGAAATCCTTAAAAATGCTGTGCACGCAAGCACAGCAAAGAGTAGTAGATCTGAATAGGTCTTTCCTCTACCTCTTTGTCACTCTATTTAAAAGTGCACACTTTATGTTTCATTTCTCACACACTGCTGTCATTCTCGCCCATAGGGAATAAATTCAAATTAACCAACCAATTATCTAGAATTCATTATCTTGCAATTTCCTATCTTGCCTTGAAACTCTTAAGCTTTTTATTTTTCTACTGGAATCACAACTTTAAGTTGTCTGTGATTTTTCACAATTTTCTCTCCCTCCCTATTATACAAATAATCACTAGTTTGCTTCAAGAATTATTCCTGAGAGGAACTCTTGGCTAGCAATAAACCAAAGGCAGAGACCTCAACAAGTTTCTTTCTGGCTTCATTAGTGGCTTATCTGTTGAGCTGGGGAAAGCAGTTTGATGTCTCCTTAGCACTTTCCAGTAGCTGCTTTGCAGGGAAGAGGCCTATTCATCTTGCCTTAGCTTTGTCCATCCAGCCTAAGTTAGTCATTGATATTCCCTCTACAGCTGGTGAGATGAGACTCACCCCATTGACAAAGGCTGAACGACCTCAGAGAGATCACATCTTGACTGAGAGACCTTAGGCAAGCAGCTTAGCCAATGGCCTCTTTTTAAGAAAGCATTACTCTTTTTTTTTTGGTTTTGCCTAGCTCTGTATTATAATTAAAAGCAAACCACTGTATGTGTCAAGAACTATAAACATTAAAAATACAAATAATGAAAGACTGTCCCTAACACTCACTGAGAATTTTGTGCTGACAGCAGCCACAGCACTGGGCCAAGAAAATCCCTGATCTGCTGTTGTCTCCTGTGATATTTATCAATGCCAGCATAACGGTTGTCACTTTGTATCAGACTTGCTATCCTTCCCAGCATGAGACCTTCAGGAGCAGGTGATAATCTCTGCATCCTTTGGGAAAACTTCATCCCTGTGTATCATAGAATCAGTCACAGAATCACAGAATGGTTTTGGTTGGAAGGGACCTTAAAGATCGTCCAGTTCCAATCCCCCTGCCAAGGGCAGGGACACATTTCCAAGAGACCAGGATGCTCCAAGCCCCATCTAACCTGGCCTTGAACACTTCCAGGGATGGGGCATCCATAAAGTCTCTGGGCAACCTGTGCCAATGCCTCACCATTTTCTCCCTTGCTGGTGTTTTGCAAGCAAAAAAGTGACACCATAAACTTTCTCTTCAATTTGTCTGTTTCTAACTAAATGCTGGCACAAATGCACTGTGAACTTGCAGGATAGATTCAAAAGAAAAACTACTTAATTTTTTTCTTTTCAACAGATTCAAGAGAAGGTCTGCAGGAAACACCAGGAGAATATACTTTTAATTTCAAACCAAAGCATTTTACGTGCTCAGTATTTTTACATAAATTACTGCATGAAAAGGGTAGATTTTAGTATTCATATTTTCTAGGGACATAAGCTGAACACACAAGGATTGTACAGAAGCTACATATTATTATTTTAAGCACATAAGAATTGGTAATATTGACTACATTGTGGAATGTCAACCAATTAATGAAGTACTTTGTATTTTCAGTCATGTCTCTCCATGAAGTAATTCACCTGAAGGCAGAAGAAAAACAGGCTTCTAGTGAGTTTTTGAATTCTAATATACTAAAATGTGTTAAACTGTTTGGATAAAAGAATACTTTTGTGAAGAGGCTTCAGCATCTTTAAAAGCCCAATCACCCAGGGCCAGCTATGAGTTATATAACAGCCTCTAAAGGTGAAGTTTGTTAGTTACTAGGAAGACTAGGAAAGGCAGTGGCAATAGGATAGAACAGACTTCTATTAACTGTAAGAAAAGAAGCAAAAAACATCTGTCACTGAAGGTAACTAAGAAGCAAAACAACAAAGAAACAAACCATGTCTTTGCAAAGTGCAAATATCAATGAGAAGGAAAAGAGAACACAGTTTAAAAAAATAGATAGCAATAAATAGGAGCTTCTTAGGTCACATGATATATGAAAGGAAGTTGCTATGAAAGAATTAAAATAGAAAAAATGTAGGTAAGACTTATAGCTTAAAAAGTAAAAATTGAAAGTAAACACAAAACATCTTCAGCATGAAATGCATTTTTTCCAGATGAAAATCACAATAAGAAGTTGAAAGAAGAAAGAGACTAAGAAAAGAAACACTGGAATGGATTCAGAAATAATGTCAACCTTATTCTAGTTCTTTAGGGAATTATCCTTGGGCACCCCTCTGCTTACTCAGCAGCACACCCCCTTCTGAAAGGCCTAGACATATCCATACGTGTCTTTGCCATTGAAAAAAGACCTTGTTTTCTGAAAAAGCTGTCAGGTAAGGGCAAAATCAGAGTTCTAGTGAACTCTAAGACATGGAAGAAAGTTTGGAACAATCCATAGCCTGCATTTACCAGTTAAATGAGCAGCTGCAAACATAAGTCCTATTGCAAAAAAACCCAAAAACCCCTCTTTATTAGTATTCCCAACCAGACTTATTAACAAACGTTAACAAAACAGTAAAAAGTGGAAAATTCTGAATTTAAATTAATAAATTGTCAAAGGAAAGTAATTAATAATCTCCAGCATGAGGAATTAGCATATACACTCTTTCCATGTGTACATAAATATGACTAAGCACAGAAGGCTCTGTATGAACAACAACACACTAAGCAAGACCTGCACTACTAATGAAGCTTAAAGGACTACAGGAAAAAAACTCCCAAGCACATAACTTCATGTTTTCACATTTAAAATGAAAAGAACTGAAGATGGGTTTTAAAAGGAAATCATACTTTCCCTGCACAACATTGACAACTGTATATTCTTCAATGAAGAATGTACTATTTCAAGGAAATTTAAAGCCAGTTGATAGAAACAAGAGTTAAATATGCCTGAATGAAAAACTAAGTACTTAAAATGAAACATTCACAAAAATGGGAATTGAGAAAGCTCACGAGTCTGTAAGGAAACAGCAAATACACTCTAGCAGACAAGGATGATTACATTAAACACAAGCAAATCTAGAGAAAAACATTAAGAAAATATGTCCATAACTTGTTTCATGCATACATGCATAGTGAGTGCTGACTGTTTTAGACAAAGAAAAAAAAATCAAATTCCTCTTTTTATAAAATATTCCACGTTGTATGGTTTTCACTATGTAACTCTACTAGGAAAGTGATCTTAAAATTTAACAAAGGAATTAAAATGCAACCTTTTGTGTCTTATGGGAAGCCTACTAAGGCTTGACTTTACAAGAACATTTGTAATCCCTGGTGCTTCAGCTGTGCCATCTGATGAGCCCCAGAAACATCTGTCAGTGCTGGGGCAATGTCTGTGAACACAGAGTCACTCAGGGACTAGAGTTAATTTACAGTAAAGTGGAAGCTGTGGTGAGGACAGCTCAGGCAAAGAGAAAGGAAATGCTGTGAGATGAGAAAATAATTTGAAAGTTTATCAGGGAGATTTTTTTAACCATCCTTTTCATTTTAGATATGCTTTAGGGGTTTTTTATTTGAAGTAAAGATATTGTGAAACTTTCAATAAAATGATAAACTTAAAGATTTTTCTTCAACAATGTAAAAATAAAAGCAGTATATTCTAAATAATATGCAGCAAATAGAGGCACTAAAGCTAAACCCTAAGGCAAAGGTTTTGCATGGCCAGACAAGTGGGTACTATATTGTCATTTGTGCATTTTGCAAAGGGTAACAAAATTGTATTTATTAAATCAAAAGAAAGGAAGAAAACACCAATCTCAACATTTAACCCTGTACATTAACTGCTGACATAGCCTGGAGCACTCAAGGATTAGTTTGAACACAACAAATACCATTTGGTGCACTAGATGAAGTTGTGTATTGCAGCCACACAGCCCTGTTAAATATCTTCACTAACACAGAAATCTCTGTAACAAAGAGGCAATTTCTTGCTTAGTGAACTCTGGAACTTCTCTTGAAGCAAAACTTCAAGAAGGGAGAATTAGTTTTGACAGCATCATCTGTCATGCCATCCCTGGAAATATTCAAGGCCAGATTGGATGGGGCTCTGAGCAACTGATCTAGTTGAAGATGTCCCTGATCATGGGTTGAAGTTTGGAATTAGCTGGCCTTTAAAGGTCCCTTCCAATTGAAATTATTCTATGATCTGGCTAACCTCTTTTCAATGGCCACTTCATGGACAACTAAGAGAGGCATGGTCCTGCCATTTAATCAGCTAGAGAAAATTATATACTGTTCTTCAACATAGTAAAAAAACTCTATGGGTAAGTAAGAAAACAGTAGAGTTGGAGATGCCACTGTAAAAAAGAGGGGGGGGGGGGGAGGGAAAAGCAGCCTTTAATATTGCTATTTGAAAGAGTCTCTTGTGTAGGAGAACTCTGGTGCACTATCAACTATTTATCAGTGAATTGGAATTTGAAATAAAAATTTCTGTAGTTCTGGAATAATGCTTCTCTTGTGGTGTCAAGTAAAAAAAAAAGCTCAAACACAAGGGGAAAAATATACTATCATAATGTTGAGTTTTGTCATTTATATTTCTCATTCTTTCTCAATTTTCCTAACTTCAGAAAATAGACCAAGCTTCTCAACAAAATTCACTCACTGAACTTCAGAAGGACAATCTATGAAACATACCTCTAAACTTTTTTTTTCACTTTTATTCATCTTTATAGTGGTGGTGGTGTTTTCTTCCTGAGGACAAGGAGAGGATTTTTCATCCCCCCTGGTGAGTAGGACAGTACTCAGGGAAAGCATCACTATGTGCTTGTCCTGCTCTTTCTCCTCTCTCTAAGCTGCTGGCCACTGTTGGAAACTGGATCCTCAGCAAATGGGCTTTGCCCATTTGGTCAAATCCAACTTGATTGTTCCAAGATTATGTTCCGTTCTTTAATGCACATGAATGAAATGTAACTCTAATATCTTGCATTCTTTGGCAATTGGATACAGTGGCTTCCAGATGAAAGCCAACTGCTGTAATGCAACTTTATCCAAGTAATTAAGCTACATTCCTTTTTAACAGCTGGGGAAAGGGAGCTTTAATATGGCTAGTCACATTTCAAAGTATAGAAGAAACCTAGGCAAAGATGAATAAGTACAATTATTTTCTTTTTCTTTCGTATTTTTTATCTACCTAATTCCCACAGCAGCTGGAAAGGTTAAATGCTTGAATCAGGAATCTCTGAGACTGTTGTACCAAAAGAGGAGACAAGTGTTAGTACTCTGAGGCAGGAACAGGGAATAAAAAAGGGGTAAATGCTAAAAAATATCCATCAAGAGACCTTCAGAAGTTACTCCTGGATTTTTCATCTGATATTTTCAAAAAAGTGAATCTCAGCATCTGCAGCTCAGGCAAATGTGTAAGACACATACAAATGTGTACTTTTTCATAAAATCTGGGGCTCTTATAAAAGTTAGGTCTATTCTAATTTACTATGGAGCCTCCCAGTAATAGGAGCAAAAGAATAAAAAAGTAAATTTAGTATCAGAGCTTCCAGCTTAAGTGCAGTTCTTCAAAAATTCTCTTAGCTATTGCCTGCAGAGACTGACACTGCCTCTCACAGTGTCTCTCCCTCTCACCCTCTTTCTGTATCTAAAGCTCAGCTACTCACCTCACAACAGGCACGGAGCAGCAGCTCACTCACAAAGACATAAAGCACACAAATTCTTTCACCGTAATAACTTTTTAACTTCTTCAGCACCAGCTGCTCTAATCAAACTGTATCAATGAGCTGTTAAGGGAGCTGGTTAATTGGCTCGCTTGAAAGATTGAAAGCACACAAAACTTCCAATTGGTTTAACACTTTTCCAGGGACTGTTGTGAGGCAAGAGCTGCAGAGGTACTGCAATGCAGCACAGCTCAGCTTGCAGACCACTGACACAGAATATTTTGCAAAAATCTTAAGGCTACACTTCACCTTTTCCCACTGCTGTGGGGGAAAGGATCATGAACTTTTGAGACTAAAATGTGCAATAAAGCTTTTTAGCAGCTTTATTAGGAGACTAGTACTCTGTTTGTGCCCACTCCCAACCTGTGTCTTTCAGGACAAATTGTCACTATTTCAACCAAAGTTCCCTTTACTTTAAAATATATTTTAGCTTAATTGAATTTTTTTTTTCCTAAACTCCTTCCATACTGTGCTGTACTTGCAACTTTTGCCATTAAACAGCAATATATGTCCAGAAGAAAAACCTGGAAGTGTAAAATGTGTTTCCATTTTAATTTCTACTTAATTGTTTAATAGGAACACACTGTACCATCCTAAGATTATTTTCCAGGCTCAGGTTTTTATACTGTATTTACTTCATATCTGTGCAATATTTTAAAAGAGATCTGAGAGCTGTTAAGCTGTTAAGGAAAGTTAAAATGTTTCTGATTATTAAAAAATTGGAGTGCAAAGCTAAATATAAGTGATTGGTTTGTTTTCTAATTTTGTTCTAAGTAGCTTTTGGTCCTTAAATCATCTTTAATCTCATATCAACCACATGTGGAAGATGCGAATTTCACAAGAACAAGAAAGGTTATCTTTCTGAAGCCTGTGGGGACTAGTTAGTGTAGAATGAATAGATCAACAAACCTCCATATGAACTACATCCACAATGATTATTAAGACATCATGATGCTTAACATTCATTGTCCTCCATTTACACAATACATGTGTACATAACAGACAGAACACAGGTTATTTTCCATTTTTTAAATAAAAGTAAGGAATCACTAAAAAAGCCCAGAGTTATGGTCGCTGTTCCTAAATATTTACTTCTACTGCTGAGCTGTGATTTTTTCAACTTCTATGATTTGTTTTCATCTTGCTTTTAATAATCTATCCCTAATTTTGCTCACAGAATTTACATTTCTGTTTAGATTTTCATAATGCTTTGACTCTTCTGTTTCTCAGAGAGAAGAGGGAAATAAAGGTGGTGAGTGTAAATGAGGAAAAAAGGGACTGATGAGCAGAACTGAATAATTGGTTCTCCATTTACACTATCCTTTTTATTTCCATTCAACAACTTTGCATGAAATCACTGTTTGTTTCTTCTATTCTCCCTTTATTCACAGTATCTGTGCTCTTTTACAGCATTTTCACCCAGACTATTTCCATCTGAGGGATGAGCAGTGTGGTTCAGCTGAGCACCATCACCAACCACAGATCTGACAGCATTCAAAAAAATGTTGTGATGCTATTCTGTTTTGTCTGAGCTCATCTCTGCATTTGTTCATTCCAAACAGGATGACAAAAAAAGAAACCACAATATTGATGGGAAAATGTATTAAAATTGATGGCAAGCACTAGGGTTTTTTTTCAGTAAGAGTTACCATTCTTATGAGATTTTTGCCAAGTCTCTACACATAAATGCAAAGGAAGTTCATATGAGGCTTCAAATGGGATTCTATTTGAAACAAGGAAAGGGACATATAAACTTTGAAAGATGTTTCTGTAGTATTGACCTTATTTTCTTTCCACAGCATAGCATATTTTTTTTTTTTTTTTTTTGAGAAAATACCAAGATAGGCATACTGGAAACTTTTCTTTACAGCATAAAAGTAAGCTTTTTCTACTCACAATTTTAATTGCTAATCATCAGCTTGCTTACAGTATTGACTGGTACTTGCATCATCATCACTCAATACCAGAAATATCAATAGCTAAAGGGTTCAATGAATGTTGGGGTTTATTTTTGCAACGACATCTAATGGCTTAGTAATCGAAGACATTAAAAAAATGTACTGATTAACTTTTGTAGTGACTATTCTTGGATATCCCCAGAAAAACCTGAAGCTGTAGTAACAACTCAGAACTTCTAGTGTGAAAATGGAAGAAGCTTACTCAGCTTATGTACTTTACTAGATTTGGAAGCATTAAAAGTGAGAAGCCCCTGAGGGAAGCACAGCTGTACACTTTTAAGACTATTTTATGACTATATTCCAATATATGCAACATGATAAGATATAGTAAATAAGAAATCAGGTATAAATTTCAAATAAAGGACAAAAAGATTTGTGCAATAACTTTAGAATAAAATAAGTATTTAGACTCATATAGAGTGTGTTTGTCTTCCTGTGTAGCCTATAAACTTTTAAACAATTCTCTGTGAAGGTTACTTAACTCTTTAAAAGTTTTTTCATCTTTCTTTGCTTTTAGGGAATTCTCAGAAACAAATGTTTCATTTTACATTTGACTTATGCAGTTTGCATTAGCCAGAATCTCAGATTAAAATGAAATATTTTAGCTGTAACATAATACATGCTGGACAACTATAGACAACAACCTTCACTACCTTTAAAGATTTAATAATTTACTATAAAACAACAAACTTTTCGGCCCTGTTCCTCACAAGCTTCACTCTCGGTGGTGTGTTTTGAGCTATTTGGCTGAAACAGAAAACTGGTTTTGCTTCACTGACAAGAAGTGATGCTGTTGGGACTAGTCTGCCCTCAACAGGGGCTTTGGTAAATGGAGCAATGACATAGGAAAAAATGGAATAAATATCCAGTATCATACCTGATGGATTTCATCAACATCATTTGAATTGTATGTTCACCAAACCTGAATTTGATACAGGACTGAGCTGCTAAAATGTAGGGTACAAATATGTCAACTAGAAGTTCAATCCTAATAGGAAAAAGCTGTCAAGCAATGTATTTTTTTTTTTGTGTATTAACAATGGCATGGAACAATTGTGACATGCCAGTGATTGCTACAAGTACCCAGACACCATGGTGATAATTGCAGTGTAAAATCACCAGACAGCAAACAAGATTGCTGGAACTAATAGGAACATAGTTTTTCAGAGCCCAGTGTGGATCTCTATCTGTAATGGAATTGCTTTTCAATACTTCTCTGAAATAATGCTGATTATTACTCATGCATTTTTATATTAATATGTTCCATTTATTTAACTGAAGATAGATATTTTCAATTTCATTTGCTCTCTGGCCATTTCTTACTATGGCCCAATTTATTCTGTTTGGTGACTCAAGCACAGATAAACTATTAAATGGATGCTTGATTCCAGATCTGAAGCACAATTGTACATTTGACTAAAATAGAAGCTGTTTTTCTTCTTGAATGCTATCATCAGGATCCAAAGAAACTAAAGAAAGTATCATACTGGATAAATTCTAGAAGTACCAATTCATCTTCCCTAAAAAAACCTAACTGACTGAGCATGTTATTAGAGCTGTTGTTTCACCTGTGAGACTTGCATATCTCCTAGGCTGGGCACAATCAGGCAGAATCAACTTGTGAATTGAGCTAGAACTGCTTCCTGAAAAATGATAACATGGTGCCAGCAAATCTTCACAGTCATTTGTACTTGCTGAATTAATCTGGCAGAGACTTTAAAGTAATAACTACTGAAGAGAAAAAACACCTTGAGTTCCAATCAGAAGGTAGTATTCCTCTCACAAATTCCTTGAGAACCTCAGATAGTCATTTGGGTCACTGCTCATGGACAACAAGGAGTCTTGCCCTTTAATTCTGGACTCCAAATCAATCAGTGCCCACTGAAACTAGCTTAACTTTTAGAAAGCTAAATATTAGACAGCAAAATTTGAATGAGATGCATCCCACCTTAAATGTCTTGCATTTTGCTGAATTTTCTGGTGAAGCTTTTATTGAGAAAGCTGTCATTTTCTCTAATAAGTAGTTGTTATCCAGGCCTAATTGCCTCAAGGTACAAGGACACTGTCATCCAAAAGTCGTAACAAGAAGCTCTACACATTCTGCAGGAAGCATTTATCCTTGTCTAATTCTAATCTGACTGTTTGAAGCAATGTCAGATCTTCCTGGCATTTCTGTTCTCTCTTAACCTATCTTTTGCACTACCTGTTTCCAGGATGAGACTAGAAAATAACATAAAACAAGCATTAATGAGAATAAAATGAATAATTAAGTGTTGATTACTGTGTTATTATATGCACACTTACAGAGTGCTCTTACAGTTGCATAAAATGCTTCTAAAAGCCAGGTCTGTGACAAAAATACAGCCATTTCCTTGGGACAGAATTGTCACTTTGATTTTCATTCCAGATGACTGCTGATGATACCTGGGAAACTCACTACCTACGACAGCCTCACCCTGTTAAACGAGTGGTTGCAGAGCACTTCTCTTTTGACATCTGCCCCCCAGGTGGTTATTTCACTTACCCTCTGGCTGGTATTGTGCTATGATGGTTACCGTCTGCCCCGCTCCTTTGAGCGCAGCCGCAGCCTGCTCATGGGTAGCACCCCGGAGATCAATGCCGTTCACCTGTGCAGGGAACCAAGACAACAACAGGCATGAGCAGCTTGATGTTAGACAGGGAGACAGAAGCGGGGTTCTTCCTAAATATCCCATGGATGTAAAGCTCAGATGGACGCCCAGGTGCAGAAGCAAAGAACAAAATCAAAAAGGCTGAGAGGAAACTTCCTATGACCAGCAAAGAGGATATACATCAATACCAGTCACCCCATAGTTTGACTGTGCTTACCATGAAGATTCTCTGACCGTTACATTTCTGGTTATCTCTTCATCAAGCAATATCACTTAATATACTAAGTTCAAAAGATAAATTTTCTGTGATGCTTAAAGGTCACTGAAGAATACTGCAAGCAAAGAAGCTGCTCCTTCAGTCAAACTCTGCAGGCCCAGTCAGTAGCATCAGGAAACACAGAGATACACTGAGTGTGTCTAACAAAAGCTGCTGGCTGCAGAACTTTTAGAGCAAAAAAACCCATCTACTGTTTTCTGTTCATGCAACCCCTCCGACTATTTCATGGAAAGATCCTGTGTCTTGCACACGACAGCAATGGAGTTGCTATCAGACACAATTTCCTCCACTCTGGCTGTTCAACATCCACACAGCTTTCCATGTGGTTTCTTTTTCTTAACCATTTTTGGCTGCACAAGACATGGAAGAGGAACAGAGTAGAACAAAGTAGGAAAATCCACCCCTAAAATTCAGGAGCAGTTTCAGAACTCTTTGAATTTCTTTTTGTGATACATATTTTGTCAGCAGTATCCTAAGGAAGAGACAGAATTCACACACAGATTTATTAACTGCTCCAGTAACTTGAATCCTGCTTTTCAGTGGGAGCATTACTGTCTGGCTGTACTGAAGTATGTGAGACTTCTTTTACTTATGTATTTATGTATTTGTTAGGAATATATTTATTTGGCTTGATAACATTTAGAAACTGGCCCATCTTGACTTGCTGTCTTTGATCAAATTTTAGAGATTATGATGTTTTGAGAACACAATTATTATTTACCATGAAATCACAGAGTCATAAAATAGTTTGGGTTGGAAGGGAACTTTAAAAAGCCTCTGCAATGAACAGGGACATCTTCAACTACACCATGTGGCTCAGAGTCCTGTCCATCCTGACCTTGAATGTTCCCAGGGATGGAGCTCCCACCACCTCTCTGGGAAACCTGTGCCAGTGTCTCACCACAGGCATCATAAAAAATTTCTTCCTTAGTTGCATGACAAAATTTAGTCCTTACTAGTATGCAAACAACATTTTAGACTATTAGTATTAGAAAAACTAATTTGTGATAGCATTTATATAAAGCCCAGGAGATACCACAGCTTCTGATCCAGAACACTGCATGATGCTGTAGAACTGATGACTGTACACAGAAATTATGAGCAAGGGAAAAATATAACATGGTAAACTTGATAATTTAATGCAGGAGTCCTCAGTTGTCCCATCTCCCTGGGATGTTATAATGGCTGATAGAAGCTTTCCAAAAAATGAGCCAAAGGTTCAAAAGCTTTCATTAAAGTTGTGCACTGAAACCTCTGGGAAACTCACTGAAATTCAGTCAAAGAATATATGACCCTAGAGAGCAATAATTAAGTACATTCTAAAAGAACAAAAGGAGAGAAGCAGAACTTTTAGTGCCATAAAAATCTACCATATTTTAATCTACAACAGTGAAAATACCTAAAGAGGAAGATGATGTCAGCTTGGACTTTGCAACACCTGTTGAGAATACCAGCTTCCTGCAAGGAACACAAATTATAGAGTACTGCTGTAGAAAAAGTGCTGTTTCCTACCTTTCCTCAGTGATGGTGTTATGACATTTGATTCTGCATTGCATTGAGCACAAATGTACCAGTACTACAACTACTCAATAATTGAGCACTATAGTCACAGTTTTGTGAAGTGTGAGCAGGATTCCTAAATTTAAGAACAGTGCCTATATAATGTTGTAAAGGAAACATCAGCCTTGATTCTGTGTCTGAAGAAGACAACTCTGAAACAAAGTAAGCTTCCCTTTAAGAGAGAGCTTTGTTTTTATCTGTGTGCTTTTCCCTTTTGTAACTGAAGTCCTTGATAGAGAGTCCCACAAAAGCATAGCATGATCTGAAGAAAAGCTTAAAGGAACACTCCTGAATTCCTGAGTTGGGGAAATGGATATGGATTATGTCACCTGGTCAGCATTAGAAGGTCTCAAGGAAAAAAAAAATTACTTTTGCTCAGGCTTGATGTCAAAGACTATGACAGGACGCAAGCCTTTCTTAAGCAATATAGGAAAACACTGTGGTGGTCTGTGAAGTCATATTAATAGTACAGAAGATTTAAACATCATTTATAAATCCCATTAAAAAATCTATAGCTCTATAGATAAAAGGAGAGAATGTATGGAAGAATAAGGAAATCACATGCTTATTCTCCTTCTCCTCTGAGAAACAATAGTTCTATGTCTATGTGAGCTAATAACAGTCCTAGCAACACATAAAGACTGTGAATGTAGGACAGGAATTTCACTGAAGTTGTTATACAAATATTTTTCACTTCTCCACAGAAAAACAAGAAGCCAGCTGATATGAACATTTCAGCTGAAGTGGCAGCTGACTACTTTTTGCCCTTTGCACCCTTGGTCTAGAAGAAAAGTTTGCCTAAGGTACAAACACAACACATTGCAGCGAATGAATTTTCCTGCAATTAATTTCACTTTTCTGTTAGGATATAGCTGAGGATAGACACTTGAGGAAGATTTAGAGGCCTAAGTGGCTGAAATCAAAAGAGCAAGGAAAAGAAATGTCAGAGAGAAAATAACACATAAATTCTATCTTCTGCAATTTTTATCTAGATCATAATCAAGCTAGGCAAACCAGATTAAGCAATGTTGAACAGGGAAATGACCTGACCACATTAGGTTGCCAAAACAGTGATCTCCCTCTTGGAGACACACAGCTGCAGGAAAAAAAAAAATCAAATAACCATTAACAAATAGGGAGGGAGAGTTCTGTTTGCATGCTATTTTATTCACCAACAGTGACAGAATCTCACTGTAGGATAACAGATATTAAATTTAGAAATTACTTACTCTAACTTTCTAAAGAACAAGAAGAGTAGATGCTAACTTGATTTCTGGGTATCATTTCCCTCTATTTAAAAGCAAATATAATCAACTCCCTAGTTGAAAACCAGTATATTCATGTAGCAACATTAAATCTCAATGAAAGGCTCCATTAGTTTATATATTTTAATAAAATTTTTACCATCAGACCAAAATGAACAAGAATATGGAGAGAATGAAATAAATAATACTCTGTCTTGCCTCTTCCTCCAAAACAATATCTTAATTTAATGTCTCATAATAATTGTGTGCAGTGACATTTTTCCATGATGTGATTTCATTGCAAACTGTAAAATTTGATTAAAATGACTGCTTTTAATTAATTTAACATAATTTATGTGAAGAATAATCAGTAAAAGAAAATTTTAAAAAATCAGAAGAAAGTGCAAATGTGTACAGGAAAGTTTAATAAATATCAAAGGTGTTTTGGTTGTTTGTTTTTTTTTTCTTCTTCTATAATAAATGGGCTTGCTTCCTTTAGACTGCATTATACAATAAGCAAAGTAGCTGTTCTGAGCTTGACTGCACAGCCCTGATGTTCTGGCCCAGAACGAACTTGACTGCACAATTTCTGATACCTAACTCCAAAGTGAATTTGACATAATGGAAATAAGAAGAGCCTGCAGCTTTACTAAAGTCTGTCTCTTCTGCATGTTTTGAACTGGCAAAAAGCAGTTCGAAAGCTTACAAACAAAGAGGAGTTGAAACAATGGTCAAAACTAAATTGAGGTGGAGAAAAAGATGCAACAATAGCTCACAGTAATTACTGGGCCTTTGCATTTTTTGACTCAAAATAAAGCATGATCTTCTTCATTTAAAACTGAATCATAATTTGAAGAAAGATCAGATTTACTTTTGGCATCGATTGAGCTCTTCTAAAATTGGAAGTGTTATATTCCCTCTAAAATATTTGAGTGGCCCATATTAGTAGAAATTTGATTGTATTCTGAACAGACTTGTTGCAGTCTGGTTGACATCTAGAAACTGAACATGATTTCCATGTGGGTCATTCAAACAGAAGGTAGCAGAATAATCTGGTTTATTTTGCCATTTCTTTCTTTAGGCCACCTCATTATGTGTTTGTGCTGTGGTTAAATGAATACTTGGAACCAAATACCTTGTTGGATTGGAAAAGAAAGGAAAAACATATCCTTTCCCTGGGGAGGAAACATAAAGGGTTTCTTTCCATTACTTCTTTAAGTTGTCACTGACATAGTACATGCTTTTGTACACTAAATTAAAAGGTGAAGGAAAGGCATTCTTTTACCACAAAACAAACAATAGACCAGAGCTTTCAAATTCTGTTTAAATTCTTCTATTTGTTGAAATCATAAAATAAGAGCTTTTGGTGCCTGAAAAAGCAAATAGAAGTCTGAAAAATGACAACTGTTTACAGCCAGAATTCCCATTGTTTGCATTAAGAGAAGATACAAAAGCCCCTATTTATCTGCCTTAATTCTGCACATCAACTTAAGTATTGCCAAGCACATCATCAAGAGATGAGAGGAAAGCTGGGCCACGTTCTCCAGCAGTCCTGTTTGCTCACTGGGAATGTAAAACAAGGAACATTGGAAGAAAACCCATTAGGGATGATCTGCTGTGAACATGTCTGAGGAAAACCTTCCTCACAAGCAGGTGGAATAACCATTCTACACAACGGCCCCCACATCTCTTGGCAACTGATACAGTCCACCAAAAAGCACAATTGTAAGAAACCAGGATATGCTGCCAAAGTACAGCATTTCAGCAGCTTTTTGCAAGGCGAAGAAGGCTACACATCCAGCCTGAGGCCAAGGCTCTGCTGGAAGAGCTGCAGTAGTAAAGCGGGCTCAGCACCACGGACACTCTGGGACACGGCTGGGGGATGGCACACAGGAGGGAGAAAGAAAGAAAGAGAGAGAAGGAAGGGAAAGGGAAAGGGAAAGGGAAAGGGAAAGGGAAAGGGAAAGGGAAAGGGAAAGGGAAAGGGAAAGGGAAAGGGAAAGGGAAAGGAAGGAAAGGAGGAAGGAAGGGAGTCTTCACTCTCCAGCTTAGCTTCTGCTGTATTTCCAGGCTAGATTAGTTTTAGTTTTAGATTTCTCTCTTCTAAATTCTGATCTGTTCTGAGCCTACACTTTCTACTGTTTAATTAGAGCTGCACAGAGAAGCAAAGTGGTTTTCTTATCCTGAACTCTGCTGAAAATATAGGATCACGTCCCATCTACTCCTTTCCACGACCAGCACCCTCCTTCTCTGTTTTTATGGGATAGCAATTGCAGTGACCTTTTCAATTTTCCTTGTCTGGCTACCTTAGAGTTACAATTTTTGCCTCTGGTAAGCTGGTCTTTATGCTCTGAGGAACTGGACATTCTAGAGGCAAATTCTTCTCTCTCTGCAAAACAAGAACCACTGTGGGGGTATAAGCTGTATCATGCCTTTTTCTGCCAGGAACTTTCAGGAGGCAGCTAAGCCAAAAGAAAGGGATATCAAAGCATATTTGAAGCAGGGAAAAAAATATTATGCTCTTGAAGAGGTGTCTTGCACACACTGCCTTTTACAGTAGGAACCAACAAGATTTATGACTCACCAGACCACATGAATCATTCCAAACAGCACCTGTCAAGCCTAGAACTACAGGCAAAGACTTATGTTTTAATCCAAACTGTACAGAAATTCCAATACAAGATCTGCTTCCTATGTGATTGTAGCTTTTATGAATGCTGCCAGATTTGCAAACTTTGAGACTGAAATAATTTCACTGAATGACATCTTAAGAGCCATTTCTTCTCAATTCCATCAGAATTCCTCAAAACTAGTTTAATGAATAAAACTAGTTTAAGAAGTAAATGACACCTTATGAAAAGGACACATAGACTTACTGGAGCCTTAATGGACATGAAAATTGTTTTATTCAGATCACTAAATAGCTACTAGCATGTTCAAGTACCAAGCTGAACTGGAGATGATTCAGCAACTGCAAGGTGATCAATGGCATTTTGTCATATAACTAAATGGTAAAGCCAAGACAAAAGAACATGTACTTTCTGCCCATTGAGCCAATTGGTATTACCTGTGAAAAATACCTCTTGGAGTACTATACTAGCTAATAAAACAGGCCAGTGTCTATCAGCTGATATAAAAATAAAAATAAATATAAATAATATTTTTCATCCATTTTATACATGAAATATCCATCAAATACAATCCTTAGTAAGAGTATTTGTTATTGTTAAAATGGAAAGCTTATAATTAGCTCTTAAATTCAAATCTAGTTGCTACTTTTTTATTTTTTCTCCTTCTGTGTGGTCACTCAAAACCCCTTATATTCTTGCCACCACCAAATTTCATGGATCTCAGTACAGTGTCATCTTTTCAAGCATTCACACATTCCTTCTCCTTTGCAGTTACTGCTCTCTTTCTACTCTGAATTGGTAAAATATCAAACTGTCCCTCCTCCCTCTTACAGCTTTTACTTCACGCACAACTGTTACTTCTATTCACTTTCCTGCCTTTCAGAAATATCCCTCTTTCTCTCTAATTCTGTTTTCAGTGTTTGTATTTTCTTTTCTACTGCTCTCATCCTGGGTCACTTAGACCCTTTTAGTAGCATTTATTCCATATACCTTGGTGTCCATATACATCTAGAAGATATTTTTGCTCCTTCAGTAACTCTTTACTAAATTAACTCTCACATTTTCAAGCATAAGTGAATGGATATAACTAAGCCAGCGTTGTTCAGTTTTACTCATAATGCCACAGGGGTTTTGCTTCACATTTGAATTTCAAAGGCTAGTATAAGCAGAAATAATGATTGAGACTCTCTTGCTTCTGAAATGTGGTAAAGGTTTCCATTTTAACAAGTTTCTGATACCTCAGTGATGATAAGAACTAAATTTCAGCTGAAGCCAACAAGAAATAGGTACTCGGGAACTGAAATAAAAAGGCAAAACAATTTTAGAGGCTGCCCAGAGACAAAAGCGACCCTGAGCACTGAGTTAGAGATGAATTCAAAAATTGAAATCCTTGCCTTGAGCTCTGCTTGATAGATGTTTTCATATTTCCATCCAGAGTATGGCTCTGTGGCTGTGAGAGGTGAATTGGCCATTGGCTTGTGCCATGGCAAATCCATACTGAACTCAACCCAGTGACCACAAGGCGACGTGTCAATGGCTGAAGGGTAGACTGTCTTATTGGAGTGATGTAAGTAAATATTCAGTTCTCATGTTTCATATTAAAACTCCCTGAATCACAACATTCATCATTTATCTGTGGTTCTACAGATGAAGATTATGACACAGACACTTTGAATAGACAAAGCTCCATACTCTCAAATAAACCATGTTTTTTATAGCCAGTGGAAAGGAAATAGCTCTTGTATTCTCTAAATTATTTTCCTTTTGTTCCCATTCTGGTGGCTTGCTTGATCAGATAGAGGGTATATCTAACTAGTTTTTTTCAAAAAGATCTCCGAAAACTCCTTGCACAAACTATTGCAGATATCCCTTCAACACCCTATTTAATGGATGGCCAATTTCTATTACTTTGCGGCTTGTGTCATATGGTAATTTTTTTAATTACTCTGAAACCCAAAACTGACTGAGCAGAATGATTCTTGGAGACTAGTTAGTTTGAACACAAGGCAAAAGTCCAGCCTGGGGCAAAGCTCTGTATGAATAAAGCTCAGGGATTTTAGCCATTGTGTCCAGCAGTAGCAGCTTGGCTTTCACTTTTTCACTGTTAGCCTGGCAGTGCAGCAACACTGAGGGGTGCAAACCTCATTACAAATCTTCAGTGTATCAGATTTTATATAATTCTGCTTGACAGTGTTACACCAAAATTTGCCAAATCAGAATGTTTGAACTGACTGCACTCCTCCTTAAACTGGAAGGAGCTGAAGAGCAAGCGATCTGGCATGAGACAATTTTTACTCACTGAGGTAGTAGTAAAATGAAGATTTTAGAGGCATCTGATGATTTAATCACAACAGAAATATAGAGCCTCTAGTCTAGGCCAATTTACTAGCTGTGTATGACACAGAACTGACAGGTCTGATAACTAACACCCTTGGGGAAAAAAAGATATACCTTATTTAAGAGAATTGTTGGTATAATTTATTAGTTTCTGATCATGTGCTTGAAATGTGAGAGTTAAGTTAGGAAACAGTTACTGCAACAAGACAATTCCACTGTATGTTACAGATTGAAGAAAGATGTGGGTGAGGAGTTGTGGTGGGAAGGGAGAAATCCAGCTGGAAGACAAATTCCTAGATTAACGAGATGAAATTACGCAGCAGTATACGCAGCATTCCAGAACATGCTGCTGTTAATTTTTTTCCCCTAGAATCTCCATTAAGGTTGTATTTTTGAAAGTCATCTATTTTATTTTGAAGTTCCAAAGTGGCAAATCTATGAGCTTCTCTGGCAATACAGCCACTTCTCTGACTACAAAATAAATGCCTCATATTTTGAGGCTGAATATGTCTTAAGTTTCTCTTCCAGCCATCAGATTGGATATATTTACCAACAACACTGAAAAACCATTTGCTACCAGCTTCCCCAAGACTGACTATTTCCAGATGGAAGTGTTAACATGGACACAGTTCATACTACACTAAAATGAATTTTTACTGTCAAGGGGGATGCTAGGGTTTTTCTGCCATGAGTTCTAAACTCCACAGCCTCATGGGAAAAAAGATTTTGTCCCAGTGTTTGCACCCAGCTTCTCTTCACTGGGTTCCCAGTTGCCTTCTGTACCTTTAAATCTCTCGTCTTGTACAGGGAAGTTGCACGGGTGTCTCAGTTTTGTGAAATGTTTTTGGCTCATCATGATGACAGTGAGTACTGAACATATGTCTGCATGCATTGTGAGGGGTGAAATTGAGTTTATCTGGAAAAGGCAGAGCACTGTGCACCCAGATGATCCTACATAGACATAAACCCTCATCCTCAAATCCCAGAAATCCCACCGTTGTCAGCAATCTCAGAACTTATATTAAACAGCTGTTTTGCCCCAGATATTTCCATTAGATCTTGCCATGACAACACCTTCGCTCTTTTTTGATTTTCTCTATGTTTTTGGGAGGTTTGTGACATGCTACTCTATGAAGATGTTGATAGGTAGATTACAGGGGCTGCAAGTTTGCAGTAAAATGACATTTATGACTTCTTCTCTGTGACTAATGTTCTTTCAGGAGGAAAATGATATTTCACAATTTATTCTTGAAAAATTCATCAGGATTAGTACTCCTTCTTCTGCTGTTTTTTAAGTATCTGCAAATAGATTGACTGTTTCTCCCAGAAGTTTTCCCTGAAAACTGGGCAACCTATACTCCCAAATATTCCTTCAGTTCTTGAATAAAATTATGAATGGCCTGCATCGAGTAGTTCCTTAAGTATATGAGAATCAACTTCATCTGTTTACATCTAACTCATCTAAGTTCTAATTTGATTTTGCCTAAGTCCACTTCAAAGACTTTCCTGTTTCTTTATAACTGCCCTAATTGGATATTTGTGGATCCATCTCTTTTTAAAGACAAAATAACAACAACAAAAAAAAAAATCACTAAAGGTTTGAACTCTCATGGTCTCGCTTTTAAACAATCACTTTTCCAACTCTTTAGGAAATTAATTTCTTGCTTGGTTTTCTATTTTTATCAAACATTTTCTTGATGCCTTTTCTAATTCTTGGAAGTATGGCTCATTTTACATTTTGCCCGTCTGAATTTCCCCCAGGATTTTACCCAACATTTATAGATTTTTAAGACTTGGGCTCTTATTACCACAGTGACTAATTCAGCTTTCACTTTTTCAATGTTGATTAATTGAGTTCCACAACTGTGACTGCACAGCAAACTAGTTTTGAAGTTCATGTTACTTCCTCATTCCCTTTCAGCACAAAATCATAAAAATTGCCTCTACACTATATGGTTACTCAAGGGCAAGTTGTCTTTCTCTTTAGAAATATTTACTGGATTAATCTGTTTAATTCTCCCATTTTTTGGCTATTCTTCCTTATTGTTGAGAATAAAACCTAGAATTTTCTGACTTATACTTATTCTTCTCTATTCTCCACCAAAAACAGATTCATGAATGTTTGGTCAGTTTGGGTGGGATTTATTTCAGTAAAGGGAAGTTATGCTAAATTCTCTACAGTATGTGAAAAGAAATATAAATTTTTACAGCAAAATGGTCATCTGACCCATGTACACTGTCTGCATTAGGGCAAGGTAAGTCATGGCTACACCCTTCTATTAGCTAAAGATGGGGCCTGAAGGGTTATACACTTTGTGCTTCCCAACATGAGCAATGCCTGACTTTAGATTAATCCACTAAATATTTCTAAGGAGCTTACTCTACTTGTCCTTCTAGTTGGTGTCATCCCATTAACATATGACAATGCCTGTGCACTCAGCTCCTTTCCTCTCCAGAGGTTTTCTTTTTACAGATCTGTCACATATATCACCTACAATCAAGTATTGATCCTTTGGATATATTTAGCAACACATTCTTGCTTGATTTTCAAACAACTTCTACTTTAAAAGAGTCCAGTCAGGTGCACTGATTTACCCATATAAATCACTGCTCTGATTATATATTAAAATTTTCAAGATACACCAAGCAGTGCTCTACACATTACTACAAAGCAGGTTTACACAGTTAACATACTGACTAAGTAGGATTAATGTTAAAACCATTACAGAAGTCTATAGACAATTGCATCTAAAGGCCACAGAAACTGTTAGACTGTCCCATGCCTGAGGACAGTCATGCATCACTCACACCACCACGGGGGAAGAAAGCATCCTAAGGATATGGTCAGTGCCTCTGCAAACAATTCCTGTAGGGCAAAGGGAATATCTGTTACAATCCTGACACTACTACACAAAAGGGACAAACTGATGATCCAAGGCGAGAAGACACCAGGCCCTGTAGAGATGTTTCAAACATTTTATGAGGCAGCCGTGTTTTGGAAAAAAGAAAATCTGAGAAGAATAACCAAATGGTATTTGCCATTTATCTTAGTTTTGTAACTAGGTGACAAAATGCATTATTTGCCCTGAGCAGTTTTACTGCTTTTACCAAGAACAAAATAACCATTTTAAATTAGAAAGCCGAAAGCTTCTCTGTACCAAAGGAAGAGAAGTCAGTCTGAAGGTCAAATATAACTGCAGCATATATAAAGCATAAATATTTGCTGTAAGTAAGCACAGAGTTCTTACATTCTCTCCTGCTCTATATGGACATTTTTGGAGTAGAAATTGAAGAACGCTCTGTTTTTTCAAATGAATATTGTATTTTTGGCTACAGGTGTGAGTGAGAAGGTGGGTAGGAGTTGTGTGGGAGGAACCAAGTACAAAGAAATGTTTAAACTGGTCATAAGGGGTAGCAAATGTCTCACAAAAAAACAACAGCAGGACGATGCACAGATACAAGACAAAATCTGATTAATATATAAGATCCCTCTGCAAGGAAGAACCTTTTATAAAACACCAGAGACAATACGGAAGTGAGATGCTCAAATAATGATGTTGCAAACTAGGTTTATATAGTGCCATGTACCAGTGACAGAAAACCCCACAGAGTATCTCCACCAGCTCCTTCCCAACCTGAAGTTGTTTAATTCTCAGAAAGCAGCATGGGAAAAAGATAGTGTCTTTCCCCATATAGGAGTACATCCTGATACTACACCAGATCAACAGGAAAATCACACAGAATGTTTTGGTTAACTTCATTCACCTGATTCAGGTTAGATGAGAGGGGAAATGGAAATATTATGAGAGCACTATGTGTCTCTTTACAGTGCAGCCTGTTCTTTATCTACTCTTTCCTGCTGCTGTTGAGCAATCACCCTTCAGAAAAGTTGTTTTATTCCCTTAAGGTAACCTGTGGATGCACTGCCTGGGAGCAGTCATCTTGCTCCAGAGCAACCAGTCTACTTATCCCCTTGATTCTCCTTTCAGGCTCCAAGTCACACTGAATCCAGCCATTGTGAATGTAAAGCATTTCTACAGGAGAATGAAATAAAATTGATACTGCCTTTATGGTTCATGATTTTATGTTACTTTTATTTGTGATTAAGGAAGCACGATAACTGAAAAAGCAAATATATATTAAAAGGGCAAACTGACATGAAATGTGAGATGCAGTTTAAGACACCTAAATATAGATATGAATGCATGTAGTGTTTCAGCTTAGAAGTCAATACAGATGCTAGAGCTTATGAAGAAATTCAGCCTGCTCTATACAGCTCACAGGCTGCCAGCTGAATGTTCTCTTGCCTCCTTTGACATTAATGGCAACCAGACACCCAGCAAACATATAGATGTCTATTTGTAAGTATCTTAATCTGAGGTTTAACCTTGCACAAAGACATAAAATTCAGTAACTTCAAAAGTTAAGATTCAAATGCAAATACTTGCTTTTAATTCCTCATGCCTATTAATTTACCATAATTCTCTCATTTGTATACAACTTGATGTAGCCTTACAGAAAACTATGAAACTTTTGAAAAGATATGTCATCATAGGAATTCAAAGAACTACTTCTGTGAAACTGTAAATCTGAATTTTGCTGCTGAACTTGCATGTATAAACTAATTCACTCTGTTTTAGGTCCTGTACCTATTGAAAAAGTTGTCCATTTGGCACTGAAAATGCTTTGATGCATTCAGGCTAGGACACCTAAAATAAAGACTTATGTTTTATCAAGATTTTTGTTTGAAATTGTAATGCAAAAAAATGATGTGGCAATTTTTCTTTGAAAAGACTGAATTGCTTCTCCTTCCTCCCCAGGACTTCCCCCTTGTATTCACTACGTACATATTTCCAAAAATTATAAGACTTGTACTGCTTTCTGTCAAGGTGTATGCGCATTGGGTGGCCATTTTATGCATGTGGCTCATGGAAAAAAATTGTTCTAATGCAGGTGGTTTTGACTAACCAACACTGATTTCTCATTGTTATTTTAATAGGAAAAATATCCCTTAGCATTGGAAGTGGAACTTAAAACTGCAAGAATGGCATCAAGGAATATTACATTTTATTTTTATTGAAGACTGCATTCTCCTAACAGATAGAGAACTTGAGGTTAGATCTGAGTTCAAGCAGCCTCTAAACCTGGCCCAGACTTCTAAAATTATTTTAAACAAATCACTTAACACACCGTCACCTCATTTCTGCTGCTCACAATGGAAATGTTTTTTTCCATGGATATTCTGAATTGTTTCCTTTGGCCTATAAGTATCTGAGATGAAAATTAAGGAGGCATATATTCTAGTACAGTGGTGAATTTACATGGGTGGTGTGTGTATTACTTCATTTTAAAGACATTCAAAAATGAGAAAAAAATATTTAGTTGGGTGGTGACTCAAAGAAGCATAATTAATTATAGCCATAAGAAGGTAGCATTTTAAGAAAACACTCTAAGGGAGGAACCCCCACCTTCTCATGAGCGTAACACAAAAATTCATTTTTGGCCTATTTGAAATGTTTTACTGTCCGACACAGAAGATTTTCCAGGATTCTTCAATTGACCTTCAAGGTTCAGGTAAGATTCATTTGTTCTCTCTGCACAGGAGCATTGGGAATACGAGTCTTTTTTTCTGAAGTATTTTTCAAACATTTCCAATGAACTGAAAACAGGAAAAACCCTGTTATCCCCACTTTTCCTGAAGTTTCAGCCAAAGGCAGACTGCTGTCATTACTGATCCTGGGCCGCCACCTGGTGGCATCTGGGAAAAATAAATTCAAATTTCACTTGTCCATGGGGTCAAGGCTGCGGCACTATCCTTCCCAGCGCTCTCTGAGGGCTTTAGAGTTGGACCCCTCCCTCTCACATCCCGACAGTCAGGCAGAAGCAGAGGCAGAGATTATGGGATGATGTATTCACCCTCAGAGTGTCTCTCCAAGGCAATGCATGTAAAGGCAAAGCTTTGCTGGGTCTCACTGGTGGATTTGCAATCTATTTTAGGGTTTTTTATAGGTACATTCCCAAAGGTGAGCTCAGCTCTCAACCAGTCAACATTGCCATATTCACAGCACAGGCATGAATTCAGAGAGAGCCTGTGATCCTCACTGTCCACCTGGGAGACTGAGGCTTAGGAAAATGAAGCACCCTGCCTATGGTCACACCGAAGGACACCAGCTAAATTGATTAAATTGATTAAATTGAATCATGGAACCGTTTGGGTTGGAAGGGACCTTTAAAGGTCACTGAGCCCAACTCCCTTGCAATGCATAGAGACAATAATGAAAGAAGTAGCATTCTGAAAGATAATAAATACTAGAGGGATTGGCCAAAAAGCAGGTCATGCCACATTGTAAATGCAATAAAATATCACAATAAAAAAAATCTTGTGGCTTCATTGTAATTCTGCAATATCAATCTTATAAGAAGTTAAATTTAGATCTCTAAATCACTTACTATGCTTCCTGTCCGTAATAAATTTAACCAAGCTTCATCTGATTAGAAATAGTAGCTGTGAAGATACTATTTGTTTGTGTTAATCAAAATTTATCATGTTTTGAGAAACAAATGGGAAAAGTATTTCAGTAGGGAAATAAGTGTTTCTGAGGGATGAGACAAGAAGGTACAAACATAGAGAAACAGAAATATTTTCTGCAGTCCTTATAAAACTAAAGGGTCTGGGACCCTTCACTAGACAATGGTACAAGATTAATGAGCTCTGTGCATGAAACTGTTTTTTTCTGAATATGGCAAAATGGATCCATAATAGTTATTTGTGACTAAATAAATAACAAAGGCCTGACTGAGTGATTGCCTGGGGATACGTACACAGTCTAATTTAGTAATAATTTCCATCCCTCTCTGCTCAATGAACAAACAAACAACTCTTTCATGACAAGTAAATGCTGACGCAACACTAGTAACCTTAATTAGAATTTAAGGAAAATGTCACTACAAACCAGAAAAATTAGAGTTAAAAGTTGTGGCTGTAGCATACAGTTGTAAATATATCCTGCTAAAAATAAAATAGACTTTTAAATTTGTATTTGATCTTCTGGATTTTAAATACAATGTACTGTGAAAGGCTTTGATATCATTAGTCTCTGTTAGTCAGCCCTATTTTGCTCCATCTAACCAAAGAAAAATAAATTGCGTAATTGTCCTGAAGAAACTTCTGTTTCTATTCTTTGGGTTTCTTGTCTCTGCTCTTCTTGACACAGGCCTTTGACTTCCTTATCTCTTCATAAGGATAACTTTATAAGAATCTATTTGGATTTTCTTGCAATTCCCTAGAAACTTTCTACCTGGACAGTTCTTTAAGGCACTGTTAGGAGGAAAGGGTTAAAAGCAGAAGAGTGCAGAGGAGGATGGGAGATTCCAAGAGACCTTGCAGGTGGGAATACTGAGGCCTGGAGAATACCAGTGCGGGAATATACCCCTTAGATTATGCCCACTGCTGTCTACCTGCCTGTTTTGAGAAGCAGAATTTCTGTTTAGACATAACGTAGGTGTCTGAGGGACATGCCTGAGCTCCCCGTCTTGGGAAAGAGATCAGAGCTCAGAGATCATAAAAAGCACAGAGATCACAGCATGGTAGTGAGCTCTATGTGTGTTGGCCCTCAATAAGTGGGTGCAAAGAACAGCCTTGCCACCCCTCAGGGTGGACTGAGCCTGATGGTTCCTGCATTCCCACTCCTGTGGGAATGCCCAGGTGTTGCTTTGGCATCCTCCAATTAGCGAGGTAATTAAATAAATTTACTCTTTGCATTTCAGATGTGGTCTTGTGGTCACCCTGCCTGCCTGTGTGGACTCCCAACAGTACAATTACCTTTAAACACCCTTTACTTGCTCTTTCTCATATTTTCTTACAGCACTTTTAAGGAACAGGTATGATAAAATACACTGTTGTGATCCTCACAATGTCAGGTTACTGCCTCCCTTTGGTGATAACCAGATTTTCTATATATCGCAAAACACCTCCACTCACCTCTTTACAACTTTTTACAAAACTTTGACAGGTGTAAGGTAAATTCACTTTTCATAGAATAGGCCAAGACAATCCTTAGCAATGTAGGAAAACCATAACCAGCTTTCTTATGAATTTAAACATTGACCAGGAAAGTGTTGCATAACCACATTACAAACCACCCAGGCTGAAGCCATCTTTCAACCTCAACTCTAACTAAATTACAGCCAGGGATGCAGGATTCACAGGGATAGAAGGCACAACACTGGGAAGCACTGTGATACTGCAGCCTAGTGCATCCATCATTTATCTGGGATAAATAATTCCTGTGTTTCAGCTCTTAGCCCTAAGGCTATTTTTGTGCTTCACATGGAATCTGCATCAATTTGGGATAGTTTCTTTTTTTTTTTTTTTTCCTGTAAGGAATGTGAAGAATGTCAATGGATATTTAACTACATTTCCAAGGCTTTCATTGTTATTCAAATTTCTTTATATTCAGATTATTTCAGTCAGATGTTCGATTACGTCTCAGAGCCTAAAACACAAATGTTCTGGTTTTAAAATGTGCGATATGATTATATACATTAATGAAAAATTAAAAATATGTTTTTGAGTCTAAGTATGCAAAATATAACCTCAGGCTAAAAGGCATTTCATCCAATAAAATTTGAAAAGAATTTCAGAGGGATCATCAAATTCATCAGAGGCAGAGAGATAATGAACATAACCTAATTAATCTCCTTGTTGTAGCTATTTGCTAAGCGGTTGAGTGCACACTAGATGGCAGCCTGAGTATGGATGATTTCATCCTACTACTTGTTCTCCTCCAAGAAAAGATGAAATTAAGAAATATCCCTGGACTCAGTAGTGTGTTTTGGGAAAAATGGAATTGGATGATGGGCCAAAATATGGGATGCTTAGGTCTGCAATGTTCTTAGGCCCTCCCTGCAGTGTCACCATAGTGTAGGTAGCATTAAGTAGAGAAAAGTCTCATTCCCAGCTAAATGCAAGTAACACCAGTAATAACAAATGCTCTAAAACCCAAGGGCAAAATAACCAAAATATTCAGGAATAAACTGTTTGCAACTCAGATTTCACAACATGGAAACGAGAAAGACTTCTTTGTGTGCCCCTTGCAGTACAAAGAACAAGATGAAGAAGCTGGTCAGGACAGCCCAACAGAAACACTTACAGATAAGATTTGATCTCCTCGCTGCAGCTCTCCACTGAGATCCGCTGGCCCACCTGCGAGGATGAAAGACACGAATATGCCTTCCCCGTCTTCACCTCCCACAATGTTGAAACCAAGTCCTGTGGAGCCCTTATGCAGGATGATTTTTCGAGGCTCTCTGTATAGAAACAAAATTATAATGTTCAGGCACTCACGCTTCTTACTGCGTATTCATTTTTCATGGCATTTAAGCATGCTATATTTTGCCTAAAACTCAATGGCCTGCTATTGTCTAAAGAAACCACGTAACAGATGACAAAGCTGTTAACTGGTGAACAGATAAGGTAGGAATCAACCAGCATTATTTCTTTTTTCCCTCATGGTTGAATTCAAACATCTCTATTAATTTCACCCCACTGGAGTAATCTTCACTATGTTAAGTGACAAATTTATTAAAAGGAAAACCAAAACTTAATATATTTAATAATCTAATTTATAGCTATACTATATATCCAGGTACAATCTTTATATAGCACATTTTTCTTTTAAGTTCTAGCCTTGCTTTTGCAACAAATGAACAAAGAAAAAACTTACAACTCCAAGCAAAGCTATGGCAGTTGTGATCCTGACAGATTTGGAGCAAATAACACTTATATGATCAATCTAATCCAGCAGAATCTCATTAAAAAGTTTGGTTTGACACTATCAGGATCATGCATTTGTTAAGTCACATTGCATTTATCACTGAACCAGCCCAAGGGGTACCTGCTTTTGTCATGCTCATTAAAAACTATTAATTATTATAGAAATCAATAAATAATAACAAGTATATCTCACACAGCTCTTTTCATCTGTAAATTGAGAATATGACCCAGAGGATGTAAACATAACATGCAATTTACTGATGGGAATACTTATTTCCAGAAATAGGTAACTTTCCTAAGCAATCAAGGTAGCATCCTTGAGAAAGGGTCCTAAATATTCTTGTTCCCAGTCTCTACATACAAGGCCTCAGAGCTGGCTCCCCGTTGGGTACACAAGCACACACAACCACATATACATACATACACTCTTATGTTTATTGGTACTTACCCCATTTCAAATCCCTCTAACAATTTAATTTTCAGAAAAAGTGTAAATGCTGTTCAATTATGATGTATAAATTTTAAGCCCAGCCCTGCAAGTCTCTTAAACACATACATATGGGTGTCTGTGACTTCTCCCAGAGAAATAAGATGCTCTACTCATTAAGTTTACAAAAAAAAAAAAAAGTTGCCAGCAACAAAAACACACATTCTACAGAATGCTTCTTGTATAAAAGAGTCAATCTTTCCTCCATATTATACCACAGTTCTGCATCACACAAATGGATATTTCATTTCCATTCTCTTTTTAAAGAACAGAGAAAAAAAAAGATAAGTGATTAAATTGAGCAATGCCTTATTTGATATGAGTTTAATCTTATGGATACATGGAGACTTTATCTTGACATGATACTTCTGAAATCACAGGCATTTGTTCATCTTTGCCCAATGCTAATATTCAAATGGTATTCCCAACTTGATTACGATGTTAAAATAACATCTCAGCTTTCTGAAACTGAAGTTTTGAAAGACAAGACTAAAGCAAAGTATTACTCCTACTCCATATGGTCCTTCATCTCTTGACTTTTTTAATGTTGTAAAGTCAGAAAACAGTTAAAAATACAGCTGTGAGCAAAAGATATATTGCACTGAGTTTGTATATTTTTGAAGTATTTTTTAAGAATCAGAAAATAAAGGTAGAGGGCTTTTTTCTTTTGCATCACTGCTGTTGCTTTGCCTTGAAGCAACTCCTTTAACACCTTGTTTAAATATGTGCAGAGTAGACATAATGCGATCCAGAATCTAAGAAGTCTAAACAGGTTTTTAATTAGAAGTGTGGCCTGGGGGTTGGAGCAGAACTAGGACAGTGAGCTGAAAGCATGGTTTCTCTTCTCTGCTTAGCCCATGCACTGCTGAGTGTTCTTGGCAACTCATTTGTTCTCCCAGCTTCAGTTTCCTCATCCACAAAATGATACAGTGACACTTGTCATCTTCAAGTCCTACTCATCAGAAATACTTTGCAAGAGTTGAGCAGGTGCCATTTATTATTTACCAGAATACTGAGGAAAAAGAGGCAGCAAAGTCAAACCAATATATTTGCATGCTTTGCTGGTGAGAAATCAGAAGAGATCTTGTTCAAAATAAAAATGAGTATTTTCACATATGACAGGCGGCTTGGATCAAATAGTTGAAAGCCAGGGCCATGGACAAAACTAGGTCAATACAATTGGGTATCTACTGAATAGTAAGCTGTGCAGCTCAACAAAATGTTGGCCCAGTTATTAATCCCTGTCTCTGATCAAGTCAGCAGATTTATGCCTAAAATGCTGCCAGTGCTGTTTTATAATTTTGGCCTTTTGACAGCAAAATTCACACTCTGCTCTTGGATGATTATGTTCAGAGGAAGTTCAGACAATAAGGGGAAAATGTCAGAAGCTGTGATTAGAATGCAATGGGTTTCCGTCCCTGTTCTTTTACCTAATCAGATCATTTTGGTCATGACTCAGATTTGTCTGAATAGAGGATGACCATCCTTAACATGCCTTGTATTTCTTTAATATCTAAGTACCCTGCAGAATCTGAACTGTGGACTCAAGAACACCTAAGTGATGATGTCATTATAAAAATAACCTTTATCCCTTACTGTACTACAAAATCTATAGGAAGTAGAATGTATATGCCAATTCACCTTAATATAATAAATATGTTTAAAAAATATGTAATTGTTCACATTTGCGTAGTGTACTTAGAATGACAATGAAAAAAAGGGCTAATGATGGTAAAAAAGTAGATATAAAATTTATGAAGTTGAAGCAGGAAAAATATTTCTTAAGGAAACCAACTACAATACCAGCCACTGCCTACGTGGTCTTTTAAGAGTGATGCAGCAGTTAGTTACTTGCCAGTGCTTTATCAATACTCACTGAAATGTCCAAGCTGAAGATGAGGATTTTACATATTTTATCATCTGGTGTAGAAGTTACAGTCAACCCTTAATATGGTATTTAAGGAGGTCTAAGAACAGCTGTTCCAGGTTTTCTTGACTATGTAGGAAACAACACTAGGAAAAATTCCTTTGCCTCTGTGAAAAATCGCTATGAATATAGTTCCAGTACACATCAGAGAACACAAGACAAAACACAGATAAATGCTGTAAAGGAGGTGATGGAATCAAACACTTGAAGATGACATGATGATGGGAGAGCTGAGAACTGAAAGAAAAGTAATTCAAATGTGAATGATGCTTGCTTGTAGTTAATGCACTCAGAATGTCTAGTTGTCTGCAGAAAACAGCAACTAAGGCAGAACTTATTTTAAGATGGGGGTGGTTGGACACTGAACAGGTTGCCTAGGGAAGTGGTCACAGCACCAAGCCTGACAGAGCTCAAAGAGCATTTGGACAGTAATCTCAGGCACATGGTGTGGCTCTTGGGGATGTCCTGTGCAGGGCCAGGAGTTGGACTCAGTGATCTTTGTGGGTCCCTTCCAACTCAGCTTGTTCTGTGAAGATGTTTTATTTTATTTGGATACAATAGATGGCACTCTGTAGCTACCCTGGAAAAAGGAGCAGTCTGACATCCAGTGTTTCTGAAATTCATGTTTCAGCCTCCAGCTTTAACTATTTATCCCATTTACAATTTCTTCTGTGATAAATACAACTGAAGGTAACTTTATAGGTGCTAACAAAGCGTACTAGCACTTTAATTTGGTGTGTGCATGTTTTATACCCTCCTGCAGCTCTACACCACATACAAACAGAGAAGAGCAGCAGGGGAAATCAAACAGAAATTAGAAAGGAGTGTGAGATGAAAACATTCCTGAACTGACAGAAGGCAGCAGAAGGGAGGGGAAAAAAAAAGGTAAGAGAAAAAAGAAAAGAAAAGAGGAAAAAAGAAATCAGAATAAAGGGAGGCAGTGCCTCTGTAAAGGACAACAGGGAAGGAAATAAAAAGGTAGGGAAAGAAGAAAGGAAAATTTACATAAATAGATCCAAGGGTAAAGAAGCAAATAAAGTGCTGCAATCCACACAAATTTACAGGCTGAGAAATCAATGGCAGAATCAATTTGGATGGACTTGGTTACTTGCTTTAGGGGATGCATCAGATCAGATTCTGTAAATCACATTATAAACTGCAGGCCTGATGTAAGAGCAAAGGATTACTAATTATTATTTGAAAACAATAAATAGTAACAAAATGTCAACACTTAAGAAAATGTCTTCTGTCATAAAAATGCAATGACCAAAACCAAATCAAAGTGCAGCATTTCTCTCCTTAACAGGTTGGTTTGGTTTACATATGTTTAATTTGATGATTATCTTGAAAACAGCAAGTGCTTTTTATTTACTACAATTGTACTGAATATTTGGATTGATCAGTTTACTTTTAACAGAAAATGACAAGGCAAAAAATTTGACTATTACTATCATTCTTCTATAGACTGGAATCCATCGCAATTATAGATCTAATATAAGAGATTAAAACTGGACTGATAAATGATGGGGAAGTGCTTTTTAAAAACAAGTAATTCTTAAAATAATGAACTGAAAGAAAATCTATGATTAAATTGATTTTTTTGTGCTGCTGGCAACATTAAAGAAAAGAGTCACTTTTAGTATTCATCTCAAATGACACAGCTCTTTCTGTTTCTTTTGTACCATCTATAAAATTGGAGTGCTGACACGTTTTGTGCTTTTTGAAATACCTACAGAAATATTAAACAACAGTGGGGGCTTTCAAATATCAGACCCTAGGGATTTCTTCCATTTTATACAATCGATGAGGTATCTCAAGTCTGCAGAAGCTTAGAAATATGTCTTTGATCTTGATTTGGCTGCAGTTTTTTTGTTATGGCTTTTAAATTTTTTTTCTTTTTGTTGTTGTTGTTGTTGTTTTTTTGCCTTTCCTCCTCCCCCCAAACTGCCATTTTCTTCACAAAAGATGTTGAAAGCATACATAAATTCTTTGTTGCTTTGGTGTTATAGTACCACAGATCACAGAAAGCCCAGAAGAATATTTATCTTATTATTTGCATTAGGGTAGCATCAATATACAAGTCAGGGCCCAGAACCTTTGTACTCTTATATAGTGCAAGAAAACCCATTCCAGCTACTTGAATCAGCAAACAGCAAGAGGTGAAGTTGCAAGAAGCTGTATTACTTGGGTAAAGTCACATTAGTTTATCAGGGAGAAGAGCACACAAGGGATAAGACAACAGGAAATGGCTTTAAACTGAAACTGGGTGGATTTAGATTAAATTTTAGGAAGAATATATCTACTGTGAGGCTGGTGAGGCACTGGCATAGGTTGTCCAGAGAAGCTGTAGATACTCAGCCCCTGGAAATGTTGAAGGCTAGGTTCAATGGGCATTTGAGTTACCTGGTCTAGTGGAAGATGACCCTACCCATGGCAGGGGTGGGGTTTGAACCAGATGGTCTTTAAAGTCCAACCCAAGCCATTCTGTGATTCTCTGAAAGAACCCACCCCAAATCTAAGGCAGCAAGGCCCCTTCTCCTGAGCAGTATAAATGTTTGGCTTTTGACAATCCACAGTGTGAGCACTAAGTTACCTTAGAGTAATTTGGCTCATCAAGCCATTTCTTTTTCACAACAATAATTTTAGTTTTCCTCTCATACTTCAAAAAATTCTGATAAATACCTGTGTTTTTATTTCTGGTAACCAAAGGACATTCATACTGGAAGACCCTAAAAAAGAAGGTTCAAATAGATTGTTCATTCTTCACAGCACTGAACACAGGAAGATTGGAGGGACAGAGTATGTGCCAATGTGTGTGATGGTTTAAAAGCTGATTACTCAAACAAGAGATAATATGAAATTCTAAGTGGTTGAAGGCCTGAAATATTCACACACACCTTTTTAAAAGCCTTCAAGTTTTTGTCAAACCAAGCTTTCTTTATATAGATATTCTTTCATACTTCTACATCTCTTGTTTCACACAAATGAAAAATCTGTCTGTACTGTTCTCATCTATTGTTTTATTGTAATACCACTTCTACTGCATCTCAGCTTTTACTTTTTCCCTTGTTATTCCCTCTTAGGCTTGGTAAAATCTTTACGTTATGATGTGAAACAGCTCCACCCTTTGCTTCTCCTCCCTTGCCCTCCCTCTCATGTACCTTTGTTACAGTGACCAAAGCACCAGGACCTGGCAGTGGTAGGGAGCTACAGACCTTCCTTTCTCAGCTCCCAGTCCTTCATCACCTGCACCTGCACAGCTGCACCTGCACACACCAGTGTTACACCTGACCCTGTGAGGTCTCATGCCTGATAGTGACTTTAATTAGTGTTATCCTTCTTTCAATTATTATTGAAAATAACAACAATAAGGAAGCCTTCCTCTTATCTACTGCTTTCACATTGACCATCACAGTCCAGAGGGGTAACTTCACCTGCATAAACTGAAACAATGTTTTTGCCTTCTAATTGATTAGTGACTTATTCATTTGACCAGATATTGGTATACTAACAACTAAGCACTCAGCCTTTAATAAGATGTACATTTAGAAGATTACATAGCAAAATATCACTTTGCCTACTAAAGTTACCCTATCTGCTTGAAAAAAGTATTTTGTCGATTTATTTGACCATAGAGTCCTTGAATTTCTTGTTCATTGAACATTTAAAAGTAATGGCTTATTCTAATTTTAATATTGACTAAAATTTTAATGCATTTACTCTGCAAACATCATGCCTAAATTGTCGCAAACTTCTATGTATACTTAATACAAGAAAACCTACTGCGAGCCAGGCTTCAACCTGACTGATGCATGCGTGATTGCACTGGGTTATGATTTTATTCCGTAGGAAGACCTCTGGACTTCAGCAATCTTTCATTTTATCTTTTGTAGAGAAATTAAAGCCTGCACACCAGGACAAGTTTTCTGCTTGCAGATAGCTAGATGGAATTGGAATACGGGAATAATTTTTTGATTTGAAAAACTGGTCTGCGTTTTTACCACGACCCCTGACATTTACTTCAAATGCACAGTAGTCTGTCTCCTGGGTTTGAGAAATCTCGTTGATTCTTAGAGAGATAATGTAGGACAGCTAATATACTCTTTAGCTCTATAAAGGATATGATTATTCCTGTCTGCTTGTTCATTTATCCTTTGTCTCACATAATCACTTATCTCTCTTCCCTGTTCCAGGAGGTATATTATTTACATGCTAATAATCAAAATAAATCCTGAAAACTGCATCTCTGTACCACCTGCTACACCTAGCACATACAACTCCATACTAGAAAGGTTTGCTTTGCATCTTGCTTTTAAAAACTATTGGTTCCACATTGAAACCACTGTTATAAAAACTATTACTTACAGTATTCAATAGCTCTATTTACCATGAATGCTCCAGCTTTATAGTTTGTAAATGAAGCTGGATGAGATGGAACTGGTGAGAGGCAACAGAATTGCACTACCAGGAGACAGGAACTATTCAAATGGTCAGAAAATACCTAAAAATAGCAGTGCCTCTAAGCCATGTTTGGAAATATCAATACACAGGCCGCTAGTAGCAAGCATCTGAAATTACTTTATAGAAGACACTTCTGAAACAAAAAGTATTCTGTAATATCTGTCCTATTCAGAATAAAAATTCTTATCCTTAGTCATGGTTCAAATGCTGTTTATTTATGTATAAATATTTTTAAATATATTTCAGATGCTCAGACACATTGCTAAGTCAAAAAGACTTGATCAAATAACTTGAAATCCCAGTTTCTAAGAGTTTGCTGGTAGCATACAAAATTCAGTTTAGTGGGGATGCCAAAAGCAGAGAGAATAGCTGTCAATCACGACTAACATTAGAGCTTTCTGTGCTAGTATGGCAGGATTTCAAAAAAAAACCAAAGGCTGTTTTCAACTAATATTTTTCCTATTTTGGATAGTCACAGCTAAGATTGTTCATTTAAATCTCTTCAAAAAACTTAACAATATTTTCAAATTCAATCATTAGAGTTTTCTTGGTTTTTAAACCATGAAAATAAAACATTAAGGAAGTTGCTAATGCTGGCCTCCAACACCTCTGAAGTTCATGCCTTTATACACAGAATAAATCTGTACACCTCATGTACAGTTATCACACTGTGAAGAATATATGGCTTGAATATAATGGAAAAAAGTCTTTAAAGATGTCTTTATTTTTCCTGCCTGGCCATTCATTTTGTTGCTGGACATGAAGTCCACAAAAGCCCTCTCTAATAAAAAAAGAAATTGTTTTATGTGTTCATCTATCATCTTGTTGAAAAGAAGCTATTCAAGTTCTTTAAAAATCTATTCTGGCCAGCTCTATTATCACATATTCATCAGGGTGGAAAGGACTAAATGCCAGCAATGCAATTCCCTCCGTATTTCTTTGACCCTCCCATATTTAATTTTTCATTCATAGGACCCAATAATTATATCACTTCAGTGACTCCACAGTCAGTCAGAGAGAGCCAGCATGCAGGGTAAAAATGTCAGCATGTGCCAGGGATGCCTTGCAGGTAAAGCAGCTGTTTAAAAAGTGCATCTCAAAACCAATATAGTGATTCTCCTAAATACAGGATTCTACTGATAGGAACATGGTTCCTAAAAGAGAAAAATAACTTTGTTTTGACCTCAAATTCTATTAGCTGTAAACATAGCAGCATGGACTCCACAAAAACATTAGAATAAATTGAGCTTTAACATAATGAAATATTTAGGGCTCAGCTGATTACTCATTTCTGCTCAGTAGTGGAATAGGCTAACAGTCCTACTTTCCTATGTGAAATGAAATATGATGCAGTGTAAGTTGATTAGGAATAATTACAATGATGTTCTTCTACCTCCTGAACAACATGAGACCTGTGGTATCAATTGCAGATTTTCTGTACTGTAATGATTCGCACACAATATACGCAAGTTGTGCGGCCAGTACAGATTCTGCAATTTATCTAAAAATTCATTTAGAAAGATTGATTTCCAGATTTAAGTAAGAGTTTAAAGCTACAGGATGATTCCTGAATTGGTCCAGTAGACCAAGCCAGAGACATCATAACAGGATTTCCTTCCTTAAATTTCAACTGAGAAAATTATTTTTTTCTCCCCCTCCCCCTCCTTTTTTACCACCCAAATTGTTCTTGAAGTTCAGTTTTATTTTAAACATCAACTTATTCATGAGATGATAAGAAGAGTCAGGGGAATTTATTATGACTCTCTCTTTGGATTAGAGAGAGAAAGAAATCTAAAAGGAGGGTGTTTAAGCACTGACACTGCTTGTCCAGGACTTGAGCAATCTCCAGGTTTTTGATAGTCACAGCTTCACTGGACAAGACCCTGAGCAAACTGATCTACCTTAAAATTGGTCCTGTTTTGAGCATGATGGCTGGATGACAATGAAGGCTTTATTTACAGAACTATATTCCAGATGATAGCCCTTGAGCCACATGCACTTTTCTTGCATAATTCCATTATTCAATCTAATTTTCAATGAATAATTACCATAACTGTTTTACATATTTTAAATAATCATATTTTAAAATCATAGCTCTAGATAAGAAATTAAAAATGGAAACTTGTGAGAAAACCATTTCAGACTTCACTTTGGACAGGATTAGTTTACACAGGGACCAATTTATTTTCTGACTGCACCACAGTACAATTGTAACGGAAACTAAAAGACAACAAGATGACCTCTCTCCTCTGTGGAAACTTTATAGTCTCACTTTTATCACAAGAAAGAAAAGCTTTGACATATGAACTGAGAGCAGCCAATGATAAGTTATTACCCATGCCTACAGAGTTCCACATTCCTATGGGAGGGGATAAAAATGAATTGTCATTTTTTTAGACAGTCAGTGCAAACACAATCTGTGTTCCTGTGTTAAATATCAGCCTTTCTAATACTGTAAAGATGCAAGAATATTATCTGTAGTTGTGAGTTATTCACATTTTACACCATTGTCTTAGTTAAAATTGAAGTTAGTTAAAATTGAGCTGTGCACCCAGAGCTGTGTTCTACAGTTAACACACTCATGTACACAGATATTCTTATATTTTATATCAGTACTTCTTCATCCTTAGTTTTGGACACTGGTTTGTCAAAAGGAACTCATGCATACATGAAGAAAATAGAGTAAGACTTCACTGGGCTTTTCCATGATAAGTGGGAAGATTTTACAGCTAACACAAGTAAATATTAACACTAGTCAAATGAGATGAATTGAAGAAATGGTATCCAATATATCTCCATGACAGAGACTCTCATCTCCATGAAAACCAAACCTTTCAGTCTAAGTACCAAGAAAGGATCAGCACTAACTTGAAACTTCATTGCTTCGTCTCACAGACTTAAACACCGCGGTGTGCAAACCCACATCTAATGAACAGCTCTGTGTGTGTGGGTAGTTCAGTGGTACCTGACACCTCTAGAGCAGCTTCAAGAGAGAATCATCTTACCCTTCCACAGAAATGGTCCGCTGCAAGCTCACTGTGGGTGGACGCGTTGCAGTGCTGTGCTGGGAATGACTGTATGGCCAAGGAAGAATAAAGAAAAGCATTTGTTAAAGAAATAGAAGTCTCTCTTGCCCTTATTGTCTCTAGACGTTTAGCTAATGCCAAAATAGATACAACAATCAGATGGTTTTACATGTGTCTAAAGCATTTTGACTTCAGTGGTGCTCATCTGTTCAAAAAGGGCTTAATTGTACAATCTCTCTTGTTTACATTCAGCTTTTGTTTCTCATTAAGAGCAGAAAATGAAGATAACTCCCCCTTATCTTTCCTACTCATTTTTAATACATATATTCCCCCACACAGAGTTTAGTAATTTAAAATAACTTAAATGCTAATTATTCCACTAAATATACTAAACATACAATGCAAATTTAATTTCAGAACAAAAGGTAAAATGGCAAATGATAATGTAATCAACCTAATACTCAGTGTTTCTCAGTAAAAGAGGACATACGTTCCTTAGAATTGCACCCTGATGTAACTTTAACACTAGTTCTACCAGATTTTAAGCAGCTTGAGTCTTTCCACATGGATTTTTATTAATCTAGGACACAACATTTGGGGAAAAACATTATATTTTTTCTATAGCAAACATGATATTTTTTCTACAGACTCTCTGAAAAAAAACTTTTTGATTGATTTTGATTTTTGAAGTCTAATGGCTCCTCATGTTATACTGACATGACTAAGAAACCTGAGTAATAATAATAATTATGTTACAAATACACAGTATGTGCTAAATGCAGTATTATACTATGGAGGAATAGTATTGTAAGTACAAATTGATAAAACAGAGCATCAGTCAAAGGCAGTTTTGTGATAATAAATTGTACTCCTTATCCAAGACATCCTGTTCAAATAAAATATTAAAAAGCAGAAGCATCTGGGTGTATTTTCTGATTAATTTAAATGACTGCAGCACATAGTGAGGCCCGGTATTAATAATCAAAGTGCACAGTAAAAATAAATCTTTATGTCTGTTTTATATCACTGATTCTAATAACTGAGGACTTTGTCTTGCTTTCAAGCTTTGCATCTATCTCAAGCTGTTTGTTCAGAAGCAACATATCTTATTTTCAATAAAAGCACTTCATTTGACATTAGTGAGCAACACATCTATCTTACATGAATTTCTTCCTGTAGCATAGTCAATAATACTGTCTGACAGAAGAGATGCTTTTTTTTTTTTTTGGTGTAGCCCATGAAGTTGTCATGCCTGTCACTCAACAAACAAAAGTCCTGCTGCTTCCTGCTATCTTCTGTTGTGATCAGTGTGCTCTTGTTTTATGTTAGTATTTATCCCTATTGAGAAGGTTTCAGAAGGTTTGTGGAAAAGAATATTCCCCTTCTAAGAAGAGCTGCAGAGCTTTTTATCTGTTTTATAGCAAACTTAGGAGTACCATAAGTTTCTGGGATCATGGTGTGAACAGAATAGCTGAGTGGGACAAACACTGAAGAATATTATTTGAATATTGGTTAAAATTTCACGTTAAGTTTGCATGTACAAGGGACTTTACACCACACTCCTGCCAAGTGAGGGGCTCATCTATCTGCAATATTCCACCCATCAGAAAACCTTTTCGAATCCTAGGGATTTATGAGTATTCAAATGAGCCCTCACCTTCTTTCATGAAAATAGTTCAGAACTGGTGATATGAAAACTCATTTTCTTCACAAAATTATAAAAATCAAGTTTGATGCTTGATATGAGTTTGTGCCTTCTAAGGTATCATCATGAATACAATGACACCTTAAAGTCTAAAATGCAATTTAATCATTGCTTGACACAAGTTGCTATTGGAGACAGAATAATAGTCTGATATGATTCCTAACTGACTTATTGAAAAGATCATCTCCTGGTGAATTCTATCAAACTGATAGAACCAGCAGAAAGAAGCTGATTTCATCACATGCTTAATACACTTGTGCATTTGCCATGTCTTTTGCAGCACAGAAGAAATAAAGCTTTCTGCTACCAACACTTTCTGTGATGAATGCCTAAACATATCCCTATTGAGATATGTAAGCAGCATAGTTTTAAACTGACAGATCAAAGTATTCAGAGTTTAACATTTAAGCTTCTAAAAATGCTACCATTCCTCTGAAATGATACAGAATGCACCTCCTACTAGTTTTAGTAATATAAAGTAACATTAGTAATATTTCAATATACTACCCAGTACTACAGCCACACAAGATGGATTTTCCCTGAATAAAAGAATTTTACATCCTGTAAAAGACCAATTTTAACTTAAATCCATTTTATTTTAGTTCATTGAGACAAGGGGAATACTGTTCTTGTAAGAGTGAAGGAGCAAAGAATGAGATTGTAAACTAATAATAAGGTGCAAAAATGGAAGCAAAGAATCCAACCTCTCTCTTTAATGGGTTTAAATTGCTTTTTGTTTTAATCTTATTTCTCAGGCAAGGTGAACCATTTAATGGCTTCATTAAATAATAAAAATAGAGCAGCCCAGTGTTCACAAATGTTTTAAATGTTCATAATTAAAATAATCATATCAGTAAATGTTATAGAAACAAAAAGGTGAGTAGCCAGTCTCCTTAGCTTTAATTCTGTTCTAGGCCAAGAAAGCTCTGAAGGCACTTTTGCTGTGTGAGTGATGCTGAAACTGGAGGTAGCATCATAAACCCTTCTTTCCCCACAGGGATCAGATGAACTACCACCTTCCCTTCCCAAATGACACTTTCACCCATACACAACATGCCAGTGAAACCTCTATCTGGGATGAAACAATCATGTTAGGGAAATACTTATTGTGTTTTAAACTTCTGTAATGCAAAAATATGGACATACCACCATTAAGAGATCAGACTGCATGATGCTCAAATCAATTCATCCCATAGCCTGCCTATTGCATTGACAGTAGAAGAAATAAGGTTGTTACAGTTCAAAATTTTTCCTCTTCTCTTTTGTTTATATAAAACCAAGATACGCTGTCTTTGCAAAGAGAGTACTAGAAAAGTCATTAGCTTTCCTCTCTCAACCCTCAATCTCTATCAAAAAAGAACAGTTGTCCTCTATTTGCTATAGCCCTGATTCAGGAACCCTTTTGTTTTCATGTATCTTTATTTTGACAAGTCAGAACTGACAGTATTAAGGTTATTTGCTTCCTAAATCAATTGACCTGCAACTTCTCATAAAGATGCAGTGAAGCAGCCGTGGCACAGGCTGAGTAGAGACCTCTCTGAACACTGGCTTTGGAGCAGCCATTCTTCAGATCCCAATTCTGAAACTGCCACACAGAAGAAAAAATATACAAACTCCATCTGTCTATCAATATGTTCTCTGCAGGAAAAAAAAAAAATCCAAAACAAATAACAACAAAAGCAAACCCAAAACTAGAGCTCTGAGTTATTCTTTGTCATTCACAATACTAAAACAAAAAAGAGTGATAAATGCAATATTAAAAAATTCCACAGGAGACCAGTGAAGGGAATGCTAATACTGTTTGTTTTTATGATGTATTCTCAGCATGTTGTTTCTTATGTCAAGGATTGAAAGTAGCGCTGCAGTTGTTTATAAAGCTTCTAAGCTTTTGATTTGATGGATGTAAGAGTTTAGGAAGGCAACATGCTTTAATTCCATTAATGTGGAGTTTTAATTCAGCTCAGTGAAGTGAAACCAGCTTTTCCTGATGCTGCCAACAGCTAAACTCCTAACTTAAATGAGTTTTTGCACTCCTGTGGGATTAATTAGAAGACCGGAGATTGCTTTTTTTTGGCATTAATTTAATCTCAGCTACAAACGGTTTGATAATATCCAGCACTGACAGTTACTGACCCATATTAGAAGTGTCAAACTAACCAGACAGTCTCCCATCAGAGGCAAATAGGAAACTTCAGGGAATAGGACATTCAACCCTGCTATGTTCAGATCACCCTCAGGTAACAAAGCCAGACATGAGATGTAATGCTGTTTTCATGCACAGGCACATGCAGTGAGGACTTTAGCAACATAACTCAATTTTTAAAATGGCATCTGTACATCTATTGCACAAATAGCATTGCTAGCTAAATAGCTACTCATTGGAAAACAGAAAAGTAAGGATTAGGCTGTCACTCTGCCTACAAATATGTAGAATAAGGACCACACTACATCTGTATTCAGGTTCTTTGAGGCAATTTCACTTGCACAACTAAAGTAAAAAAGGTTGCTAACTTATTCCTCCCTCCCTGCCTGCCTCCCTTCCCTAAACAGTGTTCACAAAGAAGTAGTTAGCCACATTCTGTGACTTGAAGTATTTGAGTTACTGCAGCCCTAAACTAGCATCATTTAGCAATAAGGAAGAATGCAAGGTGGAGCTGTGACTCAGAGGAATGCTTCAGCTCCTGGAATAGAGCTAATTATCTACCTTTGTTAGCAGTGTGCCCAAGTCAGGTACCTGATCTTCAAAGTGGTGAAACTTCCACTGACTTCAAATCTACTTCCTTATGGCTGAGGTAATTGCAGGAGATAATGATTACCTTTAAAATATAAAAATCTTGCCTTTTTGAGAGGATTTGTTATTTCATTTTGAGATACAAGAGTATTTAAAACAGCAGAAGTGGTTTAGAATGATGTGGGGGGAATTGAAAGTAATTAGGAATGCTGTTTAAAGGAGTAGAGTGGAGAGGACATATTTTTAAAACAGTTCCACATGTAAAATTCCCATGTAGGGTAAATACAGACTTAAAGTATTGTGAAGAACTTAGCATGGAGTAAATTAGAGCTAGTGAGTGAAAACCATTAAAAAAACCCTAATCCAATCCGAAGTGATTGTGTTCCTTGTTCGTATTTTCATATTTTGGACAAACTTTTGGGTCTTTACAAATGGGGCACCTAAATCTCCACAGAATTCCAAGACATTCTATTACTGTTAAAAAAAAATAAGCTTAAGTCTTCCTATCAGCTTCAGTTATAGTACTACTGTTGTTATTATTGCTATCATTATTAGTTATGATACTGTAAAGATGATGAGGAATTATAAAGCTCATTCTGGGAGCTGAAATTCTCCCTGACAAAGTTAGTTTGAAAATTATACCAGCTGAGGACTGAGGTTTACACAACAAAATATTTACAAATGAAAAACATAGTAAAAACAGGGATAATGGTAGAAGAACAAAAATCCAACACTCTCAGTTACTTAAGCAGTATTGGATGGAAATGATCCATGAACATAACACCTGATTTTGTCCCTAATTACAGCTGTGGAAGAGGACGTAATGCTACTGTCATGAATTTAAATAGGGAGTGTTTGTTTAGAACCTGCATGAAACTTCCCGAGGCACTCCACATGGCCTCCCAATTACCTGCAGCTCATGGTACCTGGTACCACGCCCAATACTGTGCTGGCTTTGCAGTTCCTCATGGAGAAGGCAGCTGTCACCCTCCTTCCTGCTCTTTGGCATGATGCTTACGCACTTCCATGTCACTAATGATTTTTGCCATACACTCAAATGTTGTAGCTCATTTCCTGTTATTACCACTCCTAATTCTTCCCAGCACTAGGGCTTTCGAAGCTGCAGACACAAGTTGTAATGAACTCACCATAGCCCCCATTCAGTGTCACCCTGTACCACTCAGGGGAAGCAGGTACAGAAATCAGGAGAGAAGCTGAATCCAGAAGGATTGGGGGAAGGTGTTTTAAGGTTTAGTTTTATTTCTCACTACCGTACTATGATTTAATTGAATTACTTTCACTGAGTTGAGCTTGCTTTGCCTGTGATGGTGATTGATCTCTCCCTAGAAAGCAAGAACATGCACAGACATATATTCTTTCACTAGCCACTCTGCAACAGCTGCAACACCCAGCACTCACCACAAACCCCACTTCTGATGGATTTCTAGAGCTCTGTGTTGCTTCCATAATGAAACATGTCATTGCACTCAAAACTTATTAGGTCTCCAGGCAAGTAACAACTGAAGTATGTGCACCAAACTTCCTTTGCAGTTTAAGCAAATGTCAAAAGGCATTAGGAAGGACTTTAAAAATGGGTCCACATTTAAGGAACTTTGGCAAAACTTTGATCAAGAGATAGCTCAGCAATTTTAGGAAAATTCATACAGGCATAATAGGAAGAATCATATAGGACTTGTGATCCAAAAATACCAAATGGCACATCAGACATGTATGAAACAGTTGCTCCATGAGGGGAAGGCAGAAGAGGAAAAAAGAAATTATTGAGTAAGTTTTCCAGTAAGAAAACTGCTTCTACTGTCTAAAGGAAATGCTCATCTATTCTATAGTCTGTGAATACATCATAAATTTTGAAATACTGTAAACTAGTAAATTATTCCTAACAATGCTAACAGGCAGCAAGCCTCGAGTCTCAGAAAGTGTTAAGACCAGAATTTTTAGATGACTTGTTGATTTTAGATGACTGAAGGAAATCCATTTTTCAAAATAAAATTTTGTGGGAGATATGTACTCAATAAGAGCATAAGAAAACAAATGGTTAAGTAGACACTTGAAAAATATGGAAAACCTCACATTTTATTGTGCTTTTCCTCCACAGTCTGCAGAAGTTCATCTAAAGTTAGGAATTCCACTTAAAAGACCTTTGAGAGATCCCTTCAGTAATCAGAGACTTGTAATTCCAATCCAGGATCCAAAAAAAGGGAGCATAATGCTCTGTCAGAGCAATTTTGTCATTAACAAAAATGAACTGTTTTGCACTTAAGATGACACTTGAAAAATATAGGACTTTTGTACTACATCTGTTTGCTTTTTAAAGGGTAGGGAAATCACAGATAAGCCTAATGACAGACTTAAGATCAACCCATTAAACTAATTTGCAAAGTTTCTATCCCTCTCCATCCAAAGAAAAACAAGCACATATTCTTCTTATGCTGGAGTTGTTGCACTAAAATTTACTCATTTAAGATAAAGTATCTGGAAATTAAAATGATTTAAAACAGCAATGAAATACTGTCTGATGGGAAACCATACCATGCCATTATTAAACATTTCTATATGCTATGAGATTCTGTATGATTTTATTTGAATAATAAATTAAAAAATACTACAGAAGTTTAATATTGTGTATGACCAAGTTCATTTTCTCTGTGCTTAATAACCTTCATGTGTGCATTGCACTGAATTACAGAGGAGTACATTCAGCTTCCACAGAAGTGTCTCATTAAAACAAATAGGACTATCACAACAGAAAGAGTATTAATTTGCAATTTAAAATTTATCAGAAAAGAACATTCCATATTGCAGTTACTCCTGATACTGTGTTTACTGCACCTGTGTGATACCTTCTGATAATGTTATCCCTTCTATCTGGATATACATTATCTCTGCACAAGCTAGGAATACGGGTTGAATATGTCTTTTTTTTTTTAACAGAGAAGAGGTGAGAATGTAATCCTACATAAGCAGCTATTTAGTCTCACTTCCTCTGTCATTCAAAGCAGACTAGCATGCAAGTGTGCATGTGCAGCTATACCAAGCACAAACCCAATAATCCTAGAAAAATACACAAAGAGAACAAAACAAACGCAGAAATAACACAATGCACATAAACAACATTCCAACAGGATAAGGACAAACAGCAGGGAGTGGCAATTTGAAAATGCAGAAGTATAAAGACTGTATTGTCAAAATGAAAGGTGAATAGTGAAGCGATTCAACAATTTAAGCTATTCTGCTTCTAATCTAACCTATATGAAGTATGATTTTTGAATCTTTTTAATCAATACAAGTTGGACTTAGCATTTCATGGGAAACATTGAATGTCTTCTACCATGGGGTCTAACAATGAAGTATACATTAAAACTAGACATGAAAAAAAATTAAAACTGTATTATTTTTTCTCATTCTGGGGTTACTCTCAGTGGAAGTGTGAGGCATAAGCACCTCCCAGAGAAGATGACTATCATATTATCTAACTGCCTTAGCAATTCATTTTGCCTGGCTTTGATTATAGGCCCTAGACTGGATTAGATGGATGATGATATACTATTTATTTATATGTTCCATTATGTCAACCCTTATATTCATAAATTGACATATAAACTGCCATTTATTTAAAGATGGTTATTACATTCAATCTTTGAAGAGATATTTAGCTAATGAGGAGAGAATTGTGAAAGGAATTTATCACGAATTTGACTCTACGCCTGTGGTAGTCATTAAGGTGAATTGTTTAGTTACAAACTTAATAGATAAATCATTTGAGTAAAACATTGGAAAGTGGTTTTAAAAGGTTTCCAAATTTAGCAAGCATGTATATGTGACTAAGCTGATACACAGTCAATTTGTGATCCTTCTGGTGACTAATTTAACATCACTAAGATAAAATAGTGTAAGTCCTGAACAAAAGCCTAAGTTTCCTCTGCTAAACTTTACAAGAATTTCTTATAGGTTAGGGATCATTCCTTATAATTACAATCTTCTCATCAGTGAGTCAGCAAACCCAAGGCTCTTGGGTTATTTCAAGGTTACTTTAGTATAAAGACATTGCCATGTTTCTTCTAAGTTCATGTTTCATTTCTTAAACAAAGAGTTTCATCTAGAAGGAAGTCTCTCTTTGCTGCTACCAACTAATTATTTCCCTCTGCAAGTATTGTACTTTGGTTCATACTATGTAATTTGGTTCATAGATGTTTTGGCCAGAACCACTTGCACTTGGTCCACACTGAGATTTAAAATACTGCTGCTTAAGAGAAAACATCTGAATAACAGACAGGGATGCATAAGGAAACATGAATCAATCAATACAAATGGTCACAGCTGGATTTATACCAACACCTCATCTAACCTTAACTAGTGCTAAAACCAGAATTCCATTGTTTTTTAGCACTGTAAAGAGAAATAGCTACACAAGGAAACTATTTTGGAACATGAGTATCTTGTGTCCATATTTATCCTGTGTACATGAACTGAGCTATCATTGCAGCATTTTGCTTCAGCTCTCCATGTGTTATTTTTGAAGAGAAAGCAGTTCTGCTGAAAACTTATGAGTACCTAAAATCAATGAACACTTCACATATGAAATATGGATTACTTAGATGATAGAAAAAAATATGGAGGATAAGCCCATGCATTGGATGGTCATCCATCTTTTCAAATCTTGGATTCACAATATTGGCAGTAAATTCCATGACAATAGGATCTTGTGTTCAGAGCTCCTTTGATACACTGTGTTATTCCAAGTTACATCTCTCTTCCAACATTCAAGGGAATTTTCTACTATTATAGAAAATACCTGTTCAAATAATCATATTTTTTAACCACTGGAATTCTCCAAATACAGTTTGGTAAATACACCAAATTTACCAATCATTTACCAATGATTTGGTAAATCAAGAAACCCAATGAAGGTTCTGTTGCTCATTACCTCTGGATACAAAAACGAGAACTTTTGTACCCAAGTCAAGTGCAACGGTTTCATTTCTGTTTTATTCTTCTGGGTGAAAGACAGGCCTGGATACATTCTACACCTTTGAGGCATCTAAATTAATTTAAATTTGTATCTTATTATTAAGCCTATGATAACAACTCCAGCTCCAGAATCCTTTTATATACAAACCAGAGATTGTTACCCACCAGTACCAAACAAAAACTCTTCCCTATAAATGTGGATGCAGAATGTGTAAATTAGTGCTGGAAAAGAGTAATTATTCTAATTTATGTATTTCACTGATGGCAACCCAGACCTGTTTCTTACAATAAATGTTATGATATGTACATCTCCAATTGAGAATAGAGGAAAAACTGTCAGCATTGTAAAAAAGAAAATGCAACATAATTTTTCTCACATCAAACATCATCTTATTCTCTACATAGAAACTGGTCTAAGCCTCAAGTGATGAAATGCTAATATAATTTAAATGAATTTATTAGGACCTCTTTTTAATTAATTTTGCTTTTCTTGTTAGAAATATAAAGGGTCTTTACAATACTACCAAATTCCTGGATATTAATCAGTCTATGAATCAACATTCCCAAGTCAAATGGTAGCTTTCACCTTTTTCCATTGATTGATTTCATAACTCAAACGAAGATCTGTCAGATTTTAAAAAATCTGACAGATTTTAAAAGATTTTTAAAAAAGAGAATTACACTGATTCACATTCATATGTACACTACTAAAATTTGAAGTTGTACAAGGTACTCTTGATTTGTTCTCCTTGTTTGTTGTTCCTTTTGGCAAGCAAGTCTGAAACTTCCTAGCCTCACAGAGGATTTCTGTTAGGACCTTGGTAAAGCTATTTACTCTCTCCATTTGCCATCTCCTTGTCTCTAAGAAAACAGATACACGACAAGTCCAGATTCTCACAGTGATTGGAATAATATTAAGGTAGACAAGATTAAAGCTGTCTGCAAGCTGAAGAAATCTTATCATTTTCCAAGCTGCATCAATATTGCACTTCTGTTAATTGAAACTAATTAAAATGATTTCTTTCATTTTAAAATGGTAATGCAAGAATAGTAGAACTGGAAAATTTAAACATGAAAGAAATTAAAGAGACCCAGTGTGAAAATATCACAGCATATTCTATTTTGAAGAGCATATTTACTTCACTTTTATAAAAATCCCCCTTCTTATTATATAGTGATTACTTAGAACTTCAACTTTATGTTGCAGCACTGTGTTTTAAAGTTTATTGATATACAACAGTCCATGCTGCTTGATTTAAGTCAACAGCAAATAGATTGACCATTCCAGTTATTTAGGAATTTATTTGCCATGTGATGCTATTTCTTTAAGAAGGATACACAGTATTACATTTAAATAGATGGAGGCTTTTTGAGAAATATTTGTTGTGATGCTACAAAAAAATGATGTCATGTGATGTGGCACTCAGCCTTGACATGAAAACTGCTTATAGTATTGTGTTGCCATGTTATTCTTGGTTTAACAAAGTCATGTAATTCTCCTGTGTTTGCTGAGATATAATTTGATTTTGGTATTGTAATGATCTTCCTTTGCAGACACCTGCTGCCTAATCCCACTTTTGTCAAAACACAAAACTCTACTCCTTCCAATTAATTCAAATCACTATGGTATTGTACAAGAAAAAAAAAAAAGCAAAAGTAAGGAAAAAGAATCAGTTGAACATGATTCCTGTATTGTTATCATTGTCAGAATGGTTTGAATCTTTGATATTTTGTTCCAAAGAACAATCTGAGTACCCTAGCTGAAAGGCCTGTTCTTGTAATCCATGGCATACCAATGTCAATGCTAATTGCTGAGTGATGATTACAAGAACTATCTGGGAAACCAGGCAAAATCATTAGGAAAAATGCACTCAAATTTCCATCAGGAGTAAAGTTCCTCTCTTTGCATATTTCCCTTTCTAAATCCTGTGGACATACCAACTAGGAGAAGTTTCATTTGAGCCTCAATGTTCTGCCTAGATTTCTGCCCCCAAGATTTCAAAGACACACATGAATTCATACCTTACTTCAGATGTCTTTGTAGCACAAGAATTCTTATACGCTTTGACTGAAGTAAGATAATAAATGAAATGGTTGTAAAGGTTTCATATGAAAAATGAACAACCTTCACTCATACTGCTGAATCTGAAATGTCAAAATTGAATTCTCTTCTGCCTGGTACAATGACAGCAATAGGTGAGTTTGTATCCTAAACAAACCTGTATGACTTCTGCTTCCAACACAGCCTGTACAGCCATGCTCTTACCACAGATACTACACAAGTCCTCCTACCTGCAACTCTTAGTCACTGTACCTCGAACAGGCTCAGAGTTCTGATTATAGCTTACACAGCCGTCAGCAGATCAGTAGCTGAACTGTCTACATACACATTGCTGATTGTGCCCAAGTCAGCAATTAAGCAGTGTGGGCATTTATTGGCAGCAGGTTATTCTGCTTCATCAGCTAACCTGCCTGGGCTGGAACCAGCTCAGAACCTCGGTGCTGCACTGGGCTGCACAGGGGCACTGTACTACCAGTGAGTAGTTCCAAGTGGTATTTGGCTTCCCTGCTGGGTATTCCACCCATGGGGGCTTCAGTGCAGCTCAGGTGCACATCCTAACGTGCTTTCTCCCTACACTATGATGGCTTCACTCTGCTATTTAGGAAAGCTTGACTGCAAATACAGTCATTGCTATTTAGAACTCAGCTGCTAGAGTTGTATTCTTTTCCCTTCTTCCCATTTCATAAGTGTAGTGACTTCAACATCATAAAAGCAAGAATTATAATGATCCTCAAAAGAGAAAGCAAACAACTCCAATTATCTGTGAAACAATGCATTTTCTGCATGGAGTATGAAAATACTCTGGAAAAAGATATTGTCTATGCATCTCCCTGGGGACTGTAAAATTTCTCTTCCTGTATTTCCTTAACAATATTGAAATTTTAATTTTGAAAGTCAAACTAAGAGTTCCTCTCCCCTTTGTCAGCTAAAAAATGTATTTTAATATCTTGTCACTTTCACTGACCTTGCTTTTACTGCAGTAACAGTAGTAGCTTTATGCACTATAAGCATTATTAAAAAATCAGATAAAGTAGTTGCTTCTGGTGCTGTTCTTTAAAAATGAAATAAAAACCTTTTAAAGAATTAATTCTTTTAAATCCCAAAACATTAACAAATTCTACATACAAATTTACAATGACAACTTGGCTAACTTTAGGTTCAACCCAGAAAGGTCAGTTGCATAACTAGACCTTTAGAAAATTCAGGGATTTTTAGAGCTTGTAACTCTTTCTGCATACCTAATGCATATTGGTTTTTTTTATTTTCTTTCTTGGCAGAACAAAAAGAAAACCTCTTCCCAATGACTTCATATTGATACGGCAGCTTATAATCACTATGGCTTATGATTAACTACTATGTCATTGTGTCCTACTATTGCAAATTGGCACTGAATATCTCCGCATGTGTGCATATGGTTTGTCAAAGGCAGTTTCTTTCCTGGCCTTTTCAATGTTTCCTACCAAAACTCAAGCTCAGGATTTTGCATTTCCCCTGTACCTGTGTGTAATAAATAAGCATCCATCTTTCTGCTCCCCGTTTCCTCTGTTCCCTGCCCACCCCTTACCCTTCTCAAATTAATACTCTTAAGAAATTATGTTGAAGTACTGTAACTGTGTAACTCACACTGTCAAAAATTTTAACTCTGAATCTCCCCTCTTCTCTTTTTCAGTTTCAAAAATGAGGTTTCAGTATTTTCAAACCCCCAAGAATTTTAGTTCAGGTCCCAAGGCACTCCACAGGTAGTGTCTCTTTTGGAGACACTGAAAATCAGTAAATTCAGTATAGCTTTCATTTGTTGTGTTGGTTTTTTTAAATTACATTTGGGCAAAATTTTGGATGCAAGTATAGAGACAGTAGTGGTAGGTGAGCTCTACAACCCCACAGCTGCACAGCAGGTGTCTGAACAGCCCCCAGTAATGAACCAATGCTCTTAAACATTTCTGTCTTCCTGCATAGCACGACTTTGTAATTTCCTACAGACACACACTTTCAGAATATTGAACTAACATGAAAAAATTGCGGTCCAAATTTGTCAAAGAAGCTATGGCGTTGGAAGAGAAATGGACTGAAAATAGGCACAATCCTAGTGTGCTGGGATAACATAAATTATCCTTTGAACTCTGAATTTTTAAGAATTGAAGTCATATTTAGATTTCACTTTAGGTTATATCATTAGAAGACAACAAAATAAAAAAAGCAAAAACCAAATAATTTTCAAGTAATCACAAGATAATTTTGGTGGTCAAAAGCATAACACCTCTAACCACCCAAACCCCACAGTGATAGCTTTAAAATATTATTTGTGAAAGACTGAGTTACTGTTTCTCACACCAAACAGGAAAGTGAGAAAATACTGAGATAAATGAACTGGAGTCAAATAGCTTTAATTAGGAAGTTAAATGGGGCCGGTGAAGGGCTCTAGCAAGTATATGCTAAGGCTCCTTTCTGTTTGAAAGGTGAAGAGAACAAAAATTCTATAACCAAACTGAGATTCGGAGCAAAATTGTTGAGGTTTGCAAAGCAAGTGCTTGCCAAATGATGGAATTTAAATGGAGATTCCTGCCTATAGCTCTTTGGCCTGTATTACACTGGCTAAAATTTCACTTTTAAAATGTAATTTAGGTACTTCCAAATCTGTGTCTTGCTGGAAGTCACTTGGACTTTAACTTGTGAGATTATCTGAAAGCCCATCTTTTATTTTATGACACCATTTCTCTAACAAATGTATATTTATTTCCATCAAAATGGACTTAAATCAATAAGAAAAGAAGTTCAGCAATCCTCTCCATACCAAAATGAAAGTTTAACTTAAAATAAGGATGATATTTATTCAGATGGCATTTAAAAACAACTTGCTAACTGTAGCACATGTACATAAATGTGCTATATGGGTAAAAGGGAGTTTATATTTCCATAATTTATTTTTTTCTTCTCTGCTGTTTTCCGCATTTTGATAAAACTCCTTTGTAGTATTTGTATTGTCAGACTGAATCAGGGAACAACTTACAACAACTCCCCAAAGTTACGTTGAGACTTTCAGTCCAGCTAAAATTTAAACAAGCACCTTAAAGTTTTGAGTGTTACGGTTTTCATTACTTGTGTCACTCTGAAGTCTCTGTAGATGGTTCCAGTTATATAGTCAATATTTTCAAAGAGCAACAAATGCTTTTTTGAAACAGGAAATGTAAAGAGTACTGATCAATAACTATTTCTGCAGTAATATGAGAAATAAACAATTGATTTCATCACATTTCTCTTAATGATGGTTGCATGGCCTTTTACAAACAAAGAAATGGCAGAAAATGTGACCTCTGTGTTTCAACCTTTGGTTACTAAAATCAATTTTCCCTTTATAATGGGAAATAATTATTTTCCTTATAGACACATAAAGGTACTTGTATGTTGTGACAGTGGGGGAAAAATAGAAAAGGAAAACAAAATTGTAGAAATTTTAGCCTAGACTCAGGATATGGATCCCATCACATCTAGAGTTTTCTTCAAGTTAGTATTTTTATGTTTCTGGCTATTTCATTAATTAGTATTTCATACTTTTTGGACTGAAGATGTAGAGTGAAATCACCAGCTACAAGAGAGGAGGAACCAATTTAGACAACTCATTCAATTTTGCAATGCCTTCCACAACATTGTCCTCCAATAGGCTTGCAGAATCATTGGTCTAGCACAGACTCAGAGACTGCTTCCTCCTGATTTCTGCATCACAAACATGGTTATAGACATATCCTGGGATAAAGTCAGACCTTATTTGACTTGACAAAATGAACAGAACTGGACATATTTGAAAGTATCCACATATTGAGCTTATTTCAACAACAAAAATGGTGGAAAGTAAATACAACACAATCTGGATGCCTGAGCCAGCACTACATTATTCCACTGGGATAACTGTAGTGCAAAATAAGACTAGTGCAGGGCTGAAGGAAGGATCATTATTACTGTTATAATTCTCTCATATTTCCCTGACAAACTACACTGCTGTAATGAGAGGTCTCACCTGCTTTCCATGATGCCTTCTTTCACTCTGTTTAATACTAATGATCACTCTTTTTCTGCAGTGCAGAAAATCTTGCTTATCTCCACCTGCTGGAAATATCTTTTAACCCCAAGGGCTGCTGGGGGTGTCTGTAGACCCTTGCCACCCATTTCACAATTGGACAAAATTGAAAAAAATTTCATTTTCCGAGGTCGTACAACCTGTCAGTGGCACAGGTAAATTTCTCAGTTTCCAGCCCTTTGGTCTGACCAGAAAGCCTTCCTGCTCTTTTCTGTGCAGTTACAACCCTGGAAACTATTATTTTCCCAACAGACACAACACTGGAAGCCACAGCATAGCTTTATTTACCCAGCCTCTACAGTAATATTTAATTTCTAAGCTCAAAGAACTCTCTCATGGGGTAAAAAAGTAATTTCTTCTCCAGGTTAAATTTATTCTTGGTTTTTCTGATGAGCCAAGACTCTAGCAATTACTGTGACAGATGGAGTGATGATTTTTATGATGTGAAAATTGTCCATAGGAATGAAACTGAAATCTCCAAACCTATTTTTCACAGTGGCCTTTAGACCGTTGTCAGGTAATAATTGTCACTGTGGACAAAGTTTGAATTAGTGAATGGCTCCAGTAACTTGTTACTGCAACACTTCTTAGCTGAGTGACACTTTCTGATAAATTTTTGTCATTTATTCTGAATATACTTGAACTAGAAAGGGAACCAATATATGGGTTTAAATTTCTCCCAACACTCAGAAGAATTTGAACATTGCGTTTGGAGTTTTAGTACTCTGTCATTTTGGAAGGACCATTTCAAGGTGATTTTCAGAGAGCAGAACGAGATGTCTGAGAGGCTGCTTACATACATTGAAAACAATAACATATCTCACAGAAATGACTATTTCAAACAAGAAAGTTGTGTGACCTTGGTTAGGAACTGGCTGTGTTTCCATGGGATATTTTCATGCCTTGTATTCAGGCTGAAAGTGCTGTAGCCAGCGTTAGTGGTGAATGGCAGCCTCTGAGGCAGACATCAGGCACAACTTCAATATAGAGGGTCACGGTCCACCACAAGGTCCCCATACCTGGTGACTCAATGTCCTGGCCAAAATCCTTACGCACAAACCCATTAAAAATAGCCTGATACTTGTCTAGTCTCCTGGTTCCAGGCTTCACCATTAATCCAGAAAAACCACACAGAGACTAACTTTTGATACTTTGGGAAGAATTTCTGTGACTTACTTAGAGACTGAGACTCAGAACTTGCTGACAGGCATGGAAAGGAAGAAGACATCTTTCTTTTGTTCACAGATGTCTCTTTGTAGCTCTGCTTGTAATCAAAACAGCAAGAAAATTTTAATACTAGCGATTTAAAGATGTTTTCTTACTTAGAACTATCTTTTTTCTTCTGTAAAAACATAGTAAAGAAAATACTACTACTTAACTGAACTGAATTAATATTTCTGTCTTACTTTATGAGCTGAGAATATACAGTTTAATTTTCATGAGTGCAGACTGTGAACAAAAGGAGATCTGTAGCACAAGAAAGCACATTATCTCTGAAAATCAAGCCATATTAAAAAATAGGAAACATTTCCCAAATGACAGAGCAGAACAAATACCTTAAATTTTCTCTTTTTAAAATTTTATTCTAGTCTGTTTAACAACAGTAGTTATTATTCCTAATATATAATTGAGACGATTATTTTACTGACACAGCAAGGCAAATAGAATTAAGTGACTTGCTCAACTGAAGAAAATAAGTCAGCAGCACATCTGCAAATAAAGCCCAGCAGCTCTAACCTGAAGCACTGCATCTAAACCTGAAAGGCTTCAGAAACTTTACATAATTAAACACTTGAACTGTAGAGGTTTTATGCATTCACAGGTTAAGATTCTCCTGTAAGCATATCTCTGAGTTTTTGAAAGCTGCATCTTCCTAGCAATTTTAATTAATAGCCTCCAAAATAGAAGACTCCTCATGAAAAATATGAAAGCACTTAAGTGAGTTTATAGAAATGCTTGTGCTTATCAGAGATTCACTCACGCAAAATAGCATGACAGCTGAGATTGAAAGGCAGCATCATTTTTCTTTCATTAACCCTAACAGTTATATGACTGGATCATTTACTTGAAGAGAACGCTTCAGTCAGGATTAAACAGAAATTATAGGAAACTTTTCCCGTTAAGACTTTCTGATTTGTTAATTGAAAGTGATAAAGAAAATCCACAATTAAATTCTGTCATTTCCAAAAGATCCTTAAATAATTAAAAGGCCTCAGCAGGCTGATTCACAAGCAGGGACAATCTACATTGAACACTGCATTTAAGTTGCAGACAGTTCATCAACACAGTTTATGCTGATTGTGTTTTCCCTTATAACTTTAAAATATTGCAGATCTGAAGGTGTTTTCAGAAGCAGCACAACCCTGTCAAGCATAAGGCGCATGTAGTTGTATTCATCTGAGCTGCATCCTGCCACCCACTGTGAGTGTGCTCCTGCCAGTGAGTCAAGGTCTCTAGGCTTATTTTTAAAGAGGTCTAGGAGTTAAAGAAGTGCTTGAATTGCTAAAGATGTTTGTTCTTCAGAGAGTGAAGGCTATAGGACTTACATAGCTGATTCTCACTGAAATTACTGGGAGCTGCTTCTCTAACAGTTATTTTAACAAGGTATCTTATAGTTTTAAAAGATGGGGTTTTTTTGTGACTTTAAGGTTAGTTTGTTTTCATTGACATTGAATAAGCTGAACCTTGGTATTGCCTATTTTTATGTTCAAAAATCCACAGAAAGAATTGTGTACTGATTCCTCTCCATTGTCTTTAAGCAATGTTTTTTAATAATAGTACTTCATTATATATAAGCTTGCTGTCTGTGGCTGGATTGTGTAAAATGCAGATCAGTCCAGAAGCTGATCTGAAGTTGTTAAAATAAGAAGCACAAATCTGCTCTGATTCTTCTTTTAAATATTTGAGCATTTACATCCATTTGACCTAAACAGACTATTTTACCATTTTGTCATTAGTACTTGAAATTTCTACCAAAAAAACCATCAGGAAAACAAGCAAACAACCAGGCAAACAAAGAGAACTAAACAGTTAAAGTTATTTTTTAGAAGTTATTTTTAAATCCAAGAAAGGTGGTTGTGTTTATGTGGGCCAAATTGAAGACTCAATTTCATAATATCATTGCTATTTTACTAGTTGTTTGATAGGCTCCATTCTCAGGTTGCCAGGCATTTCAAAACCACAAAATATGGTGAGATGTGTTTTGGGAGATATAATTCCCTTATTAAACACGTGGGACTGAACAGGGGACGATGAGTACTCCTGCACAGTGTGAATTTCAATGAAGATGACAAGAGCCTCCCTGGAAGGCAGCCACACACAAGTGCAGTTTTGTGCATCACTCTGACAATAAGCTTGTTCCCAGCAGGTTACTGGGAAGGAAAAGGCTGTGCAGATATTAATAATGAGAGAGTGACTACCAGAGAGACTCACTATTCACACCTTAACTTCCTCCCAGGCTCTGTGAACAGCTATCAGCACCTCCTCAGTGGCCTTCATGGCCTGTGGAGGGATCCCAGGGACGCCTAAAACTATGTGGAGGGACCACAGGCAGCAGTGCTTAGGGCAGACATACACCAGGCTGGCTTCAGAGACAGGAGTGTGGTGACCCTTCTGTGCCACACACTGGAAGCAGCATCACACTCCAAGATTTTGGACATTGCAGTCTCCTGACCCATATGCCTGCATCCCTTTCAGCACACTTTTACTCCTGTGGCTCTAAAGAGTTCCACAATGCTCGGTTACCCTTGAATACCAATGCAAAGGCACGCTGTTTTCTTCAAGACTCTGCCCTAGAGCCTTATGCCAATGTTATCTTCTCTCCCTAATCCCCATCTTAAAGAAAGTAGAGGTGGTTCTGTTCTAAAAAATGCTCTCATTAATCTCATTCATCAACAATCTTGAAATGACACCCAACCGTTAGTGCCTTCCCTACATATACTCAAAAAAAAAAAAAAAAAAAAAAAAGAAGCAAATACCTATAGAGTAAAACCAAAAAGTAAACAAAGCCAACAATTTCAGGGCAGCCCTTTACCAAAAAGTATACTGGCAACTAGAGGGCCAGAAAGATTTCGGTGAAAACAAGGAAGCAAATTCTAGGAAAAAACAAAGCATTTTTCAAGTGTGTCTTTTTAGAGGGGAATGCAATGAAGTTCTCCGTGCAAAGCCTGGGAACACTTTGTGCTACACAGTGGTGAAATAAAGTCTCATGTTTGTAGAAAGAGAGTTACATCCACGAGCTCTGATTTCCTTTCACTGACAATAATCTTCGTAGACATAATAGTCAATAATGACAGGGGCCAGAACATGAATATTCCACATCCATTCCCACATGCTGCTCTCAAAGGAAAACTCACTACTCCAAAATACTCTCTACTCCTGCCTTCAATGGTACAGATTTTCAGCTGTTGCACACTGACATAACTCTCTTAATATCAATTCATATGAACCGATAACTCAATCAAAAAACAAATTATACTTGTCCTAAAATGGAAGTACATTGTTCTAGACCTCCAAATCTCCCAGGAGTTAACAGGCCACCATAAAAGCCAGGGTTATAAACTTGAATTTATTATAGACAAATAAAGCTTTGCCCTATGAATTCTCTGCCTATTAAGTTAATGAGCCTTGACAAAACAATCATCTGAGGAGCAGCTGACAAATTATCTGGAGCAGCAATTTGAAAGGCGTTGGCTTGCTTACAAACATTTCAGTTGGGAGAATATGGCATCATGTTCCTCTTCCTCTGGAAGAGTCATTTGTCAAACTGAATTTCTTGCAGATGAACAGTAGATTCCCAATATTGGAGCAGTGAGATACAACAATAAATGTAATTACTAAAATTAGTAAATAATCCCTGACATTTCCTCCCCAAACTTGAGGCTCAAAAACGCTGATGCAGAGCTCTTTCTAGGAAGTCTGCATGAACAAAGTGAGGCACATTTTTATTTTTGACTGGAGCTCATTGAAGTGTTTAATGTAGAGGAAAAGAGCTTTAAGGAATTCAGGCGCATAGAGGGGAACCTTTCAAAATACTTGGTCAGCATCTCAAAGATTATTTTTTTTTTTTTTAGTATAAATTCCCACCGAGATGGTGGTATCACAGCTGTGGATTTAAACCAGAGTCTTTTACTGGATTAATTTTTCAAAATTTTCAACACAATACAGTCCTGAAACACATTGCCTTTGGGAAATTTAGGGCTGTGTACATTAAATACTCTTGGAAGAACAGCCACTTGCATTGGGGCAAAAATGAGATCAGTACTTTTCTAAAATCTGTTCTCCAACTGTGAATACTGAGTCCATTTGGAAATTGAGTCATGATCCGTTGTAAAGCTGTCACTTTCCTTACCAAAGGCATTTGCTGAAATATTATTTCAAATGTCTTCCTCCACACTCAACTATTCAGAGTCCTGTGGAAAAGATGACAGTACTGAGAACATGGAAAACTGTCATATTTTCCATCTGAATGTTATTTCACAGTGTGAAGGAAGTACAAATTATAGTAATCAGTTGCCTCTGCAACAGCATGTAGCACAGTGTAGCACAGAGCATTTAACCATGAGTTGTGCTTTTTCTTATATTTTATGTTCTTTTTGCAGTTTTTGTTGGAATGTTGATTTAAACAAACTCATTAAATATACAGGGACTAGAGCTCAAAATTACATCAAAGTAGAATGAAGATAAATGAAACCTTGTTCTTAAAGAGAATTGTTAACTCACACTCAGTAGAATAATACCCAGCTTTCCAAGTCCTGATGTCAGGCCATCAAATATCTGATGACCGAGCATTCAATCAATCAATCATAAAGCAAAAGAATGTACAGAATTATACACTCAGGTGCCAAAATGGCCTAGTTTTATGAGACCTCCAGAGCTTTACTGATTATTGACTCCTAAGTGTGTTGTTGCAGGAAGCAGCCTTAACATCTTTTCCCCAACTTCTCTCCATAGTGGTCATGTCTAGAGAGATCACCCATTCAGCATTGAACTACCTCTCTCTGTAGTTAGCAAGGCGCTCAACTCCGTGGCCCCAGCATCCCCTAGAACCCACTAATTCAACTTTCTAGCTCAAGTTGGAACCTTTCTTTCTAAGGGGACCATTATAGGAGTCTTTCTATAATGAACTCTTCCATTGTTTCATTCTAAAACCTCAGAAGAACTGCAATGCACAGATAAATTACTCATACTTTACCTAAAGAACCAGAGTAATTTTACTAATTTTGCCCACCTATGCAATTTAAGGCAACATTAGCAGAGAAATTAAAATACGATGGGTAGCTCTGTTAGTGCCTGGCACCCTTGTGCAGATATTTGCACCTTTATAAAACACTGTAATAATCAATGTGTTTCACTCAAACTTGCACTGGGCTGAACAGCTTGACTAATCACTTTGACCACTTTGATTAAGCATCTTTTTACAGCTTCTAGAAGCTACACAGTTTTCATTTTAATAAACTGACATATTCTGCATGGTTTTGCCACATCTGTAACATTCTTTGCTAGTATTTGTCTTCTTGATTTTTAATGGAGCTTTCTATTTCTATAGCATTGCAATGCCTTTCACAACTGTCTTCCTAATCTTGGGGTTTCTTTCCTGTTAGTGTATCTTACATTAATTTACCATTTTACTTTCCACTTACACACTTCTGCTTTTCCCACATTATTCTTTGCTTTGAAAAATGTTTCCTGTAGAAAATGTCTATGATCAAAGCTCCAAACATAATTATTTTTCTTCTATTCTAGAATATAAAAGATGATAGAATTTTTCCTAACAAAGGAAGCACTCTAGAAAAATTGTGCCTAACTCTTCCTCTATCTCCCAAATATTGTTTGCAAATGGTTTACTACTATCCTTAGATAGAAAAATAGCTGGGTTACACTAGCGTAAGGTTTTGGATAGTCTCCTTTCCTTCATTAACTATTTATCAGGAGGCAATCACTGACAATGCTTTACAGAAAGATCTTCCATTATTTCAGTTATGGAAATGTTCATAATTTTAGGCTTTCCTAATCGTCCTTTCAGAGCACAGCTAGCCTAGGAAATGCTGAATTTTAGATGCATTCTTAACCATGATTTGGTGAGGAAGGTGATTATTTTTTGCTCTATTTCTTCTGAATGGCTTAGGCAGCTGTCCTATAAGCCCATAGATGCTCAGTGAACTAAGTATGCACAACAAAGGAATAAAGTGACTGAATCAAAACAAATTACTACAGTTTTCAATGAAGTCTTGGTCACTTTCCATACTCAAAGAGAAACAAACACTGAATTCAGTTGCAAAATGTGGTACATATTATGTAACCTATTTTAGAGCACCATTCCAATGGATCAAAACATTGTTCATCACTGGATTTTGGATGACCAAAATTATATATCAAGGGAGCTTGTATCTCCCAGTGGTGCGGATGTGAAAGCATGGTTAAAAATAAGCACAAGCTGTAGAAAAAGATCTATGGTGAAGATGCAAACTATGAGATAAATCCAGTGATGTTCATGCACTTTAACAAAGGAGGTGAGGAAGAAGCGCATGCAGTACCTGGTGATCTCAGAGTCAGGGAGCAGGCCTACGTGGTAGTGGGGGTAGGGAGCTGAAAGAAGGAAGCTTTTGTCACACTCGACAGGGGAATAGTGCCTAGGAGAAGGTGGTTTATCACACAGTTTGTTCACAGTGCTGTAAACAGGTTCAGGAGGCCTGGTGATACAGAGACAAGAGTAAAAGATCAGGTGCATATTAGTTGCTGAGAATATAGAGAAAACACAGCAATCATTTTAAAAGCATGCATAGCAAATCTGTCAAGAGCTTTTCAGTGGGGCTTTTCCAACAAGTAAAGTGTGCTGTTAAAGGAATTGTTAGAGTTTGATAACACTCGTGTGGCATTCAAGTAGCTGTATATAAATATACACAGTACAAGTGGAACATAAAACTGCTCTATGGGAAGTGTGGCACTGAAAGGGAATATCTCATCTCTGAAGTTGAGGAAGTGAGGCATTTTCCCCAATAATCTATGGGGTTTTTTTAATCTAACATCTATGCAGGTTTCTGTGTTCTTAATTTTGAGTACAGCATAGAAGAAAATATGTTTGTTACCCGAAAAATAAGTATTTTTTACCCATTAATTTATAATATAGATGAAGAACATATTACTTTTTAATACAACATACTCCTGTCCCAGTGAGCTGGGACTTTGCAAGGAGAGCTGTTGTCAAATTAACCCATATCCTAGAATAACACTGATGGCAACAAACTGTGTGAGAATTCATCTCATTGGCAGGCAATTCGTTGCATTTCAAGAGTTCTTTGCACTCTTTCCAGATTCAGCCTTCAAAACCTGATTATGCGGACCACATCTGAAACACTTAACCTCATTGCCAGGGCACTGCAATCGCACTTGCAGGGCTGCTCTAAGTTGCAAACGGCAGCCTGTGAAGTCAGATACAAGGAGTAAGAGCTTAAAACTAAAGTTTCTCGCCTACTGCTGTGAGCCACCTGCCCAGGGAGGCAATACTTACCACAGCCCTGCCAGGAGCCGTCTGGGCGAGGGGAGAAGGGAATGCAGCCTTTAGTACCAACCAGCCAGGCATCCGCAGGAGACGAGCAGCGAGCACTTTGCAAAACAAACCCACACCACATCCACAGTGCATCTCCCACCTTGTAATTTCCCTGTCTTGGCCCCAGGACATACCTTGGGGCTTGCTGGCACTGTGAAGCTTGACTCATTGTTTTCTGACATTTCTGCTCTAAAGAGTGCCAAGGGTCAATTGCTATCATATCCACGCTTCTGCCAGAAGATCCAGGGTATGTCACTGCCTTTCATCACTGTCATACAATATTAGCTAGATGGAAATCTTATTTCAGAAGCCTGAAAATATCAAGAGGCCAAGAAGTTAATGAACTTTTTTTGTTCTTCTGGCTGCACCATGCCTCACATGGGTGTGGGTTTTGCTGTGACTTTCACAGGTACCAGAATTTATTACAGTCGTGGATGTGCTGGCAGATACAGAGAATCTAATTTCCTTTGTTAGCTTCTGAGTTTGTCCTTTGGGGGAAAAGGAGTAGCTGCTTTACTTAAAAACTGGTCTTACTCAATGTTAATAACACTATTCATAGCAATCTGCCACATGATTTGAGAACTCTCTGTGCCTGAATTTCCCAGGGAAAACTTTACAGTTAAAAAACCAGCAATTTAAGATTACCAAATAGCAAAATAGCAAAGCTGTTGCTCATTTGATTATAAAGCATTGTGTCAAGCACTTAGTAAAATCCCTTTAAAAATGTTTAAGGTAGCAATCATTTTCTATCAGTATATTTCACTTGTTTCAGAGGGCTGGATTTAATAATTTATTTACTAAATCGATTGTTGCTTTCAATAAGAAAAAAATGCAGATAAAAACTATTCTATTTCACTGTTGTCCAGTACTGCCTTTTATTCCCTTAGAAACCACTTTTGTTTTTAGGCAATATATGAAAGAACAAGCACAAATATAAAATATAAATGATACCTACTAAGAAAATTGAAGAAATATTACCCCAGTGCAGGAAGATGAATAAAACCTGGATTCCTCCACGGCTTAAAACACTAACCAGTCCATAAAAAATTTGTTAGTGTCCTATATTCAAGTTAATTGTCTTCTCTGAGTTGTAGACGACAGAGTGTTGCTACCCCTTGGATTTATTGTGAATGCTCAAACTACACTGAGTCATCAGTCAGTGACCATCCAACCTCATGCTGAGACACAAATCATGCCACAGACATGGGTAGATATGAGGAATTTCTTTGTTAATTGACAGTTACAAGCTGCCTCCAAAAGCAAAATGAAGTTAAACATTCAACATCTACCGAGATATTGACACCAAATTAGTCTTTCAGGTAGAAAACACAGAGTCCTAACAAATTGTCTTACAAGGGCCAGCAATTTTTAAAACATTTAGCAAATGTTAACACGTTTTAAAACATTTTTGAAACATTTTTCACTCCATTCAGTCTTCCTGGGTGGTAAGATAACAGGAAACTGGAACAACTCTGAGTATAAAGTCCCATACTCACGGATATTATATAAGTGATATTGTGACTGAGTTAACATCATACCCCCCTGTATTTGAGTTGCAGAGAGAGGTCTTAAGGTTAAGAAAAGGAATTTATACTTCTTATCCTTTTAAAACTTGCACTCTTTGGTTAGAAGAAGATTTAGGATATCAGATAATTCCAGTTACGAGTGCACTTGATATAAGGTCTGTGAAGTGGTCTGAGATCACCACAGCCACCTGCTTCCCTTCAGATGTCACTTCTTCAAAGTCATTGAGAGCATGGACTGCACTGGTCCTTCAGATGTCTCTATCCTACTTATATGCATGGGCTAACAACTACCAGCTGCATAGTTGGGCTCTGACTGCATGTTTTATTGGTGCAGAAAAGCAAGAATTTGGAAAAAAACGCAGTACGTAACATCCAATGTCCAGGATAAGTATAATCTTAGTTTCTCTCTCAGCTTGCTGTAGTAAATATGAATTAAGTAGTGTAAAAATATTTGAAAGTTGGGATAAAAAATATAAAGTATAGGAATTATTAAAATTATATGGGGCAGATCACTATCCTGCTCAAACTATGTTCCATGTAGGCCAATAATCATAAAAAGTAATATGAGATACTTGCTAAAACAGCCTGTCTTCAAATATCCTCCTCATTCTTCACCTTCTCTACAGCAAACAAGCACTTAACTACAATAGTAGCCACCTACTGGAAGAAAACAATACCCTGTTTTAAAAAAAGAAGATTGTGAAGACCACCTAACTTTATTAAATAATTTTTCTACCGCAGCATTTTCTTGTGTAATTTATATTTCTCCTCACAGAAAGAAGAAAGAACTTCTTTCTTTTTTCTTTCTAACAGCCCACCTGATAAATCTTGCCTTGCACATCTTCTCCAGTGCTATGACAGATTGTCCTCTCTCAAAGCATGAGATAATGAGAATGCTATTTAGAAAGAGTTTTTAATGTGCCATTATGAAAAAATACAGCCAAGGTCACCTCAACTATTCTTGCAGAAATAATTAAGAGCCAAACTGAACATAAACATTGAGGCCTTACTTTATGATGCACTAATTCTTCAAATGAATTAAAAAACATGTAGCAAGCCATTTAGCATGCTTTAAGAAGAGTGTAAAGGCTAGATATATATTATTTGAGGAATAATGCACTGCAGTTTATGTGCAATTGCATCTCTTTCAGATACAGCAGGTATAACTTCAGAAGTTTAGTTTAAAAATAAATGCTAAGCAGTTTTTGAAACTTTTTTTGTGGAAGAACAAAGAAGTATATTATGGAATTTCTTTTGTCCATTATATTCATTTTTGTTAATACCTATGCATAAAAAAATCCCCTTAAAATGCCAAATGTGTGAATATTACTGTATACATCTTCGATAATTGTGATATCTCTTTTAAAGAGTAATTATGTAATGTGGATCTACTCTGAAAAATAACTAACTACTGCTGTAACTTCTTAGTGAGATCCACTCCCCTTCAGCCTTTCCACTGCTTATTTAGTGACAAAGAGGCATCACAGTTCTCCATCTTTATCAGTGAGCTAAAAATAAAGCTTTGTGACAAATAAGAGCAGCAACTACTACATCTGGATAGATAGTAACAACTACATTTGTCTGAGAATAAAGCGCACAATAGTAAAGGGAGGCAACAGAAAATGTAAGTAGCAGCATAGCATGGCTTGAACATGCCCCAGCAGAGAGTTCAACTCACAGGACAGAGAATCAAGTCACTTAAGGCCAAAGGTAAGCTTTTAAATGGTAACATGAACGGCAGAGAGTCACTCTTCCAGCAAGAAAATAAAAATAAAAAAATTGAAAACTGGAATTGTTATTCAGAACAGACGTAACACCAGTGAGGCACAATTCTTACAGACAGGTAGAACTAATTGGTGGAAAAGATAACAGTAACAGTGGGAGGTAGAAAATTGATCTAACACTGGTTTTATTTATTTCATAATAGGTTGTGTAAAGCGAATATTCCTTGTTGTCTGCAGTCCTTATTATTCCTTGATTAGATCATCATTGTTTTAGTGTTTCAAGCTGACTTAATTGTGGAAAAGAAGTTATAAAAAATGGAATTTTTAAAAACCATTCTCTCCTCAGCATCATGCAGGGTCCTCAGTTTAAAATTAACTTTTTTTTTTAATTGCGGAATCCTGTTTGGTAGGGATCAATTGCCAACACAGCACATTAAATGTTAACAGTTTCAGATTTTAAAACATTACAAAACCTTTTATGATATGGAAAGAAACCAGCTCCGCTTTCACAGCATATTAAGTATGCAGAGCTATAGCCAGGAAACAATCTGAGAGCAAATATATTCAATCTGAGAGAAAATAAATTTCCCAATGCTACAAGTTTACAACTTTTTTTTTTTTTTTGAATAACAATTTTTAATTGTATCCAAGTTCCATAAAGACATCTAACACATTAGTTTTGCTAATATAATATTACAGGGAAGTAGTCAAAGAAATTTTTAAAAAGTATTTCACTATTAAACTAAAAATCAATGGCAATTTAATACAAACAAAATCTTCCATTTCCAATAGCCAGTGATTTTATATACATATGTCCTTTGACTGAGCTACTTATTCATATAACCTTCTAGAAGAACCACATACCTTATTGTTCAATAGGATAGTTAGAACTGATAGTTGATTTTATTTTATAGGTCATGCCCTGGCAATTTAAATGAGACTAAATCACTCATATGACATGTTTATTTCAACTAAATGAAAGACAGAGGAGGAGTATGAAGAGCTGGAGGAAAATACCTGAAGTACAGTATGTTAGTTCCTTCTGGAAAACCCTAAAATTAATAATTTCTCAGCTTTTCTGTTATTAACTGCTGTTTTCATATGCCTTAAAGGTTTCTTTAACTGCAGAACAAGTGCTTTTTAGCACAGTCATGAAGATAAAGGATTGCCTTGTTCCTCTTAACAATACAATTTTAACATTTTAATTGAGTTTTCAAACAAAATGGCCTACAAGAAGGCATAAGTAGAATTTAGAACTTCTAATATTCTACATCCAATTCTACACTGATTATTCTTAACCATAAGGAATTAGGAAATGAAATGACTGCTTAATTTGAAAAAAAAAAATCAGTAATGATTTTCTGTTGCAGTAATGGAAAAAAAGGCTGTTTCACACAGGAATGGAGAGACTGTTAGACCAAAGGTCCAAGTCCCCCGCAGTGACTGTTTAGGGACCAGCAAAGAACGGCCCTTACCTGCTCAGCTGCTGAAAATCAGTGAGGACCACACAGACCAGAAATTAAATCCAAGAAGGCTGTAGTCAGTAGGCCTGTCCCATGAATCAGCAATTATTGTCATTCATATTTGAACATTTTTATATTCTTAGGCTTCACAACTCCCTGTGGCACTGAGACCCACAAACTCATCATGATATACTCAAAAACGTCTACCTTTGTGCACTCTAAGCCTGGTTGCACATTGATAACATAAGGTAATATTTAAATAACCTTCTATTTGCCATATTTCAAATTTGGGAATGCATTGTAAACTCCCTATATCTGAGTTGCAAGAAAGAGATAATTGTTCTTGCCCGTTGCCTTCTCTGTGCCATGGGTACTTTTGCAGCTCCCTGTTCTGCCTCTCTCTAACACCTTTTACCTATACTGGAATTATTTGCTATTTATCTTTCCCTGGAAACCATGCTACACCCCTGCCCACCCTCTTCTGAGGTTTTTGTTTCAGTTGCCTCCATGTAGGATTCAAGACGTCAGTGCACCACACAGTCACAAAGAAAACCATTATATTTTGCACTCTTATCCTTTCCTATCAGATCCTATTTTCAATCTTAATTACCTTTGTGATTGCTCCTGAGTACTGAGCTGACAATGTCACAGAACTAACCACAGCCACCCCAGGTGTCTTTCTCAAATGGCAAGAGCTGCATGAGGGGTCCATGTCCATGTTGTATTTCGTATGTACTTCAGGTTATCCTTTCCTCTGTGCAGTACGGAAGGCTACCTACCATTTCTCTGTGTGTTATCACTGCCAAGCCTGCTATCTCATTTCAAAAATCTCCATACAAGCACTAAGGCATATTCCAAAATTTGATTAGTTTATTTGTAAGTGTTAAGTTCTAAGTAGCTGCCAGTGATTGTGTTAGAAATAGTAAAATCCTATTACTTGGGGATCTCTGACAGGCCTATTTAAATATGCAAGGATAACTCAGGAATAAGAGATTATCTGTGACTTGATAATGACTAAATTTTTACTTTAATATAAATTATTCTCCCAAGGCAAGATTTATTATACTTGAAATAAATTTGGATAATAAAATGAAATCTTACTCTAGGCAGAAAATTATACATCTGTAAAGTTTAACAATTAGTTTAAGATTAAATTTGTGTATTAATTACAAAAAATATAAAATAGTTGATTTGCAAGTTAGCGATTTCAAGATTCAATTTAAAGAATGCATTTCACCAAGGGTCCAATTTATGGTTATGTAGATAAACTTTTTTTTCCCTTTTAACTGAACATTTAATGTGTAACTTGAATAGTCTTCTTTAATTAACTTTGTTTTTAAGAAACACAATTTCTTAGATTGATCAAAGACTAAACCAAGAAGAAATTCTATTCTGGGAAACCATATTGGATTCAATATGCCACCAACTTAACAACTAGGGATGAGAACCCTCCTTGTGAGAGACAATGAGTAACCAGTCACAGCAGCAGGCTGGCATCCTCCAGACAGACAGACAGACAGACAATCAACTAACATGACAGACTGCCTGGTGGAATCACACCCACCAGAAACCCTGGGTGCTTCTCCACTTTTCTAGAGGGAGATGGCCTATGCATCTTATCAGCAGCTTTTCCTACTTGCTCTGTATCTCTGCTCCTTGGCCAGTGTACTTGTGCAACTATTGATTATCCCAAACCTCATGTGTCACTCTCTGAGGGATTTGCTGGTTTGGTAGCCTGAAATCCTTTCTCCACTGCTGCTCTACTCCACTGCTTCTTTATGCCTCTTCACCTATTTTTCTGTTATGTCCTGTCTTGTCCTGAATTCCCTTTCCAAATCCAAGTCTTCTTACCTGATTAAAGACCAGTCTTCCCTTCTTGTGATTTCCATTCTCACATACCAGTGACAAGTTTTCCCTCATTTGCACACTTATCCCTTGCTAAACACACTCCCCCTATTCCCTCCAGTTTCTTCAATATTAAAATGTGACAGGACTGGGCATTCAGGGCACAGGACAGAATCCGTCCTGACCATGCTCCTGTGTCAGAAAGGGATTGTAGAAATAAGTACAGAGGAAACTAGCTTTTGCCATTTAATGCTGTGCTCAATCATGCAGGCTTTTAAAAATAATCTAGTCAGCATGAGAAAATTGTGAGAAGCTTTGATAATGCCATGTGAGTACAGAATCTGAAAGTTCTACTGCAAAAAAACATATCAAATAAGTTTTGGAGGATAAATGCACTGCAGTTTTCCCAAAGACTTGCATCTGTTGACTTTTGCATAGGTTTTCATAAATGCATTAGAAATACTGTCTGGATTCCATTTCATCATCGGCTATAACTTAACACTCTGAACATATGTATGGAATATTATGGTATTCAAAATATAATAACACAAAAATTTCTAACATAGAACAGAATAGAACATGAACTAAGGCATGTAATTCTCCCTCTATCCTTTAAATCATCATACTGGTATGGTTAAAAATAAATGCAATTTAATTTAATTTAATAATAATGGTGGCTAATTTAAATGACTTTAGCAACAAGCTAATTTAGCATTTTACACTAAATTTTAGAGAAAAACAATCACAAAACTTTTGCTATCCCTAGATAAAAAATCCAGCCCCAGGCAACAGCTAAGTATAAAAATATTAACTTGAACATCTAATCTGCCAAATTTACAAGTTATTTAAGAAGAGGAATAAATAAAAGGCATCATCAGTCTTCCCATACTACTACATATAGTTTATTCTCTTTAGGGTAGAGGTAATATGCTGAGTTTGGGTTAGGCATAGTGAAAGACGGGAGCTCACAATTACACGTGCTCCTATAACTCAAACTATATTTGTTGTAATGATTTAATACTGGAAGGTCAAATCTGTGCGTCAACAGAAACTTAAAAGTGTTTCCATAAAACGTTGTCAATTCAACTAGCAGGTTTAGGTAAGTAAACGAGAAATAGTTGAGGAATGCTGCTTTCAATACAGGAAAAAACATCCCTTTAGACTTCAACTTAATGGTTCTCTTTTCTCTCCTATGCAATTCTCAGCACCTCTTCGCCATCCATAAAATGCTATTTTGCAAAAACGTATGTAAAAAAAAATCAAACCTGCTTTACACAGCAAAACAGATAACTCAGCTTTTTCATCCATGAATCTTTTATATCTAGCCAGAGTTAAATGTTAAAGTGAATTTTTTATCAGCTGAAGCACAGAAGTTTGATTGTTACCATTATCTGAAGCTAAAAAGGAAGTAAAAACTCAAGATGGTAGTTCTTTATATTTATGGAACTTATCCAGTTGTTGTTCATTAAAGACAGAAGAAATTAACATCTTAAAGCCACAAGATTTTTAGGCTTTAATTCAGCTATCATTTTAATATTTCTGAAAATAGGAAGGCAGAAATATGCTAAAGTGAAATGGTAACATCTCTCTCTGCTATGTTAGCAAACACATCTTCCACAAAATGACAAAACCAAAAAATATCTTTTTTTCCTTACTACTACTATGTAAAATTTGGTTGGAATGCATCTCTATAGGCCATCTGATCCAATCTTGTGTTTGAATCAAGACTATTGACAACACTAGATTTTACCTAGCCAATGCTTAAAAATCTCAGACGGTGGATATTTCAGAGCCCTTCATAGCAAGTACTATTCCAGCACTATTCTATCCATATCATGTTTTAATTTCTTCTGAAACTGAAATCAGAACATCCAAAACCAGTGCCTGTTGCCATTGGTGCTTCTCTATACAGCAGACTTTGGTTTTATCATCTCTGCTACTGAGTGCTTATAGGGTGCTCTTAGATTGACCCTTAATCTCCTCTTCACGATACTTAACAAGCCCCAGCGCCCTCAACACCCCTCCAACCTCCACATGATTTAGGGCTCTCAGAATATGTTGGAGCCTCTCCACAGTAAGTCAAAGAATGGGAACTGGTCAAAGTCTTTTAGAAAATAATGTATTTTTCTGCTGGCCATATTCCTCCAAAGATAGCCTGGTATGCTGATTACCTGACTAGTAGTGAGAGTGCACTTCTGGGTCCATGTTCAGCTTGGTGTCTGCAGTAACATCCAGGTCATTTTTAGTGAAGCTGCAATTCAGATGTTCATGGCCTGCACAAGTGTGTGCAGCTCTTCTCCCTGAGATGCAGACTTCTCACTGAATGTTACAAGGTTTCTGCTGGCCAATTCCTCAAGTATACCAAGCACCCTTTAGAATACAGCTCTGTCATTTGTAATGTTAACCACTCCCTCTTAATTTATTATCCTGTTGAAATTTGCTGAGGGTGCATTGTGTGTCATGATCTAGGTCATTGATGAAGATATTCACTGACGCCTTAGGTATCCAGAGTTCCTCTGCTCATCAGTGACCACTTCACACATGCCAAGTGGTGATCATCACCCTTTCAGCCTACTGGTTAAGTCAGTTCCCAACTTAGCGCCTTCTTTTAGTCCACTCTTCCTCAGCTTTCAAAGCGTGCTGTAAGTGACTGGGTCAAAAGCCTTACCAACACCACTGCGTGCAAATGAGCATAGCCATGCTGGGAGAAGGATAACTAGCAAGGTAATGCAGCACACAATCCAGGAGAAACCCAAAAAGCTATCCACAAGGTTTCCAAACCATTACAAACCATACTTCTTTTCTAATTAGCCATACATGTTCACCCAACACTTCCTCATGTTTGGATGAGAGGCTGTTGGAAGAGCTTTAAAGGGTGCTCCCCATGTTACAGCTTTTCCTGCCCACAGAAGAGGTGTGAGAAATACCTTTGCAGCCACTCCCCATGATAACTAGTGGAGAAAAGGAATTACTGTGTGCTGCACAGCAGATCCCAGATGCACATTAGTGGGAGTTATGACACGAGTCAGGTATGACTTTGGAGTCAGCTGTGTTTTTGCTCAGCAAAGAGGCATTCCTGCTCCAGCAAAGAGGCAGCACCTGTGCTGTGGCACTGCTTCATGAAGGGCAGCCACTCCTCTCCCCTCATCCAAGCAGTAGAAAGGAATCAGGAAAGGCATCAGGAAAGTCAACCAGTCTGGACAAGCACATAAACTGCTTTTAGTCAATCTCTGATGACTATTCCAATTACCTTCTGGGCCCTTAAATGCCTGGCAAATGTGTTGAGTACTTCAGCTTTTCCTATATTATCTGTCACTACATCAACTTCTCTCCTATTCATCGCCTTTTTTCTTCCTCAAATTTTTTACCTTCATTTTTTAAAGTAGCACATATCTGTAGAATCACTTTTGTTTTCCTTTATGACCCTTGAGGTTAAGTATTAGCTCAAATCAATCAGCTTTATAATTTTGTCAGCAGTCAAGCAATGCTTGTCTGATTTTGCATTTTATGTCATCAGAAAGCTCTTTGCTCAGCCATGAAGGCCTTCTGCTGAGTCCCCCTCCTTTCTGCTTAACAGGATGGTTCCTTCCTGAGTTCTCAATAAGTTTTATTTAGAAACCATCCATCTTTCATGGGCCCTGTGTTTCTGCGGCAGCATCCCAAGAGATTTTGCTAAGCAACTCTCCAAAAAGGCTGAAGTTTGCTCTTCTGAAATCTTAACAGCCATAACTTGCTGACTATCTTTCCAGACTTCCTTTGAATCAAGAAGTATGCCAACTCATGGTCACTCTGATCCCAGCTGTTATTTATCCCAGCTGGTGACCTTTGCCACAAATCCTGTTTCTCCCCTCTAGCAGTATCAGGAATCAGTCAGGAGCACAATCAGTGAATCCCCTGCACTGCCTGCACAACAATTTAATCTTACTAGAAACTAAAACAAGCAGCATATCTTACTTGTCATATGTACTGACAGAATTATTAGACATGTATTTTTTATCCACTTTTGATCCCACATTCTACTAATCTGAACTTATGAAGGTGATAATGGTTGTAAAAATACAGGAAGCCAAAGTTTCCATTCTAAATGAATTTAAAATAAATCCAGAAAAATCAAGAAGTAAATATGCCCATCACTGATAGTATTTTATACCAACAATACACACAACTTAAAAAAATTCAGTAATTAGGAGACATTCAGCTTCATTAAAATTTATGGCTGAAGGTGATTTGTTACTTTTCTATCCCTTGTGCTCAGATTAGTTTATTTTTTATATAGACTGAACTGAATTTATTTTAGGCACAGATTCAGTATCAGACCAAAAAATACAAATTTTTATCAATTGAAACACGTATTTTTGTTAGGCAAAATAAATGTATTTAGGTAAAAAAAAAAACCCCAAACCTCAGAATTGGAACGAACAAACAAAAAAATATAAAACCAGCAGGAGGAAGTGGGTAAATTAAGTCGAATGTTCAATCATTTAAGCTTCACTGATAGATTCATTATCACAAGTAAGTTAAAGGAATGCTTGTCATCTGCCTCACTCAAATCACTTGTACAGCAAATTCCAAAACAGCAAAAGCCTTTTTTAGTGGAGAAATTACTGTTCAAAATATTTTTAGCTGGCACAAATGAAAATCTGCCAAAAGTGTTGCAAGACCTCATGGGTAATAAATTTCCTTATGTGAGCACAATGTAAATCAGCCCTGTAAAGCTATTACAGCAAGAACCAGGTGGTTTGAATGGATAGCACCACAGTAGCTGGCAAACATCTTAATTATACAACATCATGTGAGAAAACCTAATTGTAAATGCTGCAATCAAGGCGTCTATAGGTTTTACCAAAGTTATCAATATAATTGAATTCCCAAAAGATTTTCTGAATTGGTCAGCAACAATGCATCAGCATTGAACAGAAAGAGTGCATTCACTATCCTGAGTTTATAGCTGTGAAAATGACTGCGAGAATTAACTGCTGCATTTCAGTAGTCACACTTGAGTCAATAGGCAATAATTAGAAAAATGGACATTTTTTAAAAAAAAGCTCAGCAGCATTTATTTAAGGGTTAAACAATTTGGTTTTTAAGGTCAGAGCTTCTTAGTCATTGTAGTCAGAGAAGAAAACTGGTGTTTGGCTCTTGTTTGGTTGTCTCTCAGATGTATGTGCATGTCCAGCAAGGAAATGTAATGGCAAGAAGAGTCATTTGTCTTTATGACTACGTTTGTTTTCTCTTTGTGCTTTTGTTTCCTGATGTAGCATATTAACTATTATCACTAATAAAATGAAGCTCATAATAGCCTCCTCCTTTTCAGTAGGTCAGAGTTAACACTTATTCAGAAAGATGACATTTCCATCTGATTTGTTCTGTGGCATTCAGAGCCTACTCCGGTCACTCAACACCCTTATTTCTGCCGGCGCCACACACTGTCACAGAAGGTCATGCTCACAGAGTTAGCACCTCCTCTCAATAGTGCCAATGCCACAAGAAGATTTTGCATATCAGACCTTCACTAGCCAACACATTAATTCGGAAATCCAGACAGGAAAAAGAACACAGGAGTGGAGTATTTCAGAGAATATACAGAGCTTCTCTGGGCATTTATTTTTTTCCCCTCACAATAATGCAAAATGGACATTGGTGTGAATACCTCAGACAAGAAACAGACTGCCAGTATTTCATTTTTCTCTCAGGAGCTAAACCAGCGCAACTAACTTGTTTAAAAACAGTCTAAAAATATCAACATAAAATAAAATTTCAATACATATCCTGTATGGTTCTTTGTAGGCTTTCAGTGTCTAAGAGTGTCACTGCCTTTCTTTCTATGACAATTTTTTCTTTTCTTTTCTTCTTTTTTTTCCCCCCCGAAGTAACTAGAAAGTCAAAACCAGCTACATGATCACAAAGAAACAGGACTAACAATACTTTGTCACTTTACAAACCTTCTAACTGTTTAAATGGTCTTTTCATTCCCAGGACTGATTATCTCACTTTTTAGAATTAATCCCTTCAATTTCTGTGATGTCCTTAACTATTATTTATTTTTAAGTTTGTATTTTTTTTCTGTTTTTTAAACTTTTCTAACTCTTTCTCAGCAGCTGTGGTGCTGACATCTCATTATAGAAGAAGACCATTCAGCCCTACAAGCTTATTGACAAAGTCATCATCATTGCAACCCAGATATTATAATATTGGCATTCTCCCTATACATGGGTGTTTGAGAAATTATAAGATCACTATTAGATCAGGTAAAAACATTGGGGCAGATTTAATGAAATCAATGTTTAACTATTAATTAAAAATGTAACTTCTCGGAAACATTTGGAGAAAATCCATCCTAATTGAATGTCTCCTAAGTTGAAGGAAATCAATTTCAGCTTTGCATTCTCAATCAAAACAAAAGAGAAACTCTTTAAACCAAAACAGGGAAGAGAGGTGTGGTTTCCACACATTTAGGTCCTGATTAAACACTGTATCATGATTTAGTTACTCTGAATCTGTCTGATGCAACAAGTTAAGCTGCTCGATATAGTAATCACATGCAACAAGAAAAATGAAATGCAAATTAGTGGGTTATGAAGCTGATGAATACGTAAGTGGATGAGATTCTTTGATTTGTAAGACACAGCAAGTCCTGTCAGAGGATCAGAACAGCCTCCTCCTAGCACCAAAAAAAACAAACTCATTTTCTGTGGCACGAAGGCTCATTTTCCAAACTGAACAACTTCTGTCTTCTAGGTGAATGGTAGTGCTCTTCAAACAAAAAGATAAATACACACTGTCTCATCAGTGACATTCAGTGTTCATCTAAAACAAGGCATAAAAGAACCCTCCCAGCATTTTCCTCTGTGTCTCTTCTACCTTGAAATTAACTACACACATACAATTCTGCTACTGTAGATCCATATAGTAGTCACAATTCTTTAGGGATTGTTAAAAAAAAAAAAGTCTGAATAGAAATCTACAGTATGCTGTATCTTATTTGAGATGCACTGAATGCTTAACTTATGTCCTTTACAATTGCATGAAAGGCAACAAATAAAGAGAAGCATCTGACCTGGTGTAGTCGTCCTCCACAAGCATGTGCTTTGGAATGGGTGAGTATCTTCCTGGTGAGATAGGGGCCAGGGATGCCTTGTACTCTAAAGTGCCATTGTTTCCAGAAGAGAGTATATGATTTTCCATTGGTGGAGAATAAGCTGATGGTAAAAATGAACATTTCTAGTCACCAACTTCCATGTTTCATTAGATGGCACAAGAACATAATTTTTTAAATTTAAGTACCAAGAACATGGTTCAATGCTGTATATAAGATCAAAACAAACAATCCTGGCTTGAGAGAGCTTAAAATATAACAACAAATAATGAACATCTGGAATTTTCCTGAAAAAAAAAGTAGTAGTAATGCTGGCTTATTTGCAGGGATTCACTCTTTAGGGGTGAATTCTTCTTCACTCTTTAGTTCCTGAAGAGGAACTCTTCTTCTTCACCCTTTAGTTCCTGAAGAGGGAGTCTGAATAGGTCTCCTGTTTGAGAGACAGGAAACATTTTCTTCACTTAGGACTAGCAGAAGGAAATGCAATTAGGAAAGAATGAGATTAAAAACACTCTTTTTGGCTCCAGTGTGCAGTAATGGGAGTAATATAGTAAGAACTCAAAGCAGGATAAGAGCAGGAATTTTATGTGTTGTAAGAATTATGTATAGATTCAAAGCTGTGATCTACTAAAGGTGCCCAAATCCCCAACATAATTGAAATTTCAGTATCAACATAGATGGTATTTAGACCACGGCAAATCTCTATACTTAAAATAGAAAATGAATGCAAATATCTTACATATTAATGATTAATGATGAAAGTTACAATACTGTGTTGTCTGTTTATATATTGGGTTTGCAGGGTTTGTTGTTTGTGTGCTTTTTGATATTCTGAAGTTTTCTGGGACATTTATTACTGGAGAGATGCAGTAATAGTTGTCTTCTATCTCTAGTTAATTTAATTTAAAAAAGAAAGGATAAATAGAAAAAGCAGTGTTACATGCTTCTGCAATGAGCTGTGATTAATTTTCTCATGAGAAGAAGATAGCTAAACTTTCTAATATTAGTTTCAGTCTTTTTTTTCAGATGCTGAGATACAGAATGCTTCAAAGCAAAATCTCTCTACAGGGAAAGGCCATTATGCATTCTGAAATACTCTGAACATGTAGGAGTAATGAAAGTTTCCCTGAGGATAAATGAATCTGTATGCACCAACAGCTTGGGAAGGGCTACTGCAAATCTTTTCAACCTTTACTTTCCCACTGGAATTGTTTCTGTCTTCTCATATGCTGTTGATTTATAATCTGACATAATAAACCACACTGCTTTAGAACTGCAAAATGATTATTTTGAAAGTATTATAAAGCTGGAGATGGGATAGGGACATTTAGCATTTTTCCTTCCTGGCCTTTGCTAAGATCCAGACCAGGCTGCTACTGAGCAACATGATTGCCATCTGTTCTAACATTTGCTAACTAAATGGGCATCCTCAGCATGGCTGAGCATACCACCAACATGCATGTTACAAAACCTTCCCTTCTGTTTTCATGGAGCAGACTGAATAAGGAGGATTTGGGATATTGAGCTTTTCCCTCAACTTTGTCAGTCCACAATAGCAACACTGCAAAAGTGCAGAAAAATTTAAATCCTTACCATTTACTGCCCTCAGTAAATTTCCCCACCCTTAGTTTGCCTTAAGTGCCCACAGAATTATTAGTAGGAAATCAAGATGGGTATGGATCGACTGCTGAAGCTCTTGTCCAAAATTATATTTCCATCCAATTGTTAGATGGTGCAGCTAGTCCCTGTTGGTAGCTGAACCCAAGGCAGACAGTTTTTAATGAACAGCTAATGAAGAAAGGGAGTTTTCAGTAATGAACGGTTTAGACTAATGGGCACCAGTGGTATAAAGAGTGCAGTTGAAATGTTAAGATTGTTGTGAATGCCAAGGGAATGGAAATGCCTGGGTATACACACCAGGAGGAGTGGCAGGTACAGGAATGGCATGTATTGATAAAGCTAGATTGATCAGCAAGTCATCAATACTCAATATAATTATGCGCAACTTGCCATGACAGCCTACACCCAAACTAAAAGAAATATTCAAGCCACTAAGAGATGGTGGTGGTAGATAAAGACTAGTTTGGAGCCTAGCACACACAGACAGGGAGCCAGCAGAGATCTGAGTAAATCCTAAAGACATGAATAGCAGGGACAGATGGCAGAGACATAAGATCTTTATTGCTGTCATCTCCTTAAGACTCCAAAAAGCACTAAAGCACTCCAGCAAGGAGATTGTCAACATTATATATATATATATATACATATGTATGTATGTATGTATATATATGATAAGGACTCCACAGCCAGCCATCAACCCTTGCACATGGTCACCTCAGGGGGCTCAGGGGGTCCTGGGGATGCACCTGGATGCACATCTTTCTATATGAGTGCTGGACATGAGCCTAGATGCTTTTGAGTGCATGGATATGACAGCCTGATTGAAATCAGTTGGTTTTTAAATGAGGACATCTTCCCTTCCTATGAGATACTTCACTGAGTTTTACCATATTATTTAAACAAATTTTCCTACAACAGGACAAATGCAAGGCCAAATGCAAGGACAAATAAGGGCTTGGCCCTCTGGAAAAAAAATCCTGATGAACATATATAAAGCTAATGGATAGAACTGAGAATAAAGCAAAGTGGACCAATGATTTATGAATTCTTCACTATAGGAGTAATAAAGCACTGGAACACAGAGCCATGGATATGCCATCCCTGGAAGTGCTCAAGGCCAGGCTGGATATGGCTCTGAGCAACCTGGTCTAGTGGAAGGTGTCCCTGCCCATGGCAGGGGGACTTTAACTAGACGGTCTTTAAGGTACCTTTCAACCCAAACCATTCTGTGACTTCATGAATTGGATATCCACAGAAAATAGGTAAAGTTTTTTAAGTAGAGCAGCGATTTTTACGTTCCAGTAAAATATTTTATTCAAATATGAGAAGCCTCAGGCTTCTACTAAGTTTGTACAAGATGGTTTGCTGCTTGTTCCAATTTTTCAGTGGACAGAGGACTCCAGGCTACAAATCTAATCATATTACAAGATGCATTTGCATGTACTTATTGCTGTAATCTTCACAAGAGTTACAGTTCAGTCTGATCACTTGGACAATGGCTAATTGGAACCAGCACAGCCATATATCTTCTACATTGCTACTTTTGCTGCAAAAATACTTTAGCAGAGTTAAATTATTTGCAATATTTCTTGAGTGTAGCATTCTTAGGTGGCAATAAACATTTCATTTTTGTAGCCTTCCAAGCTGTTTCATAAACTTTAATGGGGTACTTTGAACAAGCTATGAAAAAATACAATCATCTGACAAACTGAAATATCATTTGTAAAATAAGTTGCAGAAGTCACTTACAGTGAGTAATATCTGGTGGGCCATAAGGATCTGTCATGTAAATGGTGGTGGGCTTTCCAACTTTCAGATACACTACATCTGATGTGTTCTTCAGTATTGCTACTGCTTCTTCATGGGTAACTTCTTCTAAACTGTAATTATTTACCTTAGAGGAGAAATCAGAAAGGTGAGTTGAAATGCAGAAATAGACACAAAAATGATACATCCTTGCAGTTTTCAAAATGTTTGGAACATTGCTGTAAACGAAGAGCACTAAAGATTATAGAAGCAATACTGCTGCAGGGTAGAAAACACAGTTTTCTTAGCACATGCATGTTCAAAGACTGATGTAGCAATATTGAAACACAGAATCAAAATGGGTCAAGAAGGCACTTGGTTTTGACAATAGAAAAGTCCTTTGTGATGTTCTGCTACTGGTAGAATCACCAATATAAAATTTTATTTAATAATAAATTAATAGCACCACATCAGTTACAGAAACTATCTACCTTAATTCACCTAACAAAAATGAACTTCCTAATTCATCTCTTAACCTCCATAGCTGAGACCTAAGAAATTACCTCAGACCCAACACACCCAAATCTTTCCATCACTGATACATTGAACATTGAAATAAGGAGAGGTAAAAAATGCCATATAGAGTACCTATAAGGTGCATGAATTGTAAAGGGAAGTTCAGGATGAAAAAAAGATATTTTTCATCGTGAACGTTAGTCAGTTCTCTGGAAGTGCAGGAAAAAGACATTGAAAAAGTAAGAGAATGTAGGACTAGTTCTATGCTTTTTTTAGAAGAAAAAACACTTAAGGATAGAAGTAGAAAACAACAGATAAAGCAGGAAAGGAAATGGTGGCAGAAAGCTTTGCCTGTTTATGCTTTACTCCCACAGAAAGAAAATCAAAAGAAAGTATGTGAAGTGGTTTATTGTAGAGGCATATAAAATTTATTCACATATAAATCCACCGTATTCACAGAATGTCCACAGTAGGTTGTCCTCCTATAAACAGAACCGTGAATGTTCCCTGCCACAAAACATATAAACCTCCTTAATGGAGAAATTATAGGATAGGGGGAAAAAAGCAAAGGGTGTAGATCCAGGTTTCAGGCATGTGGCATAAGATAAGAGAAACAACAGAATCACAGAACGCCTTGAGTTGGAAGGGACCCATAAGGATCATTGAGGTCAACTCCCTGCTCCTCGCAGTACTGCCTGAAACTGAACCATGTGACTAAAAGCATCGTCCAGCCTCTCCTTGAATTCTGGCAGGCTTGATGCTGTGACCACTTCCCTGGGGAGCCTGTTCCACTGACCTACATTTCCCAGTGCATGTTGTGAATCATAGGAAAAAAAAAATTCATTCCAGGGAATTTAGTATCAACAAATTATCAGAAACCTGAACGTGACAATAAGCAACTGCCAAAGGGTTTAGCAAATGGAAAGAAATCCAGCTGTTATGAATCACTGGAGGACTCTTCATATCCAGATGATTTCATCAGCACCAAGAAAAAAATATTTTTATTGGACAGTATTGCTGAATCTAAACTTTTTTCCTTGTATAATTCTCAGGCTTGGCTTCAAGGGTAATTAAAAGAGACAATGGCAGGTATATTATGATAATTTGACATGAAGAGCAGTGATAGATCCTAAGACTCAGAAGGGAGCAGCTAACAGGGTATGCTGTATTTTGACAGATCCTCTATTTAAATAAAAATCTTATACCTAACTTCTATAAATTTCTGTATCTTTCCTTGTTATGAAGAGTAATCACTCACATATACCTTTAATAAATAAATGCCTTAAATTAATAGGCTGGCAGGAAGAAGTGATTGAAATTATGCCTTTCTTGTTTATATATTTCAAAACTGCCAGACACTTCAGATTCACACATTTTAGAAAGATGACCACAAGGTTATCTTTTACCTCTTCTCCTTCCCATGTTGTCTGTACATTGTATCTACCTTGTGTTTCATTCTAAGTTTTTTTGAAGTAGTGAAAATCTGATATAACCTCACCCACTATACAGCTGCTTTAAAAAAATGTTCTCAGTCAAAGAAAGGATACAAAATGAAATATCTTAGAACTGTCTGGATTTTGACTTTTTGGTCTTTTTAGAAGTGAATAAAAACAATTATCAAACAAATTGACATGATACAATTTCTTTTCCAAAGGTGTTGGATTTTGGGTTTTTTTGAGGTTTGTTTCTGTAATTTAGCTGACAAAAATCTATCACAAGATACTTGGATGTCACAGTTGTGCAGTAAAGAAGACAAAGAGCCATTTTAGAAACAGAAAGTAAAGTATTATACATACAAAACACATTTGATACAGCAGGTCCTGTGTTGTCTCTCTGACAATAACATTATGGGACAGGTGTTTTACCAACACTGTATAAATTACTGAAATCTAGAAGTTAGGACTTAAGGAGTTTAAGCAATTCTAAACTACTGTCTATGCAGTTCAAAATTATGTTTATCTTTATACACATAAAGATCCTGGAGTTCATGGCAAAGTTTATGTAAAATCATTTTGTCCTGGACTGCTCAGTTCTCAGTAAACAAAGAAATAAAGAAAGACTCAATGTATGCCAAGAAAAAACAAACAAACAAACAAGCTTGTTGATTCATTCACAAAAATTAAGATCCTCAGTGGTGCCATAAGGTCTTTTTTAAGTGGGAGCTCTTTAAGAAGGAGATGACATCACCTTCCTCCGTCATTTGCCAACATCAGCTTAGACTTGCACTTCCAGACTTCCTTCAGAAGGCAGTCCTTGCTTTGGATCTACAATTCCTATTAATAATACTATGTGCATCTATCAATATTTTTTCTACTTTTTGACCATAAAACAATGATCACAAATAAAGACATCTATAGGTATTCTGATACACAAAAAACTTGGATACTTAGAGGAATTATATTGTTCAGGCCCCTTGATATTATTTTAAGATGACTGTAGTATGTAATTTTTTTCATAGGGGAATCTCTGGACATCTTTCCTTAAAACACTGTACAAGAGACTATTCCTGAAGCCATTTCTTCCATAAAAGATGTCTATCTTGACAGAATTGAAATTACTAAATCTGTTTTTTTTGTTGGTTTGGCCCAAAAATGTATCATAGCAAAGCTTTACTTCCTCTTGTAGAGATAACCTTATATACTTTTACATATAGCTTGCAAAAAAAAGGTTTGAGGAGAGGTAAAGAAGATAAAGAGCGGGAGATGCACACAAAGTAAGAAATCAAAGTGTATATAGCATGCAATCCTCTGAGAGGCTGAATTTTTGTGCAGAATGGCTGACTTAATTCTGAGTGGGTAGAATGGGTACTGCATGCCAACTTTCTGGATCTAAGAAGCCAATTTAAATAGCAATTAATTAAGGGAAAAAAAAACCCTTAAGGCAAATGCTAAAAAAGGTATTTATCTGAGTGGTCAGTTTAATCACAAAGTTGTATATTTGAGACAAAAAATGCTGTGACAGGAGCCAAAGGATAGGAGTCAGAAAGAAAAAACACATTGAATAAATGGAGCTTTTCTAATGGGAAAAGTTCCATGCAGTGAAAATTTAAAAATGCAAACAGCATCTGAAGAAAAAAAAAATAGGAAAGCTTTTTCTTTAAATAGAAAGTATGTGATATAAGACATACTGGTAACATGAGAAACGAATAAGAAAAATAAATAAAATTCTGAGCAGTAGAAAAGGAAATTAAAGATAAAAGTCCAATCAAAGCTATTTGAGTGATGGGAGAAATCAATAAGAAATTATACCAAAGAGATATAAAAAGACTGGGGTGATTTTTTTCCTAAACAGCATAATCAGGGTAATGAAGTATAAACCTAAGCAAGAATGTTTTATTTGGAAGTTTTCCTAGATTCATACTGAAAATCAAAAGCCCCAAAAAGCAGCTAGAAAAGCTTAAAATACCCAAAGTGACTGTACAAGTGCTCTAAAGAATAATTTCATTCAGAACAATATAAGCTGATATGAGAATAAGAGCTCCAGAGGCATAAGTCTGTCTTATTTAATTTTCCTTTTTTAAAGGGGATTTGTTCATTTCCTTTATTGATTTAGCCTAAGAAAGATTTGATTCACTGAGTGAATGAGACAAAGGGGTGATCTTTACCTTACCAGTGGTAATGTTTGCTTTTCTGTAATATTCAACTTTTCATTCAGACAGTGGATTTTCCTGGGTGAACATTTGCCAGTAAACACCTGCAACCTGCCAGCTGTAAATCCAGAATGCTGATGACCTTTTTCAAAACTCACTCACTTAAAAGGCTGCAAAAAGTAAAATGCTTTCCAGTGCTGAAGAGTAATTGTTTGTACAAAGGATACAAAGCTGTTTGTATTAACTACATACTTATAATCCCATGGACTCGTGAGTTAGTTGCACAAGTGCTAGGCTGTTTTCTAAATGACAATCCCATAAAGACAATCAAAATCACTTTCAAAGAACACCTCTGATCAGAACCAAATGCTAATCTAGATGCATCTTGAATTACATGCTCTGATTTTATGCACTTTAATACAAATATGATCCTGCATTCATACACAATCTGAAAGAAACAGATTCTGGTAGGGGACCCAATAAGGAACACATCAACAATTGCACAGTCACAAACCCACTGCAGTCCTATGAAATCACTAGAAAATAACACTTTTTTTTTTTTTTTTCAGAAAGGAAGCATAAATTTCTGAAAAGGAAAGTCACTCCTGTTTCTTCCTCCTGTTTTCATCAAGAAAACAGAATCAAATCATATTTTTGTTATATGTAATCACTGATCTCTGTGACTTCATTGGCCAAGAAGCAACAGGATACGGACCAAAGCTGCATGGTTATTTTGGCATATGAGATGTATTTTAGAAAAGCTAATAGTTATAAGAGATTAATAATAATTTACATTTTCATTTAAACTCTAATGGTTTTAGCATTTTCCCTGAAAAATGCCTTGCTTCTATCTACTAGTGTTGTTATGTACTAGTAAAAAACCAGTACCAGTTTTATACTGATTTCTCATTTATTCATTCTGTAGATAACATACTTGTCCAAAGTAAGACGATGGTATGAGATTAAAAAAAAGTAATTATTTGAGCTGTAATAACTGAAACCATTTTTCAGCTTTTCTCTATAATTATGAGCAGTGACCTTGAAGAGGTGAGACGTGCATCATGTTTGGAAGTGACACTTCATTTCACTGTGAGATACTCGAAGGCAGGGCTGCCACAGACTGGAGGAAAGGCCTGAAGAAGACTTTATGATGTTCAGCAGGAAGAAACCGTAAATCCTGCCCCTGGCACAGGCTAACTCCCATCAATAGCACGGCCTGGGCACTGACAGCCTCTCAGCATCTCTATGGAAAAGTGCTTGGGGCCCGTGATGGATGGCAAGCTGGGCATGAGCCAGCTGTGTGTCCTGGCAGCAAAGAGGTCAACAGCATCCTGGGGTGGATGAGCAGGAGCAGAGGCTGGAGAATGAGCAAAAGATTATTCCCCAATAGCTCACACTCTTGCCTGTACCTGGAAACTCTGTTCACTTTTGGTTCCTGCACTACAGGAAAGACAACAAAAGGAGGCAAGTTGAAAGCTGTGCTACTGGGATGGCTGGGGATGGAGCACTGACCTGCTGAGGAGAAAATGGGTGATCCCAGCACTTTTTAGCCTGGAGAAGGGGTTCCTCTGAAGACAACTAATAACAGACCCCCTGTACTTATAGGAAGATCATCAAGGCAAAGCTAAGCTTTTCAGACTCACATATGGTAACAGGATGAGTGACAGCAGGCAGATGTTGAAACAAGAGAGAGCCAAACAGGTTATCAGAATTATTTTCCTCAGGAGGACAGCTGAGCTGTGGAACAGGTTTCCTAGAAAGGCTCTGCAACTTCCATCCTTGGAGATTTTTGAGATGCAACTGGATAAATCCCTGAGCAACCTTGTCTGGCCCTATAGCTGACCCTGAATTACCATGGTGGTCTGTGATGCTCTGTACATGCTTTACTTTTGCTCCTTTCCACTGCAAACAGAAGCTGAGATTCCCGCTGCAGTGGGATTCTCATTGCTGGCATCACCACCAGCAGAAGGAGGCATTACCACCAGAGCACAGTGAGGGAGTCTTTTTCTCCTAGCTGTAAGTCTTCAGAGAAGAGCTCTGATTTCTTCCTTTTATATATACCTAGAAAAAACATTCAGTTTTTGGTTTAAACACTCATGCTTTCACCAGTAATTTTCCAAACAGGTACCTCGGGATTACTGTAAAATGGAGCATTGTCCTGTGCAAGTGCTCAGGTTAGTAAGTCTTAAGTGCAGGCTTAGTGCCACAAAAACATAACTGCATAACATGCCCTTGTACAGATTTCACAATAATCACAATGTATTATTTAGATAATGCATCTTCAGAAATGCTTAACACACTATATGCAACCTGCATTTAATAACAGTAGGGTCATCAAGCTGCAAAATGCTCAAGTGGCCCATTCTTGTCTTACATTTCAATATTGTTTTTATTTTGCTTCTACACTTTCATCACCTCTTAAATTTATATTAAGTTGATTTGCACTTTCTTTGGGATCTGAAAGCATTTCACACAAAATTATCAAAGCACAGATACAAAAATTAAAAAAGCTCCCCAGGAGCTGCTGAGAATTCCAGAAGGATAACAAATTCTTTTAAATTCTGTAGAGAATGATGGAAAAAAACGAAGATCAAGAAAGGATGCACTACTGAGAAGGACAAAACAAAAACGAGGAATGGTTCAAATGTATAATCAATAAGAAATCAGTGAAGCAGAAGTAGGACTGTATAGATGACAAGGGTAATACTCTGTTGAAACACTGCCAAAAGAAAGTAATTAATTTTTTCACTCACTATTCGTAACGGAACATGAAGTTAATGCCAGGAGTTGACAGATAATTCACAGATTAGGATAGAAAAATACTGAAGGTACAGAAGTTATAAAGAAATCAGGTTGTCTACTTGGAGAGAATCAAGAAACATGGCTGCAATCTGCATGAATTTTAGAAACAGATTTTGATCTTGTAAACAAATCTCTAAATATGTAATGATTATGGTATACAAAGGGTAAGCTGACTAGTATTTTCTTATGTAACATTGAAAAGCTTGCCTGGAAGTACATAACTAGAGGAGAGCAATACTTGGAATGATTTCTTTTTTTGCTCAATTTACGTGCAGTGATAAAAGGAGACAACACTTAGTAAAGAAACAGTCCAGACTGAAAGGCAAGACCAAAGACATCAAATGTAATGCAAATGACCTCTGCTAATTTTCAGAAGTATAAAATTGTCACAATGAAGAAACATCTATATCTGACTGTAGTGAATCACAGGTTGAAGGCTGAGATGCTTAATAGACTTGTCCCATAAAAATCTAAAAAGAATGAATTTATACACAGTGGTATAGAAAATATTTCTATTTAAATTAATTCTAATGAAATTACACTGGAGAGGGTGAATGTGGGACATTTACCTCTATTTGATTTCCTTTTATATAAGATATTTACTACCTCATGTGAATTGGAAAGAAATAAGAGTAAAGTAACAAAAAATTGCAGATAACACAAAAACTGCAAGGAATTCTCATCAGGGTAAAAAGCAACAAAAACAGCCGAACGGAAGCAGATTTGCAACAAGTTGCAAAATAACTAAAGTGCAAATTTGGCAAATAAAAATATACATTTCTGCACCAAAATAAGCCAAAACTTCATCATCCAACAGTGACTTGAATTTCACTATGCTGACATTAAGCAAAGACAAAATGCCAAATAAATGTTGAGTTCTATTTTCATTTTGCACTGGTTTTGCTAACACCAGTTGATCCTTAAGCTGTTTTATCTATCCATTTGGGTTAATAAAAAAAGACAGAGTCACCAACCCAGCCAACCCACCAACCAAGTGCCTTTCCAGTTCTGTTTAGTACTCTGTATAAAATTAATGGTAATCTTCATATGTGACTGGAACACAGTGTCCCTAGCCAAATAAAGAAAACCTCAATTAGGCCCAGCTTCACAGGCAGCAAAAAAGGTTAAGGTAATTTTTTACTGCTTAAATATCACACACAAAACAATGCTAATACAGTACAAGAGTTTTTTTTTCATTGCACTTATTAAAGAAATATTTCTCTACCTCCTGAAGTCTATGCAAATGCATTGACATGAATACAACTTGACATAGATTAACTTGTACTGATTCACCAGGGTCAGGATTTCCCCTCAATGTCGAATTAAACAAACTCTGTGAGTGGGAAAACATTATTGATAAGAAACGATGAATCAGCACTAGGGAAAATTTAGAAAATGTTTGGGGTGTTTTTTAACATCTTTTTGGAACATATACATAAAGCATTCCTACAGGTACTGAAATGTAAGTAGTAGTGCACTGGCAGTTGCTACATGCAAGTCATTTACTGGCATGTCTTGACAGCTTTCAATTTGTCTACAACAAACATTAGAATCAGTACTACCTTAACAAACAGTTTGTCTAAAATCTTTTAAGTTTTAGGATCCATTTCGACTTGTTGCTTATGTGCATAATACATTTATTCTCTTCTCCGTAAAAGGTGTGTCAAAGTAATATAATGGACTGCCTTCAAAAAATGTTAGTTTTCCAGAGGAATGTTTTTTTTTACTTCAATCTCAGAAAAATATTTAAAAAACTGGAAAAATGAAGATGATGGAAATACAATTATTATAGCAGTTGTTTTGGTTACCTCCAGAAAGATATATGGTAAATTAAAGTCCTTATATGAAACAATTTTCAGCTAAATAAATGGCATTTAAATTTGTCATACTTACCATAAGAAGTCTATCTCCAACCTGCAATCTCCCGTCTTTTTGTGCAGCTCCCCCATCAATAATCTTAGTGACATAAATGCTGTTGTCCCCAGGGATGTGTTGGTTTCCCACCCCTCCTGCAATACTGAATCCTAGACCTGGAAAAGATATTGTAAACAAAACATTAGCAATACAATATATTACATTAAACAGAAGTGGAAGAGTAGTATATACAATGTAAACTTTGAGTATTTTTTATAGAAATACAAATAACATACTCTTTCACTTTCCCTGAAAGGTCAGGGGCAGAACTAAAGCAAGAAAATTCTTTGCCATTTACAATTACAGAAAGGTAGAGACAAAAATAATTGAAGCAGTGATGATTCTATACACCCTCTTCACTGGGGTCCAGTGCAGCCTACATCAAGAAGTTATGGCTCAGCTTTCCAGGATCAGCATTAAAACACTGAAACTTGGAGTTTATTTTGTTAAATATTGCTATAAAATACATCACCATCTATCAGAACAAAATGAAAGATGGTCTGATTGTCCATATAATTTGAAAAATACTAGAAGAGGTCTAGCACAGGTTTTGCAAGTTCATGTTGTACCACAGTGAAGGATCAGTGAAAATAAAAGAGAAAAGGTGTAGATGTTTGATTTAAAGTGTGGGTTTTTTTCTTAGGACACAAATCTGTGCCTATGAACACATAAAGTAAGAAAGCAATAGTCCTTTGTAAATATATAACTTGTATTCACTGACCTGTGAAATTCCTAGATAAACACTCAAAGACCCAAACTTTGGAATGATGTCCGTAATTCATGCTGATATGATTCAAGAAAAGGAAGGCAAAATAAATAGATGTTGGGGGAAGAAAAAAAGACACTTTTCCCCTTTTTCTATATTTCTTATCCTCTGACACATTGCATACACAAGCAAATCATTGCTTTAATTTTTAGGAACATTTTTATCTCTCAATCAAAGGAAAGACAGAAGTGGCTGTGCTTGATTTCCACAGAAATTAACTTCATACAGATATTTTTCAGAGATTATGTACCTAATGGGAACTTCTATCTGAACAGAGAAGCTGTTTCTGACAATAACCTGGTTAGATTATTGCTCCAACTAGGGATTTCTCTTTTAGATGTACAGAAAAACAGTTATATCTATTTAGAGAGTAATCACTGGTTTTATCTATGCAATTTTTGCTGTTCACTCATTCCTAAAAGAAACATGTTGATAATTGCTGTAACCTGAGCAGTGTATATTTAATGCATGCAACATTTTTAGCAGCTGTATGGGTACAGAGATAAGGGGAGGTTTTGAGTGAATTAAATATTTTAAATTTTTTTTACCACATTATTTTCATTTGATCATTATTTTAGCTTCAAAAAGATGTGAGGTCAGATACCATAATGGACTACTTAATGAAACGTGCCACACCAGTAAATTACAAAAAGAAACCTTTAAATTTATATCTCCAATTGAAATACTACTTAATTAATCGACTATTAACAATACACATGAAGTTAATTCAGAAGTATGGGGTAATTAAAAGAAAGTTTTATTGAATTTTCAGCTAAAGCTCACAATCACTCTTACTATTTATGTGCTACTGTCACTCCATGGATAAAAAGATTCTGATTTTTTCAGCAGGGAACAACTTTTTCCTGGGACTGCTAAAGAAGAGAGAAGATATTCTAACAAAACATTAAGAATGAAAATTTTCTTTAAAACTCTAGTTACGGACAAGGAACAATGATTGAGTAATATTTCTTGGTGACATAATTATAATCAATTTTATCTAAATCCCATCTGTATAGGCTTCTACCAGTAAGGATCTGAGAATATTCCAGAATGCTGGTGGGAGTAAATGAGTGGGCTAGATCTCAGCCAGAGGGCTTTCTTCAGCCCCACTGCTCACTTAGGGCATGACCGTGGGAGGATTAGGTTGCGGTGCACTTCCATCCCCTCCTCTTCCCTTTATTGACACTGTACACGTGTAAAAAGCAAGGCCATTTCTGCACACACAGCTGCACAAAGTGGGTCCTAATTCAGCCTGGTCCTGCTGCAACACAGCAAATCATAGCCAAGAAAATCACCTGCATTTTCAGCAGTGCTGAGTGGGGTCTTGCTTGCTGTTTGCATGGTTGTAGCACAATGGATGCATGAAACTGTAAAACAAAACAGCACCAACACAGCCTGCTCCCATTACAAAAGCAAAGCTTAAAAGTATGGAAGAAGTAACTTTTCCTACTACAGTCTACATAAAATTTAGATGTGATACAATGTGGGGGCTACATTGCATTCGTAAGCAAGGTCTGACTTTGGGCAACCATCCAAATAACCAGCAGTGATTACAGAAAGGTTTAGAAGAGCAGAAGATGGGGTAACACTGTGGGGAGCAAAAGAAGAGTGGGTAGAAAAGAAAACTGAGGGAGAGAAAAATTTTCCATGTCAATCAATAATGATTTAATTTCATTGCTTAATCATACTTGCCTTCTTTAAAAGATTTCTTCTTGGAAAGAACAGGGAATGGAACAATGCCCCATTTAATTTTATTTAAATTACTTTTGCTAATTGCTAGGGCACATGTAAAGTATACTACACAAAAACTTTTGGGTAGGATTCATATGGGCAAATGACATCCGACAACTATGTTTATCATTTATACTACCTGTATGATAAATGAAAATTCATTAAGAGCTTTTAAAGTATGATTCATCTCATCTCAAAAAGACATCTGAAAGAGATGAGGTGAATCATACTTTTGGCTTTTGAAAGTTTGAAAGGCTGGGGTCTGGATGTGGGAAAAGGTGAGTGGGAAGATCAGTGCTATGCAAGTTCACTATCTGAGTTAATTTAGACTGAAGGTTTCTGTTTGAACACTTCGGAAAGGTTTGCTCAACTCTGGTGTGCATCTCTGGTCACTCACTACATCAGGTTTGTGTTATATCAGATTCTTACTCTGTTTTAAAAGCAGAGAATCATTCAAGCAATGGAACAAGGTATGTTTTCTAAATGGTATTTTACATTGTTCCATTGAATTACAGCTTCCTCCCCCCCATCAATAAAACAGCGTATTTGGTTGCAGAACCTTTTTCTTGTTGATTCCTTTGGTTATGAAAACATTTCCATCAGAACACCGTTCAGGAGTTGATCACTTCCTCTTTGGCTGATGTGCAATCTGCTTCACAGAAACAGCTGATCTTGGAGAGAGTACTTAAATTCCTCACAATAGGAATTAGATGGAGGATAAATTCAGAATGGAGTTGAGGAAGAAATGTTTTCTGATGATGGTGGTGAGGCACTGGCAACAGGATGCCCTGAAAAGTTGTGGATGCCCCACCCCTGGAAATGTTCAAAGCCAGGTTGAATGGGGCCTTGAGCAACCTGATCTAATGCTAATGAGTAACAGGTTTGGAACTTAAAGTTCCCTTCCAATCCAAACCATTCATGTTTCTATGGTTCAGTGAAGAAGAGACTACTTTAAGAGGGAAAAAGCTGAGAACTGGATTTAATACTGGTGCACATGCAAGTCAAACTCAGCTTTGTTCAAAATCACTGAAGAGGATAGGCCCTTATAAGATGTGTATGTGACTCTATGTGTAAACTAGGAAAGTTGAGTCAAACCTAATTTCCTTCCATTCCACTGGAATTGTGTATGCAAAATTCACCCACCTTTGGGTTCCACAAATGCTGATCACTGATCCTGTGAATAATAATGTGCAATAATCTCATGAAAAAGCAGAAGTTTCTGGTATCAGAAAGAGGAAAAGGGACAGGGACAAAAGCTATTCAATCAAAATTGGAAACTGCAGAAAAAAATGCTACTATTAATAAGTCGAAGATATTTAGTCATATTTTTTCCTGGGATTATTAGCAAGAACATGTTAAAATATTTGGCTATTTACATCTATTTTGCATTATTTGCCACACCAGATACATGTTTTAAATATATCACTATATTAGTAAAACAATATAGTCTAATTATTTTTCTAGTAAAAGTAGGCTTGGAGGCTCTCCATATAATTAGTCCAGCAAGTTGGACTAATAAAAATAAATAATAATAATTAAAAATAATAAAACCTCTGTTAAAGACACAGCGGGTAAATGGATGTCACATTTTGCTACTATCCTACACAGAGAACCAAGCTTATTTTAAATCAGCAAAGAAAGTGAGGCTTTTAAAACACAAATAAAACAAGAGTTTCATGGCTCCCAATAAGGGGAAGCCAAAGAAAGCAGCATTCAAGTCATAACCTTAAAATATAGTTAAGAAGTGTTTGATTTTTGGGTAGTTAACCAAAACAGTTAACTTTAGAGACATAAAACAGGTAATTCCTAGCTATGCCACAGTGCACCTTACCTCATAACTGACCTGCAAGCATAGACTTTGTGAAACCACAACAGGCATAGGACTTTCAACAGAAATATTATCATATTAACAAATGAAATGTGAATGGGAGTAGGAATCTAAGCCTAAGAAGAAAGACCAAAGTTTAGAGAAATCATGTGTACTGACAGTACAGAGCATTCCAAGCAATAAAAATCAAAATGAGTCATTTCTGTCAAGCCTGGACAGAATGTCTGGGCTCTGTAAGACCATTGAACAGGTGTCTTGCCAGCAGAAGACCCTGTACCTTGACAGTGGGATGCTGGCAGCAAGACTGCAGCATGTGACATCTGCCATTCTCTTGCCTGTAAGCCCAATAGGGAACCAGATCATATCAGTAAAAATGTGTGTTTACTAAATGAAAAAAATCAGCAGATGAGCAGCCACCTTGTGGCTTTGAGACTGAAGAAAGATATTCAATATAAAGGACCACCCATAACAACAGTAGACTCCTAGAGGGTATAAATAATTGGTAAAAAAAATCGGTCAGTTCATGGTTGCCAATCAAGAAAATACCAAGAGATGTGGTAAGGGTTTGATGTCCTATGTCCTTTGTGTCACATACAAGTGAGCCAGACCCTCAGCACGTACACCCTGTGGGATGTTAGTGAAACAGAGAGTGAATGAAATACATGAAAGGAAGATCATAAATGGTTAACTTATTCAGAGATTTCATGAATAAATGCCACTACCCCTTCCTATACATTCATTGCTTTTTGCCACATTTATTTTCTAAAGGTATGAAACAAACTGATTTGCTCCAGAGCATTGTGTGCACTCAGATTTTAAGAAACTGTTTCATGCAGCAAAACAGCAAACCAGAAAGGACCTCCAACAAGCTGCCCCACTGAGGTCCTTCCCTGATACTGCAAGCCTGGCTGCTCTGTGGCATATGACATATCAACCATGCTCCTGCAAATAACTGGACATGGCAATGAGGAACCCAATCTGGGGCAGCTCCTGCCTTTTCCAGCCACTTCTACAACACAGCAGCAAAAAATTTAGTTTGTTAAAACTGTCAAACAATGGAAACAATGAGGAACAATGAGGCCCAATCCAGGCTTCTAATTAATCAAATTCCACTTGCAGGGAGGAAAGGAACATGGGGAATATAAATTGCTTTGACTGATATAATGATTGACTTGTTTTGACAGGTACCACTGTTATGTCCGGTTTATATGAGTAAACAAACTATAAAAATGTTAATTATAAACAAAGGAGTACCACAGAATGTCTCCCTATGCCCTTTGCTCAAGCCTCCTGTTGCCAGTTTTAGCTTTCCTGGAGGACATATATAGCACATATTTACAATAACACCTCACAACTGTGGACAATTAATACGCTTGTTATAGCTGTGACTTATGACTATTGTTCATTATTGACAGCAGATTCCTCTTTTATTTGGTCCATACAAAAATAAAATACATCACAAAATAAAAACTAAAGTTTGTGTCACAATAATTATACAATGTTACAAAGAGGGACCAATCTTCCTCTACAGAGCTCTTTCTTTGTCATCCTATGAATCAGTTCTTGAGAAACCATTAATCCCAAGAATATGAAGTCACTTTATCTCATCTCCTTCATGTTGTAGTAATGGAGCCAAATATAAATTTATTTGAGTGAGTTCTTATAGCAATTCTTATGCTTGATGCATGTGACATCTTACGCCAGAAGGACTTACGTGAATAAAATTTGCCTGCATTTTGTTTTGTGGATGAAAAAGTCAATCTAAAATACAGTATGATTCATAAAACTTTTACTAATATTCATAACATATTTAAAAGCTGTCTAATTTCATTGTCATTGTTAATTCTTGTTTCAGACCCTGCTCCCAGATCACTTCAGAGGGCTCTTTTTGTAACTAACAATTGGATAATAGCCTAGACCACGAAGAAGGCCCAAGTCCATACACAACTAACACAGCATGTTGTTATCTGGTGTTTCTTTCTAATGGCCTTGAGTTAAAAACTTCAAGCATCTTCCTTATTGTTGTGACATTTTCTTTCAGAAATATCTAGTGTTTCAGGTTATTTCCCAGTTGATGCCAGATAGAATAAAAATGATGTACAGTGCCACTAGGTAAGAAGAATATTGTCCAAAACCACCTTACACAATGTGAAAATTATTGTTCCCCTTACACTGCGTGGCATTATATATTTGTGCCTTCAAGTATTTATCCAACTGGTTTTATGCATTTCTTTTGTTCCTGCCCACAGCCATTTTTATAGTTATTATTTTCATTAATCCCTACATTCTGGCTCCCAGTGCATTACCTCTCCATTCCACTGAAGCAATAGGGATGCCAGATTTCAGTACAGCCTCTGCTGAGGATCAAACTAAGCAGCACACACAGCACTCCCACTGAGTATGGCCTGTGTGTTCACAAGAGATGCTATGGCTGGATGGCAGCTGGGATTACACAGCAGGCAAGGAGAATTATTTTCTTGTAAATGAGCACTGATACTTTTTTGTACAGAGACAGATTTTTGTTGAGGTTTTCATAGAAATTAAACAGTAAATTTTTTCATCTTATTTGCCTTTATCTGCATGAATTTTTAGCTCTGCAAATTCAAATTTTCAAAGTAAACTATAATAGTATAGTTAGTTCTAATTTTAACTATTCTTGATTTAATAAAAACCAAAAGGATCATTGACACTTAGAACATTATAGTAACACAAACTTTCTGCACAGCCTAGTGCAAGAATGTGCAGAGGTGTGTCCTTGATTCTTGATGAAAACAGAGATATTGATCTCGCTGAGATTAAAATGGCTTCAAGACACTGCTGCATATGTACATTCATACTATCACAAAGTTCTCTGAAGGACTGAAGGCTTGGAAAAATGGCAGCCAATTTAAACTCAGAGGAGAGTCTGTGGTGGTAGCTACTATCTGGTGATGGAGGGATGGCAGGCTGATTTCCATACCTTTGATTGAGAATATCTAAGCAGGTTTTCAGCACATGTAATTTAAAAAATTTGGCTATCATGTTGCTAACTACAGTTCCTTATATCTGTTCCAAAACAGCTTCCTGCTGAGATGTCCTGGAAAACCCCTGCCCACCACTGCATTCTCTGAAATTACTTTTCTGCTGGGGGCAGGGGAATGTAAAGTGCTACATCTTCTCTTTGGACATATGGTTCATCAATGTCATCTGAGACCCATAAAAGCCAGAAACACAAAAGAGACCAGAATACAGAAAAAAAATCATCTGGATATTCCAGGGACTTTCTTGCTGAGTTGCTCAGCTGTAGCCTCAGAAGAAAATATAAACAATTTCAACTACTATTTTCCAACTATGTTTTCATTTTTCGGGCATCAAAATCAAACATTACAGCCAAATTTATTAGGTAAGAAAGAAAAGAAGGAAGAGAAAGAAAGAAAGAAGAGAAAGAAAGAAAGGAAGGAAGTTGCAGAAGAAAGAAGGAAAGAAAGGAAGGAAGTTGCGGAAGGAAGTTGCGAAAGGAAGAAGAGAGAGAGAGAGAGAAAGAAAGAGAGAAAGAGAGAAAGAGAGAAAGAGAGAAAGAGAGAAAGAGAGAAAGAGAGAAAGAGAGAAAGAGAGAAAGAGAGAAAGAGAGAAAGAAAGAGAGAAAGAAAGAGAGAAAGAAAGAAAGAAAGAAAGAAAGAAAGAAAGAAAGAAAGAAAGAAAGAAAGAAAGAAAGAAAGAAAGAAAGAAAGAAAGAAAGAAAGAAAGAAAGAAAGAAAGAAAGAAAGAAAGAAAGAAAGAAAGAAAGAAAGAAAGAAAGAAAGAAAGAAAGAAAGAAAGAAAGAAAGGAAGAAAGAAAGAAAGAAAGAAAGAAAGAAAGAAAGAGAGAAAGCTGCTCTCTCAGGAGACAGCATTACTCTCCTTGGCTTAAAAAAAAGTCATTTACACTTCCAACCAGAAAGGAAGTGATGCAAAATGGAGATTATGATGCAAATGTTAATAAAGCTGCAAGGCAGTGAGTGCATGTTTAAAAACAATCATGCTGTAGGTATAGTAGATAAAGCACTGGTTTACATCACCATAATAGTAAAGCTAATCTTTCTATAATCTTTCATAAAGCCTTGAAAACACATCTTGTTAAATTACACTGCGATTCATAGGAATTTGTAAAGAAGTTTTCTAACAAGCAAATGAAAACAATCCCTTCTTTTCTATTGTTTTGTGGTTTAATGTTTTTCCCATTATTGTTTTTTGCTTGCATATATTTTTCCCTAAAGATACATTCTCCTCAGATGTAGTAAAGAAAGGAAACAAGAAGTTAGGAAAATACATTTAGAGCCTCATTAGAACTTGTGTTTATTCTGTATTTTTACATTTATTCAAATTAATTAGGAATAAAATTCCTAGAAAGCATAGACAATGAGCAGTGGCCTAATTGCATAACAGTAATTCTTAAGAATACTTTACAATTTGACTTGAAAAGATCAGGGAATTTTCCTAATTATTCACAATAATCTGACTTTCAAAGCATTAATGAGGATTGTAGTTCACTGAAAATCATATTAAATCACACTGTCACAATTTTACCAGTGTAAGTGCAAGAAAAAGAAAATTATTTAATTTTTGACATATTCTGACACCCCAAGAATTATAGCAAGCAGTTTGATTGTTTTGGAAATAAACACATGATACACCAAGTCTAAACATTTCATGTTAAGACCAGTCAAATTAGGCTTTTAAAAAGTGAGAATTAGTGTTTTGAAACAGAAAAACCCAAGATTTGTCACTTAGGAACAGGATTAACTACTTATATCTGAAGTTTTTAAATGCCTTTCTCTTCTCACGTCTCCAAATGCCTACAACTGAACTGAATGAATGTCCACTTCCTTTGCATGCAGGAAGCTTTTGGTATACTTTTGGTGCACCCACAAGGACCAATAATCCTCAGATCCAGAGGCACTAAAAACCAGAATTTTTGATCAGGGTAGACATCACCTGGCTGGCTTCCTGGTGACAGGATCATTTACATCTTGCAGGGAGTAATGTTAAACACAGCACAAGTGGCCTGTATGGCTGAATGTGATATGAAGGGGCTGCTAAAGGCTACCCATTTTTTCCTCATACTTTTTTTTTTCTACATTACCAGCATTTTTCTTGACAAGAGGTTTTTGGTTTTGTTTTGGGTTTTTTAATCCCATCCTCACCCCCGCTCTTTCATTCACTTGGGCAAAAATCAGCTATACAAGACTACAGATGAAGGAGACATCCTAGGAAAGTGTTCAAAGCCAGACTGGGCTTTCAGCAACCTGGTCTGGTGGAAGATGTTGCTGGCCATGGCAAGTAGGAGGGAATGTAATGATTTCTAGGGTCCCTTCCAGTCCAAACCATTCCATGATTTTAAGCAGCCAATTGTCCTAATTAGCAGCAAAAAAGCCAGGTGGAATGTTGCACAATGCATTTTTAAAATTGTCATATGCTGACCTATAAACTCATTAATGCTGAAAGAGACAACTCTGATGTGCTCCCTGCCTTCTTTCCCACTGCGTGCCTTGGGTTAGCCATGGAAATGTTTTAGCCAAATGGCAAATTGAAAGTGGCATGAAAACCAAGCCAAATTAGCCTGAATCATAGACCAGGTGCATATTGACCATCATCCACAGAGATGGCAGCAGTAAGAGCTGGCAGATGGGCATGGTGCTGGGTTCACACATCCCCTGTGCTGGCACCACACTTTTGTACCTGACCCCTCATTATAGATCTGTGACTCCTACGGAGAGCACTGCAAGGTCATCACTGCTGCCCTGCCAACTCAAGTTGAAGGATGTGGGAAGAAGGAAACATGCAGGGACAGGAGCAAGTACCTAAAGTGAGTAGGAGAGAACTGGCTGTTTAGGATAGTAATGCACCTGAAAAACAGTCAATAAAAATATGCCTTTGCAGCATGAGTCCTGCTGAGAGGAAAGGGGAAAATAAAACTGCTCTCCTAAGCTTAAGAGAGAGAAAGAGAAGTTAACAATCAAAGGTTTGTGAGGCTCTTGAGAGCCAAGGCAGATATATAGTGGAAGAAAACAGTGTAGTAATAATAATGCTTATTCAATATTTCTGCAATTTTTTGTTCTGAAAAATACACTGGTATTATGAACCTCTTTTCCTGACTGGAGAATGAAATATGAAACCTTTAACCCACCCTTTCAAGAGTAGCACAAGGCTGAGAATGTTGCATTTAACCACCTTTGCATGCATTGTGAGAATGTCTAATCTAGAGTATAATTAATGCAAACAGATTGAAAGAATGGGGAAATCAAATTATCTCTGTTGTCCCTTTTTTTTCAAATTTTTAAGGCAATGAGCCTCATTACCATAAATATGCCCTTATAGCCACATTTAACTGCATCTTCTGTTAAAAATGCCTTTTTCTATTAATATGTAACCAATAATCAACCTGCTCTCTAAGGTTTTCATTTTGAAGACAAGTATCTGGAAATGGGATCAGCATGGCACATATTGATCTCACTGGGGTAAAACCAAGAGAAGTCCCCTTTCCCTAATTGCCTCCTCTCTTCCACAGACAAATCAACAAAATCTTGGAGGTTTTTTTTTTTTGTTTTTTTTTTTTTCACCCACTGTTCATACCCTTAAAGTTCACTTGACCTTATACTACATAAATTTGGACACATAATGTTTGGGTAAAGGAAAAAAGTAACAGGGCATGGCTCCTCTGCAGTGCCAAGAGACAGGCAGTTACAGACACCTGGAATGACTGCAGTGAGAAGACCCCTATTGTTTTCACATTATATATTAACTTGGGTTCAAATCCTGAAACATGGTTCACTTTCCATGCACAAAATGCACCAGCTGTTTCAGGTGTAGGAACCAAATTTATGCTGACAGTCGATCACAGTTTACCAGTCATTAGAAAATAGTACCTATGTCATTTTCTGCACAAATTACAGTAATTACTGACAGCAGAACAAGGTATTTCATCTCCTAATAATGCAAATGAAAATCATTTGCTCCTGCAGATGAGCACATCAAGAGCTGCCTTAAAGTAGTTTTTACTTTTTGATGAGACGTTAATTTTTTTAAGTCTTTGTACTACGTAAATCTGTGCTTTTCCTGCCTTTTTTTTTTTTTTTTTTCTGATATCGATTCATTTTTGAAATCTACAGACTTGACACAGGAGAAAATTATTCCAATTCAGGGAGAAATGCTACTTACTTTGTATAACATTAGGTAATATATCTTTAAATGAGTATTGCTGGTTCTTTGCTAAGTTGAATGGCTCTTTGAGACAAATATTTAATAATTTGTCACCAATAAAATGGAGACAGAAGGAGCAGCCTGTCAATTTGGGATCTATTTAAAAACCATGCATGTCGGGCCAGACTCATCAGTTTCTTTTAGTTCTCTGTCTGATGAGGGAAATTTAACATTTATCTTCTCATCCCTGTTGTAAAGCTGAGCAGAAATACTTTATTGAAAAGCTCTCTGTCAATTATGCTGAAGCTTGAAAATACAAAATGAAATCAAAGTTCATCTTGCAGCCTCTTATCTATTTGCAATCAACCTGTAAATAATCAATCTGTCATCCATTCAGTTACTTTCTTAAAAACACAAGGATATCAAGGCACAAATATACATGTAATTTTGCTTTTTTATGTAAGGCAAATTATGGAGCTATGATATTAAAAGTTGAACAGGTATATATAAATGATACAGAGAAGGAAAATAGATGGTGCTTATTGAACAGAAATAATAAGGCTAGGACACTCTGAAAATGGATTCATGAGTCATTGCACTTCACTTTGATTCTTTTTGTCTCTCTGAAAGTGTAGTTTGATCCATTAGCACAGTTTGCTGATGATCCTGTCTTGCAGCACTCTAGGAAGCAAAGTGAAGCAAAAATGGTTTCTTTTCCAGTCAGAAGCACCCTATACTCTCACAGAGTAAAATGAGTAAAGTCAGACACTTGTGTCTTTCAAAGAAAGATGAGGACAGGACCTCTACTGACAGGCCAGGGATTAATGGCTTTAAACTGCAAGAGGGTACATTTGGATTAGATATTGAGAAGAAACTCTTTACTGTAAGGGTGGTGAGGCACAGGTTGCCCAGAGAAGCTGTGGATGCCCCACCCCTGGAAGATGCCCCATCAAGGATGGGGGTGTGTTCAATGGGGGTCTGACAAACCTGGTCTAGTTGAAGATGTCCTTGATCATTGCAAGAAGGCTGGGAGTAGATGACCTTTACAGCTCCCTTCCAACCCAAAATATTCTTTAATCATTGTATGATTCTATGACTTCTCAGAAATTATATCAAATATTTGCAAAGGGAATTGCATTCAAGCATACCTAACTAGAAAGAGAATGTGAACTCACATTTGAAACAGAATTACAGATTTTTTTCAGACTGGTCCTAGACCATTAAAGATTTTCTAGGAACTTGTACGTAGCAGAATTGAAATGTAGAGTACAGCACTTAAAAAATATGGTTGTTCAAGCCTGAGAAAACACTACAGATTTTCTGTGAGTAAGAGTTTCCCTCTTAATGAGATATAGCATAAAACAAGACCCTGCTGTTAGTCCCTTGAGGGGTTCTAGCTAGGAGGAATATTAATGTGGCCTTTCTAACAGCTATTTCAACTAATAATAAACACTGAACTTTCCTGCAATGCTAGAGCCAGGGTGTAGGTCAGTCTCTGGGAACTATATATGCAGCATTTCCAATGAAAAATGAAACCATGGGGGAAAGAATGAATGTACTAACATCTTGATTTTTTCACAGGCCATTTCTGGGCCCCATTTGGAAAATTTAGGCAGCTATTTGGATGAAAAGATTCATACCAGCGAGACTCAACTGAAGTCTACAAGACTGATTTTAGGCGTAAAGAAACTCAACTTTGATTGGAGCTGGACAAAACTTTCTATATGAAGTCAAGACATAGCATTAAAAGACTTGGCACAGTCCAAAACAAAGGAGTGTTTACCAGCCTCCAAATACTGAAACATGCTGTGAAAACACCCTTTGGTGAAGAACTAGCCACCCAGCAGATCAAATTGTTCCTAAGGAGCATGATCCCAGTCTGAGCAACAGAAAATTTGAAAAGACAGAGAAATGCAGATTAAGATACCAGATGATCTGTTCTAATGTTAATTAATATTTTCCCATGCACTGAGGTGTTTTCTAAAATGTTTTATCCTTCCTAAAGCAAAAAAAGATGGAAATAAAAAATATAAAATTACTGTTGAGGACAGGCAAAGGACATGTTTTTTTGTCTGGAAGACACCCTCTTCATTTCTGCAGATGGAGGACAAAAACAGCCCCATGACTACTCTTTGTCTTCAAAGTATAGTGAAATGAGAAAAATTTTTTATGAATCTTGGGACAGGAAAAAACTCAATGGATCATTATTCTTGTCAACCTGAGGTAGAAGCAGCTACAGTTGCATTGTGTCTAACAAATGGCTGTCTGGCATACCCAGGTATTTCCCATGCTACCTGATGTCCTTCCTGGTAATCAAAATCCTCACTTCTTCTACATCTAGTACAAATCTTGTTTATTATTAGTCCATCAAATTTTATTTCACACCCTCCCTAGGGAGCACAGAGAAAAAATTCACTCTTCAAAGATGCACTGCAAGGCAAGATTGCTATCAGGTGCTGATAAACTGTCCCCCACCTCCCACATAGTCTTTGGTATTTCAGATAAATAGCTTCAGATCACTCATTTATTCATTGTAGGACAGGCTTTCTAAATCTCTGATCATTTTTACAGCTTTCCCCTGGAGTCTCTCCAACTGGCATACACCCTTCTTGAAGTACAGAGCTCAAAGCTTTACCTGTAAAGGATAAAAGGAATGCTCCTATGTCTTTGTAAACCATATCTCAATTTATAAAACCAAATATATGATTTGACTGTTTCATCACAGTAGGATGTGTTAGAGACAAGGTGTTATAGCTAACGAAGTTCTAGCTACTCTTCCCCATTATTTTCCTACAGTTTTATGTGAGCACTATTTAGCAGACATGTGGTTATTTCTACTGAAAGCACCTTGCAGTTGACCCTGCTCAATTACATCTTTGCTTTTTCAGATCACTTTCAGCGTTGAACCCTCCCAGCACATGGAATCATCTGAGAAAAATGAGGAAACATTGCGGAAGAGAAGTATGGTCTCTTGTGGCTATCATTACTCTTCAACCTTTTTCTAGATGCTTCTAAAGAGATTCCCTACTTTTTCAAATATTCTCCTGAGATTCTAAAAATGTACTGATGCTTCACAGTCCCTTGGCCCCTCTTGTTCACTTCAATAAGGAAGTGTTTTCTGCTTCATCTTTCAAGTTTTTCACTTTACCTTCTCCCCACAGGTTTTCAAGCCCAACCATTGTCCGCACTCAGATTTCATCACTTAAATTCTGCTGGTCTGTCATCAAGACCATCAGGACCTGTGAGTGTGTGAGTATCTAGCTTCTTTAAGTGCTACCAGACCTATTGCTTCCTTGTTTGAGGCGGAGATCTTCTCCCTTTGTTGCTGGTTTTGATCATGACAGCAACCTTATCAGAGACGACTTTTCTGTGAAAACTGATGCCAGCAAAAAGGTAGGCACTTTTCACATCTTGAAAGCAGCTACAATCACAACATCTCTCTGTAACTGCCAAGTACATCTCTAAAATTACAATCTTGTATTACAGAGGGGGCTTGATTTGCTATAGTAGTATTTATAGTGTAATTTAAAAATAACTTTCAGAAATTTTGGCTATGACATTTGATAATAATTTGAGTCTAGAAATGATACACAGCTGACCTACAGACTATGGACAACATTTACCTCTGGCCTACCATTTACACTGAGTTTATTTTTCAATTACAGTATATAAAATGTAAATGTGCCCACAAGAAATAATTTTATTAAATTATTTGCTGTTATTTTGCTTCCTTATTTCAGTTGTCTCTGTTGGAGTGAATAATATGCCTTTGTATTAATTTCATAAGACAACCTACAAATTGTTTTGCATAAGAAACATAACAAACAAAAACCAAAACATAGTTTTGAGAAAGAAAAGTCTATCATGTCCTTATTTGCAAATACCACTTTCCAAAATAAACTTGTCAAGCATATCTTGGGGCTATTGTTCTTTTAGCTTATGCAACATATTTTTTTATCATATCCTAAAGAGTTTTTGTGTCATTATACCCTTTTTTACATGTCATGAAGCTCCAAGGTCTTGCTTTGCAACTGTTTCTTCCTATCAACAAATAATGATAGGACAGTTTTTTTTTCCTAAAGAATCCAAGAGCTACTTTGTTATTTGTTCATATAAGCTACTACTCAAAATTCATAAGCCAATGAACAGGTAATGAACACAGAGCTTTGTGCTCCTGGAATATTTTGGATATACTCCCTAGTGTTTATGGTTTCACAGAGATTTGCTCCACAGATATAATTTGCTTTTTCAAGCTTTCAAAGTTGCATTTTTCTCCAAAATTAGCCACTAAAGATATAACCAATAAGCTATCTCCTTGCCTTTCTCATTCAACAACAGCCAAAAGCTGCACTGGAAGAGGTCGCAGAAGTTTTTTTCATCTATCAAGCACATCAAAAGCTTAAAGTTGAGAAAAATTTATCAACTTGAAATGGGACCAAGTAGCAGAATTTCTGAATGAAAAAAATCTTAAATGAGTCTCTGCAAGGTAAGAAGAACATGTGATACTCTCATAAATCAATGGCTTTACTGCCAACTCAAAAGGATTGAAGAGCAGCTGTCTATGTGTCAGGCAGCACAAAACTTTGACACAGAAAGGCTCTACTTTGTTTCTGTAAGAATGTCACCGTGTCTGCAACAGAGGAACCTTCACTGCATGTAAAATTCAGCTGCCCTTTGTACACATCACTGATATACAGGCAGGACCAGAACATTTTTGCACTGGAGTCCCAGAGCCTGGACTTCCTGGTCTCCAGCCCAACTGCAAGTAATGATCTTCTGCATGGACAGTGTGTTCCATGGCAAACAGCAAAGGGTTTTCCACCTGAACTCCAAAAAATAGCTGCAATTTCTAGGAATTCTAACATCATGTTTAGAGACACAAAACAAACAAAAACCCCCTAACTGATGAAAGAAAAGCAGTTCTTCAAAGCTGTTGGACAAATGTTCTAAAATAATAAGTGGCAAGTCAAAGATAAAATACTATAGGGAAATTTCTATTTGACTAATGTATTATTTATTTTGTTTTAATGAAGGATAACTGAAATTTCATCAAGAATTTGGAATACTTAAAGCAAAATGAGGATGACAGACCTGCAGAAAGGACTAGGGTAATCCAGAAAGGACTGGAAGTAGCCAGATGAACAACTATTGCAATTAATCACTTTGGTGTTTGACTTCTAAGACAGCTATTCCCTTCAGATGTTCAGAGATGCCTTAATGTAACTCCTTCCCTTTTTTTTTTCCAACTAGTGCAACCAAAAGATTAATATTGACAACCTAAAATAATTTTAAAATAGGCTGCTGTGGGAGGGGTCCCCGCCCTCCCTTGGGAGGCAACTTCAATATAGCCAGAAGTTGTCAATCACATGCTGTTTCCCTCCCCAGTTGAGGCTGTCTGTCAAAGCTTAACACACTCCCCGGTTCTAGAAAGTTCTTCTGTTCTGTTAATCCCATTGGACCCTGTTAGAATGCCACTCCTCTCCTGTATCCCGATTGGTTCATTACATGTCACCCCATCCCGTCTCCTCCCCTCTACCCGTTACCCATTGGTTGGTTTGTGCCCTAGCCACTCCTATCCCTCTGCCCTTATATTCTCGGTCCCGCCCTTGTACTGGGCTCCCTGAGTCAGTTTTCCCTCCGAGAGTGTTGCTGCTCCTTGCCTTCTCCTCCTGCTCCTTCTTTCTCCTACAATAAACCTCTCGGATCCTACTGCTCGGGAGACGTCTCGTCTTTATTTGGTGGAGCTTTCCGGGTTTCATCTACCCCTCCCTGCGGACCGGTCAGCCGAGGATCACTCTCCGGACTGGCTGGGAACCCAGGGAACCCCCGGAGGACCTAAATTTTATACAGGCTGCAGTGTGATATTTTATTTACCACATCACTTGAATATCTAAAGCTGCCGTCAGCTTTGTCTCTCCACCATTATTAGAATCTGTAATGCCTTTCTCAGAAGACTTAAAATACTGCCTGCCCATGCTTACGATTTCAGGGCAAAAGGAGACAAGAAAAATGAAGAGACAAAAATGAAGAGCTACAGTTCTTCATGCTATAAAACTTTAATTAAATGCCATTTATTCTTTCAAAGGCTCTCTTCATGGCAATGCAGTATTTTGCTGCTGTGTGTTGTCTTCCAGACAGCAAATGTCTTGAGAAAGGTCTGGACATATCAAAACTATCAAGAAGACATATCTTGCTACATAGATAATTAACTGAACAATAAGGGATGAAAACACTGTTCTGTAGTTTCACTTGACTAATTTGCGCATTAGGCTTTATATTCAAAAAAGGATGAAGGTTTCCAAAGAAGGAAACAGAAGGATTTTCAGACTACCCAGGTGAAATGAAAGACATTGTGTCAATGAACACATTCCACACAGCAGGCGAATACCCTTCTTCTGTTGCATCAGGATGTCAATCAGACTCCAGCAATAGTTGTCATATAACTGTTTAAAAATTATTATTTCAGTGGTGAAAGATCAAGCATAATAATAATTCTCTAAAATTTACCTGAAGAATTTAAAACAAGGATCAGATAGGTAGAGGAAAAAGGCCAAGAAAACTGCCACTCCCTAGGAAGTTCTCACTACTCCATTAAGAAACAAGAAAAATGATGTTGGCCTCCTGTCTACAGGAGGGCTTTTTTCCACACTCAGCTCAGTAGTTTAGCAAATAATGCCACACTGTCCTTCCCTATCTTTTGATTTATCATGTATCTGGAAATACTAATGAGACAATTAACACTCGTTACATTGTCTGCTGCACCCCCTGTCCTCCTGATGAAAACAGTAATGGCAAATGTAATGAAAGGGATCTTCTCTAACTCCCCTTTTAACTCTTACATAGTACTCTAGAATGGGGCGGGAAATGATGAAACTATTTTCTGACCCAGAAATTTACAACCCAGAGGAAAAAAGGAGTACAAACGCATGTTATAATGACAAAATTATGAGACTTTATATTACATTTAGTCAGGAGAAAATTTCAGAATTGAAAAAGAAGCTGGCCAAGATCCATGGGGAATTTTCCTCACACTTGGCATAGACAAAAAAAAACAAAACCAAAAAAGGCACTTAGTCTTTGGGATTTTTAAAAATTGCAGAGAGTAAAAGGACACAGTGTCAAGTAGAATCCCAAAGCACACACATCACAGTTTTTCATACAAGCCCGAGACAAAAGATGTTCCAAGAAACTTTTCAGTAGCATGCTGGAGATCATTATGTAACTGGGAAATCCATTTAGAAAGCAAGTTCCTTTGAAGCATTTCCACAAGGACGGGATAAACCAAGTACAGAATTTTTAAATGGTCTGCTTTACTGTCACCCAGAAGGACGCCATATGAACCAAAGCTGGAGATGCATCCATTACTTATCCAACAGCTGAGCACAGAAATTAATAAGACCTGTCTCTAAAGGAAGTAAAGCCCAAAAACCCAAGCCCAACATCTTCCTTCTCTCACGTTTTCAGAAAAAAGTTTAGAGTTGAACTTGTGAAGGTGACGACAGTATCAGGGGAATATAGTAAGTCATGTTAACAGCTCTTGATTTGCAGCAAAAGCCTGAGAAGTAACTTTGACCACAGCAAAAAGGCCAACACCTCATGACAGAATGATAAAAAATAAGGTCACGCTGGAACACCATACCTTTTGATGTCTTTACTCAGAGCTGATGAAATCTTGGCAACTGGATAATAATACAGAATTCCTACCTAATTCAGAAAGGACAAGCACAGAAAATTCTGTCAGTTGAAATGTCAATGATCTGCTTAGCTCCAAAGATGGTTGAATTTGGTCTGATGTGACACAATTTCACAGGACCATCTTCTGCCATTTAACTGAAATTGTAATGAAAAAGATGATGGATTTATTTTCTTTATCCACTTAAAACAAAAAGTAACCAACCAAAGCTTAGTTCTCTTGAAACAGAATCTCCAGTTTGTTGGCATCCAAGTCTACCTGCACATCAATCTTTCCCTGAGCTGCTGCTTTTGCTCTATTGCAGCCACAGTTCATTAAGATGAAATGTGTTCTGCTGGAGCTGCCTCATCAGTAAGTATTGCTGAAGCAATTTAGTAATGATCTTAATGCACAGTGCTGAATTTTTATAGCCATCTCAATTGGCTATTAAAATACAGCACTGCACTTCGAAATTGCTACTGCACCACTTCAGAAATAGTTAGCATGATGGAGCTACAAAAAGCAATGTTCATATCAGTGGAAACCTTACTCTTTGTGAATGATTTTGGGAACATTTTACTTAAAATCCACTATGAGATTAGATGTTCATTTTGCATATGAACACAGGATTCTTCAGACCTGCTTGGAGAGTTCTTAAGAGCTTAATGGTTTCAAGGGAAAAACAGAAAAAATACATGCATATTATATTGCTGCACAGTCTTCCCAGACATGTTGTTTACTCCTTTACTGCTAATGGAAAATGACAGTAAAATATAAAAGGGGAAAATCATAGTTATCATGAAAATATAAAAGACTTCAAGCACGTAATATCCTACAGCTCACAGGAGAGCTCCAATTTTAAGGGAGACAACCAGCCAGAAGGAGGGATTTTGAATTCCCTTTGAAATTATCCTTTTTGATTTGGAAAATATTCTTTTTAATGACTGACTACCAATCTCCAAAGATGGTTCAATTAAGATTCCACCACTTCCTGCATTTTTAACAAAAAACATAACAGATTTATCTTTCTCCACTAAAGAAAAAAAAAAGAAAAAGCCTGAGAAACTAGAACTGAAATGCCATTTGAATAATAACTATTACTCTGTGAAATTGTATACAAGGACTACTTTTCCTCAGGAATGGAAGGAACCACTTCACAGAATCAATGTGGGACTTTTAAAGAAAAGATTCAAATATGGTAATTTACACAAATGAGATGGCAAGTCTTTACTGACCAAATACATTTGGTATTTTATTTATACCATGAAGAAGAATATGATAATAGCAGCTGTATACATTTATCATCACTTAAATTAAAGAGCGCCATCCTCAGTCTGGGAAATATAAAGGTATATAACCTTTATAACCTACCACTTTTACCACATCAGGCACTGGCAACACAAATGTGTCAAAATATGGTTGGAAAATAGCAGAGGCTTCTATAGCACTTTTGTCATGGTGCTTTCTAATTTAATGATTTTCAAGAGAATATAATTTTCATGTGGTAAACTATCAGATATTCTTACATTAGACAATCCTAGACTGCAGGAAAGCCATGCTTTTTAGTGATGTTAATGGTTTGAGCCACTATCTTAAAAGTGGAAAAATATGTACCAGAGTTTGATGGAGCACTTTCTGCTACTTGGAGGAAATACGAGTTCCTTCAAGCCAAGACATTTCACAATGAAGGGTATTTTAGTTTCAATTGTGGTGGTTTTCTATTTATACCTGAAATAAGTGATACTTCAGGTTATAGTAATATTAAGTGAAGCACTTAAATTAGAGTTGGGAACCAAAACAGTTTGTTAAACCCTTAAGACTTGAGAAAGTTTGCCTGCTTCCTCATTTTTATATGGTTGTGTGCTCCATTTTGCTCTGTTTTAGATAAGGATTCACAGAGCACAGAAGGAGAACATTGAAAGCCAGAAGTAAATTCACAGCGGATAGGATCATAAGACTGAAATTCTTCAAAGACCATAAGAAAAGGTTCTGTACAAAATGTGAAAAAATGGTTTTATTGAAAACACTTTGGACCTTACAAAACATTATTTTTTAATTAAGAGACTATCTCCCTAACTTGCCCATAAAACCCCCTATTCCCACATGCTAAAGTTTGCTATGGCATAATCTAAAAGTTAGAGAAAAAGTTCTCTAACTTTTAAATTAGAGAAAAAATATCATTAAAGTAGTAGAAGCGATAGCTGTAATAAAAAAGAATAATAAAAAAAAAATATGTACCATCATCAGTCTGAAGCAAGCACTTGCAATCAGTTATCAAACAGCAAGATCTGAAAGCTCTCACTGTTCTCTGAAATTGGGAACTAAATAATTGGGGTTCTTTGTTTGCAAGAAGCCCCTTCTTTCATTTTAAGTGCCGCAGCTATTACCTGAGATTAAAAGGTAACTTTTGACTTTGCTTTGCTAGATAAAAGTCAGAAGTTTATTCCTTTCCTTACTGAAAGCAGCACTTTTAAATATTTTTTTTTAAATGAACCCTCTATTCAGCTATTCCGAATTGAACACCTTTTTTTTTTTATTTTAGCAGACATTTTGAAACACACATCATTGAAGCATACTTTTGTGACTATTACAGTTGTCACTGCAAGCTGGGATACTATCCATGCAATAGGACACACAAGACATTTCCAATAAAGCCATTAATCCAAATTAAAATATGTTTATTCTCATGAAAAAAAGAAGCATGAACCTCTAGGAAACTACAAGCAGTAATGGACTGGAGGACAATTCAGTAACAACCCAAGATAAATCTATAGTGAAATCATACCTTATATTGATGGTGAAAAATCTCTGCATCTTCTCAAGAAAATCTCATAACTTACCAGAGAGCTAAAAATGCACAAATTAAACCATACTGATTCTTTTCTTAGTACAGTAAGAAAGCTTCATTGCCGTCCACTGACTTTATTCAGTGACATCAAGAATAAAACAAATAGTTACGGGAAAAGAAAATCTACCATGTGCCACAGAGTCACTTCAGCACAGAACACAATGAAATGGAAACTCTGGAACTGGTTATGCCCAATGACGTAGTCTAACATTTAGACAGATATACATAACTCTCAACATAAATGAGCATTATGTCCTTTATATTAATCCTATTATATTTTTGCATATTTTATTGAGACATCTGGTTTAGGAGCTTAGTCTTTGCTGATTAAGAAATTTAAGATAAGAAGAATAGCCATCCAGAGGGAGATAGAGAATGGGGCTGAACAGTGCATTAATTTTTAATCTGAAGCCCCAAAATATGATCACACTCCAAATGGATTAAAAGAAAAGCTTTGATATGGCCCTAATTCTGAGAGCAAAAAGAGTAGAGAATTAAGTGCCTCTAAACATGCTTTAGTGCCCAAAGCTGTGTGAGGTGGACTTCCTAAGAATGTGTCACTGGTTGAATTCATCCGGAATGAGCAAAAAGTATGCTTTTAGAAAACAAAAAGTGAGAGAACTGCTGGTGTGTTCAGAGCCTTTTCATCAAAAATATCATGAACAGAAGGGCAGCTCCAGTCATCGTGGCAAGATCCTGACACAGCTCAAACACTGTAATGATAGGCACTATTATCATGAAGGGTGTGGGAAAGTAATCCTGTTTCTCTATGACTTTATACTCAAGTCACCAGAATATCCAGATAAGAAAATTAACTGTACTTTATGTTGTTCCTTTTTTTTGGGTGTTTTTCAGTCTGACATTTTTCCTCTGAAATTTCCTGCTGTTCTGCTTCACATACCCTGAACTTCATTTCTGCAGTTCTGATGTCTTTTAGGACACCACATTTCCTACAGAAGTGAGGTCAAAAGTTTATTATCTGATCCGACAGTGCTGTAGTTACAAGAATCCTTATTTTCTGCCCCCCTTTTTCCCCCTTCTGGTACATTATATCAGAGCTTAACTTATCAGCTAGGTAGGCAAGTAAGTAGGTAATATTTTAAATGACCGCTGTGTTTACCCAAGTTTCTGACTGCCACAAAATTTCTGCAGTAGCAGAAATACATTTTTCTGCTGATCATTTAAAAATGAAATTAAAATGAATCAGGTTTAATTTCTATCACTTGTGCTTGAGCATACTAATTGTGCATCATCATACTACTCAATGCTTCTGGGTTTAGTAAAAGTATATTTGGAGCATGAAAATCTTGAGGTCAGTGGAACTACTTTGGTTTAAAATCCTCCAGTCAAATGCAATGAAATGGGACTGAGCACTGGAACCCCTGAACAGTGACTGAAGTTCAAAATTCACTGCCCATACACAGTTCTTTGCAGGGTCTTACAGGAAGCAAATGCGTAAGTTATATTACAAAGGCAGACAGCACCATTAAACTGCTTTGCTTTGAATGCCTGCATTTTGCTCCCCAAGAACAAACACTGAAGTGTGTGCAATCCATTCTCATTACTGCTAGTCTTGTTTCAATACACAGCAAGAAAAGCATATTACTTAATGACAGGATTTTCAGTAGTGTCTAAATCCCAGTGATTTAAATAAGAAAGCTGCAAGCATATCTTTCCTCTGTTACAGCTGTCAGCCACTGTAGAGATGCTGTCTGCTAAAATCTGCAGTGCCCTGGGAGTGACTGAAACAAAACATCTACTGTTGGCAACTCAATCCTTTGCAAAGCCATAAAGTGAATTGCATACCTGCCTGAAGAGACATGCAAGAGGCATACAAAAAACAATCTCCCAAGCACATGAAAGAGAGGAAGAGCCTGCAAGGATGACAGTTAGCAATTACCTTCAAGACACAGACTGTGGCTATCTGCCAATATTTGCCACCAGGTGTGTCAAAGTGATGATCAGCTTTAAATGCCTACCCAGCTGAAGCTCTCTTTGAACCCTTGATTTTCCTATTACACAAATAATTTGTGTCTTTGTTTACCTCCTCCTCCCAAAAATAAAACTGAAGCGTTACAGGTTTAGCACATACGACAACAGGAGAGCCTTTCTGTAAAGCAACAGGAACAACTGCATGGGGATCTGCATTCAGAAGGGACCTCCTGGCAGCACAAGACCATGCCCTTCCCCCATCACACACTCAAAGCCATCTCCAGACAATGCTTATTCAATATCTGATGTTTAAAATACATTCACCAATTAATCAATGTCTTCTATGTGGTGGTTGCTAGCCACAAACATTAACACCCATTAGAAAAACTCAATCTCTATGGACTAATAACTTGTCAAAGCCCTCATCCTGAATATCTCAGATGAAATTAAAATGACCTCTACATATAAAGCCTTGCAAATTTCCTTCTTTACCAACTTCAAGAGCTGAAAGATATAATCTACTACACATAGGCAAGTTAGGGATCTCTGAGTTTACCTGTTATTAGGGATGCCAAGACTTGCTTTCATGTGGTAAATTCTCAGGGCAGTAAGGAATGAACTCAGTAAATGCTGGGTTATATACTGACAGAGACAACCAGGAAAAGAACTGAAAAGATATTTGCTACTCTGAATTTGGTCTGAAAAACAGACTTACTTTCTTTATTAATTTTGTGGGTAGGAAAGAAGGAATAGTGTGGAAGCTACTGTGTTGGTTTTCAGATCCTGCTTTGGACACCAAAACATCCTAATTTCACTCTGAGAAGTAAGAAACACTGTTTATATAAATACTAAGTGGTTCTTACATTGCATAGTAATGGTGTGAAAGACCAGTTCACAGACAAATCACCTGAAATATGAGGAGATAAGCATCACAGGTGTGACTACAGCCAAGAGTCATGGGTTTTATTCTCAACTTCTGCTAAGAGTTTGATGCCTCTCAACAGATAATTTTTTTCATGGAAGATTTTGGAAAAAATAAAAGGAAAAATGCTCTATATTTTAAAAATAGTATTGGTAAGTATTTTCATCCCAACTATAAATTATTTCTTTTCTTTATTTTGCTTTTTTATCTGTAGAACACAGAAAGTCTAACAGAGCAGGCTTCCTTGCTGCCTGAATTGTGAAGTTTTTTGCAGAAAAGTTTTTTGCAGAAAACTAGCCCATCAAATTATTTTTTATCCATGTTTCCAGATAACTATAAAAGTGAAAACATAAAAAATATATTCAGCTTAACAATAAAATTAATTATTTATAACACTTATCTGTAGCAAACTTCATCTAAGAATATAGATACAAAATCATATTTTCAGCAGGAAGCAGCAACAGTTCTAAAAGGCACTTTTTTGGTATCCATTCTGTTTCATGAAAATAATTGTAAAAAGAAATAGTTACAGGCATACACTCAAAACAAATACGATGCAAACCCATTATTAGATAATGATTGCCTTTCTTGCCTGTTTTCAAAATGTAGCAAAAATTTGGTCACGGTGAATAATTTTTACTGCTTCATCACAACCAGAAAGGACAAGTTAATTTTAGTTTCTTTAGCCTTAGGTCTCTCAAAATGACTATCACATCACACACTTAGTTTAATTCCAAATCTTTAAAAACACTGCCTGCACTTCTATCCTGAATTCACATGCATACAAAATACCATTAGAAATGCTTTTCTGTTAGAAAAACAATATAGCATCTTAATTGACCACAAGAATGCAGACTTTCAGGGATTTAACATCAGATGCATGCTTAAATTTATCTCACTCTTTTCCAAGAGCAGAGCATAATGAATACACTGCAGTGTAAAAGATTGCACTGTTTTCAGTGTTGCACTATCTTTTTTGAGTTTTAGAGGTCAATCTCAACAATATGTCTCAATATATTAAATATACTCCACTACTGCTACCAAAAAAAAACCCTATGGAGAAGCATACTATAATAGTACATGAGGGGACATGTAAGGTAGAAAAAGCTGCAGATTATTCACATAGATAAATTAGGGAGAGTAATCTTATGTGCACTACATACATTAAGATATATGCAAATGTCTTCATTTCATTTTATATATATATCTAAGACCTGCTTATGAAATAGCTATTATGGATCAAAAAAAATGAACTGCTGTTCATTCTATTCACATGTACTGTGAAAATGTGCATTTTCTTTGTCCAGAAATTAGCTACAAAGAAAAATGCTTCTAGAAAGGAATTTGGCATTCTGTTTTGTAACCATAAAGTCCTGCTGGAAGTGCTAAAGTTCATTTAGACTAGTGAAGGTTTTGTGCTAGATTTCCACAAAATTTTGTTGAAGAATAAAATAAAATTTTTCTATGGATCTGGTTGATATTCTTGTCTTCATGTTCTAAAGATAACTAGAAAAAGCTGTAACGAAAATAGAAGGCAAGCTGGATAATCAAAATGCCTTCTGAAAAGAGGAAGAATTCAGAAACTCCACATTCAACAGCACCTTGAATCAAAGTCAAACATCTGAGCAGAGGAACTTTAGAGGTAGTAGATGTGCTGCCACATAGTATATCTGTGTGTCTTTAGAAGGTAATGAGACATCTCTGCGGTAAACATCAAATGAAGCAAACTCCTTGAACTCCTTCACATTTCAGAAAGAGATGTAACCATGAATTCAAGTTCTACCAGCCTAAATGAACTACATTTCAGTATTTGACAGGTCAACCAGTTAGTAAATGAACAAGGTCAGATGCCATTTAAGCTACAAGAGAGGTTAAACACCAAGTTTAAAATGGAAGTCTTTTTAATTTTCTTATCTACCTTTCGGTCCTTTGAATAACTTGATCTCTACGACGGTCTCCAGTATAGGTCTCCTTCGCCGGACGTACAATCGCACTATGGAACCAGCCTCCTTCAGGGCCTCCACGGCTTTGCTGTGTGAGACTTCCGACACGTCAACCTCGTTCACTCGCAAGATGCAATCGTTGACCCTACAAGAAAAACAAAGAACCATAAGTGCTTCAGCTGTTACTTTAGACCAAACAAAGTTTTGTCAGCAGGGCTGTGAAATGAAGATGACTTCACTGGGAATCTTAGAATCGCAGAATACGATGAGCTGGAAGGGACCCACAAGGATCATCAAGTCCACATCTGCCAGATGACAGACTTAATGCAATATGCTTCACAAGCAATGAGACAGAGCACTCAGTCCTTCCAAAAGACACACCTGATTCAAACTGGAGTCTACCCAATCGCTCACACCTACCGTCCTCCTTCATAAACTGGGGTTACATGCACCATAGTGATAGAAATAAGTAATAACTTGTCTTTACAGATTTCATTAAAACAGTTTTAACTAAACAATATAATTGCTTTAAAACACTCACGCTGCATGCTATTACTACAGACCATAGTAAGGACAACTATAGCTGCTCTTATGGAAATCTCACAGTGTGATACAAAAGCTGTCATAGTAAAAATGCTGTCCTACAAAAAGCAGACAATTTAAAAGAGGATGTTTGATGCTAAATAATTTACTCAAATTCTTTGTTTTCAACACTGACTCTAGGCTACCAGATCTGCTGTATGGTAATCGCATTTTCTTTTTTATTAGAATACTACTAAAATTCCCTCATATTCTTACTTTGAGCATTTACTACAGTATCTGACAATGGACAGATAATCACCCTCAATGTCCTGGTTAGATGGAACTATATTGTCCTTATCTGACAGATTTGTCCTAGTTGGAAAGGAAATCTACAACTTAAGAGCAGTAAAATCTATCTCCAAAGCAGCACACTAATGACTTAACTACTGGGCCATCCTTTATTTGCAAATGAGGACAAGTGAAAAGAGCAAATTCCAAAGAACTAGATTAATTGAGACTCTACAGCTCTTGTGCAGTACATTTGTTGTGAGATGCCTCTAAGTATTTTGGGTACAATAGAAAAAGGCATATTGTAAATGAATGTGTTCTTCTGCACGTCTCAAAGGATAATCAGTGAAGTAAATGTGGGTTGCTAAAAATATTCCCCATTTTTGATATGTTTCTATACATAAATATCAACTATTAAATGTGACTCTTTACAGCAAAAGAACACTTGATCTGGATATTGATTAGGAGTCAGCACATGGTGAGAGAATGAAACTTTACCTAGGTTTATCAGAATTCTGAGAATTTAGGATGGTTTTTGCCATGTTCTTGTCCTGCTGCTTTTGTTTAAAACAAACTCAAATCAAAATGACAAAAAGAACAGTTATTTGAAACTAGTAAAACATGAAAAGGACACAAAGCCCATGCTTCACTCCTGAGCAAAAGTACTGTATCACAAAGTTTCTAGATATCATTCAAAGGTCAGGTTTGGTGGTTTGCTCTAATGCTGGATATTTCCATGGCTGGGAGGAGCTTTAAGCAACCTGGTCTAATAGAAAGTGTCACTGTCCAATCTTTAGGGTCCCTTCCAACCCAAACCAAACTGTGCTGCTATGATTCTATGCCTTTCCACACCTGTAGGCTTTTTTCTTCCTCATAAGGAAGTTAATTTTTCATTTTTTAATAAATGAATACAATATTCAAGAACATGTATGCACATGCTGCAACAAAATAAACCTAAAAGGATAATAGGAAAAAAGTCAGTAAACCCAGTTTAAGAAAATTTTTTCAGACTATTAAGTACATGGTCTTACCCCTCAGGGAAAAAATTATTCTGCCCTTGCAAGTAGCTCTCCAATGCAATTTCCTGGCTTTATGTTCACCTGGCAAGTCTATGGCAAAATTTTATTTTTGTGATTTCTTTTCTCATTTATTGCTGGATATGCCCTATACCTGTAAGTTAGTTTCAGATGGTGACAGACCTGTGCCCAGGGGAAGATCTGCCTCATAACACAAGATAACACAAGTCCAACAGAAGAGATTCTAGTAGTTTCATCAATACATACAATAGTAGTTGTATTGTCATACAATCAGGGAAAAGTTTGGCTTGGGAGAGACCTCATACATCTTAGATTTTTAGGCTGCCAGTGCACATTGCCAGGTCATGTTGAGCTTCTCATCCATCAATATCTCCAAGTAGTGGAGGCCTGCTTTTAAATATTATGCATACACTTAATTTGATTATGGTCTGTAGAATCCCCCAACCAGGTAACAAATTAAAATGAGTTAGGCAGCTCTTCATATAGCACACTGCCTCATGTAAGTTTTTTAACATAATGAACACATCCTACAAAACTTTTGTAGTATAAATTCGATATGAAGCACCCTAGATAGTTAAATATAGAACACATGCAACAATCATGCAAAACAGTTACCGCTGATAAAAGAAATATCAGAGATACTTTGTTAAGGGTGAAGGTCAGGGTCTCAGAGGATTACCAATTGTTGCTGCTATCTTCAAAGCAGATAAGGGCTTATATTAAGGAAAAAATCCTATTTTTAACTTCATTATATCCATCTGAGTTTGATTTTTACTGTTATCAAGAAACTGCAGACATCCTTGAGAAGCCAATAAACGCTTCAGTCAACTTGTAAGTAAAGAAGACGAGTACAATCCTTAGGCGCTTACTGGACATATAGTAGGTGACAACTGATAATGATCATTCTGTTCCCTTTTTCTGTGCAATATGGTGCCCTGGAGGGAAACCCAAAGCAGCGTGGCGTGGCAGCTAAGAGCCCCAGAAGACCAAATGGTCCTGCCAAAACACATTAGCCCACTTGCAGCTCCATAACAAAGCTAACTGGAACTAACTATAGACTGAAGAACTAGGGAATAATCTGTACTCCGTGGATCAACATCATGATACCAAATCCTGTAGTAATCCACAGGTCTTAGCTGTCATCCAGACACCTCCAGCTAAGTCGTATCAGTGGGACAACACTGCTTTCCAGAAGTAGGGTTACCATGCTTTCCATTGCAGAATGGCCAGCATTCATAGATTCTTTCTACCCAAAGTTAACTGATTTTTTTTGGTTGCCTGCTCAGAAAAACTCAAATTGAGATGGAATTTCTTTATTCAGTCAGAGCATAGAAATCAAGGTAAAAATAGTTATAATGGGAGAATGAGTGCAAAACTATGGAATATCTCAGGTAGATATACACCTCCATATATCAGTACAGAGATATCAGATAGGCTACAGAAGACAAAGAAACACTAAACTTTCTCTTTATCCTTTGCTCCATTGTCTAACCTTTTTTGCCTAAGCTTCCCTACAAAACTGTTGATATTTTCTTTCTTCCAGAACTCACAAGAGCACAGCACTTTAAGCAAGAACACAAGATTCTAGGCTGCAAGCTGAAAGGATTATATGTTATTATGTTGTATTATATTATATATATATATATTATGTATATATATGTTCTATTATGTTATTATTATATGTTTTTTTTTTATTCTATACACACCCTTCCTATTCCATAATAACATAATAACTAAAATTTACAGCAGATGGGGTAAAAAATGCACATATTGATACTGGGTCATATAACTTCCTCTGAAGAGGAATAATATTTTTTTTTAAATTTCCACTAAGAACTCAGAATAAAGGATATCACATTTACTACAGCAGTCTTCAGATGTGTCTTTAAAATCACAGAATACAGAGCTAACACTAAATGCCAATGACATGCATGCACCTTGGGGCATAGTTTCCTTATGTATAATGATCCTTAGAGACATGATCCAATTTCTGTAGCAAATTCATGTATACTCTTAGACCCCTTCCTGACTTCATAAAGTAGTATAAAACTACTTCTATGTCTATTCCAAAAATAAAGTGATAAAATTTATCAGGGGAAGAAAATTCCTGTCTCTGGAAGCTGGAGGGGAACTAGTGCTTATGAAAAATGTCTGAAGGTAACAGCAAATCCTAACTTGAAATCTGACACTTATGTGATTTATAATGAAATTCCAAATACCTCATGGTGACTACTGAAAATACTACTTGATAAAACTTATGATGGGGGGGAGGGCTTTGTAACTTAAAAATGACACAGCAGAATTAGAACCAAACTTAATAATAATTTGAAATCCTAGGATTGATTTTGATTTAAAAATATGTGGAAATACTGATGCAGTAAAATGGTAAATCCAACTGTATTTAACATGAAGGCACTATTTGAAGTATTGAATCTAGCCTATGCTTCTAATAAGAACAGAATTATCTTTAGTTCTGAGTAAAATAAATAAGGACTAAACCCACAATGTTTCATTTCTGAGAGAAAAACATCATCGTTCAAGCCTCTGAATCAATGACATTAATCTATTGCACTGAAATAAATTCAATTCAATATAAGCTTTTCCCCAATGATACTGGCCTGGTGTCATCCCAACTCTTTGTGTGCAACCTCCACCAGGTTCTTCGTTCATAGTCTATAAATGTAGGATTAAAACCTCACCTGCATCCTGCTTCCTTTGTCTCCTCTTTACAGTCTAAATGAGCTTTCCAGAGGAGAGTCTACACTTTCTTGGCTCATCTCAAACAGGAACTAGCCCTCACTGCAGCCCCCAGGCATACTCAGCATAAACATTGGATAACCAAACAAAGCAGTCTCCTGCCTGTTCCTGGCTGCACTTGCCCTTGCAATAAGTCTTCAGAAGCAAGAGTTGAAAGGCAATCACCTCAACCAAGCACAAAGGCAGCTGCCTGTGCGTGTGTGTGCAAAGACAGGAACTAAGCTCTTGCACAGCACCTCCCTAAGTAAATTCACCCAGGCAGATGCTTTCTGCCCTTGCACTGGCAAGCCAGTTTCAGTGTGTTGGCCCAGGGAGCCAAGAGGCTTGTTGTTAAAGGTTGGTGGACGGCTGAGCTAACAAGCCTTGCTGACAAGCAGGGTGTGCTTGCTCAAGCCTAGTGCAGTGCTTCTGCAGCCTCGCAAGTCATATCAGCAACTGGAATGATTATCATCCCAGAGACTTAAATAAAAAATAAAAAAACACCTCTTATAAAATGTTTCTCTTTTAAGTATGTGTGCAGATTTTACTACATTATAATGGAAACCCAGTCTGTCCTATAGCACAACACCTGCATTCATCCCACAGCCTCCAAACCCCATAAGGTTTTGGAGGGCAACCTGAATTTGTGTTGGTTATCCCCACAGTTCACTCCTCTGAATTTTTTCAGTATTTTGGGTGTAGAAAATAGCCATTTACCCTTCCAAGTGAAAATGATCTCTTAGTGGATTCCTGCCTAAATGGCAGAAGGTCAAAGACTTGGAAGAGCATTAGCAAAAGCCTACCTGTGTGGATTCAGCTCACTCCCTCTAGATCAGGGCAGTCCCAGTCATTTTTCCCATTTCCATATCCAGGGACAGGCTAGCACTAAGTCCTACTTCTTACCCTCCCAAAGTTTGCATGAGAAATAAAACGTACAAGTGACATTCCTCCTTTGTATAGCAGGAGTCTGTCTAGTGATGGTTTTGGAGGTAAAAGTGCCTGCTATAATGCAGTCAAGAACTTCAGATCACATCCAGGGAGGCTATAGGTCCTACCACCATGATCTGGTCCTACCACATGCAGGTGTCCTATCCGAGGACTTAGAGCTTTATTTCACTTCCAGAACAAAGACCAAAGCTCAAACTGTCAGGAAATAACTCAGATTTTAGGAAATACTTCTGAATTTCAGAATATGTTATGCTTGAGATGACTGTGCTTCCATATCCTGTTAGAGACATGACCTTGCTGAGACCTGAGACAACCAGCACAGCCACAGAACTGTCAAAAGACATTTACATTGCTTGTCCTTTGCTACTGCTTTAGTTACCCACAGATTTTTTTTTTTTTAAACAGCCTCTTAATGAAATGCCAGTGTATTAAAGGGCTTGCATAACAGTCACTGAATTTAAAACCCAAGTGCCTGGCTACAAACATCAGTAAAAATATTAGCAGAGCACTTCCTTATCATATATGGCGTCTCTTTATCCCTCTCCTTGTGTTTCTTTTATGACTCTAAGTTCTATTTTTGAAGTTGTAAGTCAGAAACAGACGGCATACTGCACTATATAATTAGGAATGGAAAAGTCCCTGTAGCCTTTAGACTCTTAGAAGAAAATATATTTAGAAGCTTGAATATATTCCTATTCACACAGTTGCAATAGAGGATGCATCAGCATTTCCTTTTTTCAAATCTCTCTCTTATTTTCTTAAAGGCCTTAAACTCCAGGCACAAAATTGGCTAAAAAGCAGTTTATTTATTGTTTAAAGACTTTGGATCCCTTCTGCACTCTACTCTGCTTCTGAGAACTTCTTGGACAAAGCTGGGGCTCTCTTTGAGTTAACCCCTTCTGCCACTCCAAAGAGATCCTTTTGTCCTTTTAGGTGGAAAGTCTTTGGAATGCCTTTATCAAAGGGTGCCTGTTTTTGGGAGTATATATAAATACACATATACATATATATGTGTGTGTGTGTATGTATGTATACACACACACCTCTCTGCTGAAAATATTCCCCAACCTAATGTCTGGAATCTGATCTCAAAGACACATCATATTACATCAAAACTGGCACAGACAAATCCCATGCAGAGACATCCAAGCCAGCACAGACACTGACAGAGTAGATCTAGGGTAGAAATCCAGCCAGATCAATATCTTCCATATGTCAACTGCCAATTACCACAAGTAAATGGCAATATTAATGCAGCTCTGCAATGCTGAGCTCATTTAGCACTACCTTGAGCTCCTGCACATCCTGACATGCAGTGATTGATTTCAAGAGGGGATCATTAGTGGCTCCCAACAGGAACAGAAGAGAGCAGTGACAAACCTTTAGTACAAAACCCTGTTCAGTAGATTAAAACCTTGGCCCCTGGTAGCGGGATTGCTGCAGGCACACACCAAGGCAGCAAGGCAAGACAGCCAGCAAGAAGACCTGCACTGGAGCTGTCCTGCTGAACCTTTTGACCACATCCCTACCAAACACCCAGTGGCTCACACAGAGATCCAGCCCTTGGCCAAATGGAGACAGTGCTGCCCCATGGCCAGAATGATCCCACTAAAGCAAGCTTGGAGCTAAAATGTATGGAGTAAGGTGCTTATCTAAAAGATAAATGTTATATGAAGTGATAAACCAGACCAGGGCTCCATCTAGTCTGGGGATTCTTTCCAACCGTGGCCTTTAGCAGATGGTAAAGGAAAAACATTAACACAATTTTTTACCCAGAATACATTTTCAGCAGTTGGACTTTCATGAGCCAAAAAGACTTTTTTTTCTTTTTTCCAATTAATATCCCTGGATAATTTATTTTACATTAATTTAACCTTTTTCAAAACTCATGAAAACTCAACATCCCCAGTGTTTTTTATCAATGAATCTCACAGCTTTGCTACCAGTTAAAAATTCTCCTTGTGGTTATTTCAACCTGCTGTTTATTAGTTTCATTTAACATCCCCAAATCTTTTTGTTAGGAGAGCAAACATAGGTTCTCTGGTCATCATAATCTCCTACATATGACACCTGATTTTTCATCCTAAAAGGCCTTGCTAGACAAGCTCTTCAAGCCAAAGGCATATAGCTGAACTACCAGTAACACTGATTTAATTTCAGAGATGGAAACACCACCACTCATCTTTCTATATAACTGAATGCCTCTTGGCTGTAGCACCTACAGATTTACAACAGAACTCTGAAATAAAATGGGAAGTCATCCTTTTTTTCTTGACAAAAATGGCATTGGTTTATGCTGAACAAATTTTCCAGTTAAGCAAAAAAAAAAAAAAAAAATCTAATAAGCTCCAAATGAAAACAGAATTGAACAAACAAGATTAGGCAGTCATAGAAGCAAAAATCAAAACAACAATCTGCTGTCTCCAATGTCATCTCAGAAAAACACTTTCATTTCCTGTTTCCATCACTGAAATACTTGCACTTTGTATAATGTAATGCTGTCTTTAGATTGCAGTCTTAGTATCCCATTCCTAAATTCTAAATCAGCTCCTCAACTGGGGAGCATCCTGCTCCTTTGACTTGATGAAATCTTTACATACATTACAGAAATTTACAAGAGCACATAGTGACAAGGCCAGAGGGTAATAGCTTTAAACAGAAAGAGGGTAGATTTAGATATTGAGAAGACCCCTTGAAAACACCCTTTACTGTGAGGATAGTGAGGTGCAGGTTGCCTAGAGAAGCTGTAGATGCCCCACCCCTGGAAGTGTTCAAGGCCAGGCTGGATGGAGCTCTGAGCAACCTGGTCTAGTGAAGGTGTCTGTGTCCATGGCAGGGGGATTGGTACTAGAGGGTTTTTGGACCTTCCAACCCAAACCATTCAATGATTCTATGTGATGAACGCTAACAACCATAGCAATGTATGCAGGTCCATGTAAGATTGCTGCTGAGCAGTCCTCAGGGCATCCATGAAGAGGGGACCCTGGTCCACAGCATCTACCTGGCTTTCAAAACACCACATTCACTACAAGATTGCTCTGGCCCAAGTAACCTTTACTTGTCTTTAAGGAAGTGAAAGAACCTTGAGAGGAAACATTGATTTCACAGCCTCTTCAGTTTGGTGGTCTTACTACTCTGGAAGCAGGAGCCTCACATTCCCCAGAGAGAGGACTGTGAATGCAGGTTCCCCTGGAAGGTGATTTTTGCCACTGCTTTTGTGAATGAAGGCAGCCTTGATTTGCTCTTTCCCTTTGGCACTTGAAAGCAATTTGGACCTAATGTTGTACCAAAAAAATGTTTGCTCAGCTTCAGGATAATATTCCTAAGTCTTCTTAGACCTGGAATTTCAAGATAGCAAAATTTATACAGTGATGCAGCCCAGCACTCCATTGAGAGATGATCGCAAGGGCAATGCAGACTTAAAAATTAGGTTATTTAAATTACTACAAGCCAAATAAAGAAACAGTGTAATTTAAATATGTTGACACAAGCACTGAAAACTTTTAAAAATGTACTGCTGCCAAATGTGCTAAGTATTTGTATTTCAAATTTTTGATTAAAAAAAAAAATGGTAAGGAGAGTCAAGGCAACTTTTAGCGGTAGGAATGAATTTGTTACCAAAATATAAAAACTAATACCCATGCAATGAGCATTCATATAATTTAAGAAACTTCAGCTTCAAATAATAATATTTCTTATGAAAATTATTGTAATAATACGTCACACTATTGATTTCTAAATCAATATTAAATTTTGAAATTTGGTAAAATATTGACTTGGTATTATTTCAAATCTACTCATAAAGAGAATGCAAGATGGTCAGTAACATTAAGGTGCTAAAAATGTCAGTAAGTTCTAAATCAGCTCCAAATGTAATTCTCTAAATCCTTGCCATTGGAAAAAAAAAATACAACCCATGCAGATAAAATTTCTCATCTATCTACTTGATGGCTGAGCCAACAACAACACTAAAAAGAAGTGCCATTCTTACTGTGTCTGATAAAAATCAGAGAGGTTAAAAATGTTTCACATAAAATTCCCATGCAGCGCAAGGAGAGAAGCAAAAGCCCACTCCTGATGTATCTGATGCCTCCCAGAAGAGCTGCATCTCCTAATGCACACTTTGAGCATGGGGAGTAGTTATTAACTAATGGCAGCTCATCTCACAGGGTGTAGTTATATGGGCTTGAGGGGAGGAGCAGCTGACACCCATTCAATTTGCACACAGACTCAAGCATAAACTTCTAGAATAAAAGTTAAGTTTGAGTACATCTACAGCAGGAGAACCTCTTCTTTCATCATTTATTTTCCTTTACCACAAACATCCTGAAAGTAGAATGATATCCTGTCATTGTATAATGATTTTGGAGGTACAGATGTTCTAAATCATTTATAATGAAATTATTTTTCTGTGCCATCAAAGTCTCAGTTATTGCTTGGCCAGAATAACTCAAGGCAAATTAACTCTCTTGCTTGGTAAGCCACACCTGTAGTAATTTTGTACAGAGTTTATGATCTTACACTTCCCATATTATTCATTTTAAAATGTCCTCTGCATAATTAGCATCCTCTTCAAACAGAGTTTGGGACTCCAATACACAAACATACGTCAAGGTAAAGCTGCTGGGTTGGAAATGAACCAGACACACAAATATAAAAGACAAATCAAAACAATTGTCCAAATGTAGAAGAAAATTTTGCACTTTGCAGACCTGATTCCCACCTCAACTTACTGGAAATGAAGCACGACTTTACTAAAAGCAAAAGATTTGAAGCAGTGCAGCATAGACACAAGGAGACTGAGGCCAGAAGCTCCACCAGGTAACACCTAGAGACACTGCCCAGCCAGCAGCCCCAGCCAGCCCACAGCTGTGTTTAAATGTCTGTGTTCCATGGCAAGTTCATGGCAGCGGATGGCTGAGGAAGCAGACAGGGAAGCATGGGCAGGACAGGGCAGGAAGGTGAGGGGGCATGCAAAGGGTGGGCAGGATGCTGGGACTGGTAGGGGCTCTATAAGCATTCTCTTAAATGGGCTCAAACTTGTACCAAATTTTCTTTATTAACTCTCGAAAGTTCTATAGGAACTTTTTCTATTCCCCTCTCCCAAAATATTTTCCCACCCTGCATTTCTTCACCCTCTATATTTCTCATCCAGCTCAATCCTCAGTTTTGATATCCTTTGCTCTTACCACATTTTTCCATTCCTCTGTCCGTTCTCTAACTCCCAAGTTATCCTCAGTCTCTCTGCGTCTCTTCTCCTGCCACTGCCATGAACGATGCTTTCCTTCGGAAACTACTCCTACTAGCAACCGAGTGCTGGAACTCCCAGTACATCCAGCCCCTGCTGCTGGCTCGGCTCGATCCGGGTGGCTCTGGCAGCCTCTAATGGTGGCCAGAAGGAAAATTGCTGCTCACAAGACAAGGAGTCATATCTGCCTGTCAACAGCTGAGGCCGGAGTGGAACAGCGGAGAGGTGAAGGATGAGCAGAAGGAGGTGTAGGTAGCTGTGGGGTGTTGTGAGAGGAAGGTTGGGATAAAGGAAAGGGAAAGAAAACAAATCTCTGTAAAGCCTAGGATGAATGAGGGCATCAGGAAGCAGCCAAACTCCTCCCAGCTGCAGGGCTGCTTGGCAGGTACAGGAAAGTGCCGCGGGCCAGGCGCTGTAGGTGTGGTAGAGGGCAGGGACAGCTCTGGCTTCGCAGCCCTGACTTACCCTCGGAGCCCTCTGGTCTGGCTGTCCCCAGTGCCACGGGGGCTGCAGGGCCCAGAGGCTGGGAATGGCAGCACTCTGGGCCAGGCTGTGGCATGTCCAGCCACAGGACAGCCGAGGTGCTGACTTGGGACCAAGGTGTGCTTTGCCTGCTGAAGGCATTGAACTGCTCAGCTGTTCCTCAGTCCAAGTTAAAATCCTCCCAGCTGACACCAGCAGAGTCTGCAGCGCGTTCAGGTTTGTGCAGGAAAACCAGTTACAACAGATAACCCAGGAGGCAATCCCAGGTTCAGGATTTTTACAAGTACTTTTCATCTGGGGCTCTCAAAGGGCTTTGCAAATATAAACTCGTTTTAGCTTCACAACAACCCCCGTGAGGCAAAGATAATGATCACTGTATCCATTTTACAAATGGGGAAACTTGAGCACAAAAGAAGAAAAGTGTTACCAAAGATCAGGCCCAGCAAGTTGAGCACAAAACGAAGCAGCACTGTGCTTGCACTGACAAGCAGAAAACCCTCCCTCCTGCTTAGGTGTGATTGGAATAGCTATTCCCAACATAGGTGCAGCCAAAAAATGGAGGAGGACAAAACATGTTGTTCAAGTTCAGTAAGAACCTCCACCAGCTTTGGAGCATCAGTACCATTAGATTGCATACAACACAGCTGCAACTCAGAGTAGGGTGCAAATAGGTACCCCACAGAGGAAACACTAAGCTTGTTGTTTGTGTTGCTATGATTCGGAGTAGCACACAGGATGGCATGACATGAGCAGCACATTGAAACAAAGTTTTCCTACATCTTGCAAGCTTGACACTGAAACTCCCATATTCTGGGGAACCCCTGCTCTAACAGCTGCAATAAAAGTGGAGTAAGGAATGTAACAATGATGATGTACTGCTAGAAGATATGGCTTGGCTAAAGTCTGAAAGTCCAAATTCTTTATGCAAACCACAGCCAGCAGTTTTGACACAGTATGAACTGTCTCACCATGTACTAGTGGTTTTGGCTCTCAGAAACAATATATTGACCAAGTTTTTTCTTAGAAGATTTAAAATAAGATCTTTGCTGCATAAAAGGAACTTTTTTTTTTTATGGTCACTCAAGTCAGTTTATTTTTTTCATCTAAAATATAATTTTCAGGTTTCATGAAAATTGAAAGAAATGAAAAATTCAATGGCACCCCAGAGTGTTAAACCTGTTGAGTACAGGAAGAGATGTGATATATTTTTTCCTTGACTAATACTGGAGTCCACAGAAAGCTGATGATTTCTAAGGTATGCAACCACAGAAAGCTTCTTCCAGATAAATTGTCACTGAGCTATTTAAACTTGTAACTGCAGTATCAGTGCAAACATGTTGATGAAATAATCACTTAGATTTGGCTGCATGGTGCTGTTCTGCTACTGCAGAACTCTGGAGTGACTGTAGTTCAGGCAGGATGAGTAATAAAGGAACTCTTTGGAGAGAGACCTGTTAACCAATTCAGTACCGTTGCATGGAATTTCTAGGGCATTGGGCTTTACATAAGCTAGACTTAGTACCATGCTAATTTGCTTAAGTGTTAGACATAAGCAGTGCAATTCAATCAGTGGAAAACCGCTCAGAAATGTACGGAGGAAGGTACTGATGCTTTGTGTTACAAAAGAAAACTTCTATAAAAACGTTCATCGCTGACGTCTACAAAGAAGTTCCTAAAATTCATCAGTTTCAAATACCACAATCCAGAGAGGTACCTTTTATTGCTCATCAATGTCTATTCTCTTTGCCTGACAATTCAGCTGTTAAAACATAGTTTTACTTTCCTTGTATCTCATAAAAGAATTTTTAAAGCCTACCACCTTATTTTCAAAATAGGAAAAGCATAATATAAATAATGATAAATAATACAGTATAAACCAATTCAGAGACACACTGGGGATCTGCAATACTGAACAAAGAATGCAAAATTCACATAGGAAAAAGAGAGAAAGAAGAATTCAGCCAACAAAAAATGAAGTGGTGCAGACAACAGAGAACAAAATTACGTGGTCCAATATTCCATTAATGATAAGACATATAAGTTCTTAACTTAAAACGTGAACCATGGTAAGACATGTTCAACTTTGAAAATAACGTATGAAAATCAGATTTGAATTTTGTGACCTGCCTTTTTCATGTAGATCGCCCGTGGTAATGCTTTTTTTTTTTTTTCAATTTCATGGTAACTCAAAAAAGATACACACAGCTACACAGACAAACAGAGTTAATAAGATCAAATTTCCTAACACAAACCAGGACAGAGTGAACAGTCAATAATTCATGATCTAATTTATGACTGTCTGCAAAGCAAGCATGTTTTGCCTAATAGGGTGAATGCCTCTTTATTAACTTACTGCTAAATTATGTACTGAACTAATAGCATTGTCAGAGGCCTGTAAACAGTGCAGATATGAATCAGTGTTTTGTGGCAGCACCGTAATTATAACAACATCCTGAACAAGCTGTGTGCCATTGCAACGCACATAGACCTGGTACCGATAGGCTTAGTACAAGATCAGAAGTTAACAGGGACTTAGCTAATCACAAAACTGACACACTTTTGTTTTGATATATAAGGATGGTGGAATAAAGCCCGTTCCCAAGCTGTATTAGAGGCACATGACACGCTTGTAAAGAACCTGATCTCTCCTGGGAAGGGCTCTTCACATTCATCTGAAAAGGCCTCATAGCATCATTCTCAATTCAATTTTTAGCAAGCAATCTAAAGCTACAAATGGACACCAATGGGCAACAACTGTGTGCCTGCTGCTGGAAAGATCTGAGCTTCAGACTTTCTCAGAGGTAAAGCACAGCCCATAGGTGTCTGTTATCTAACCAGCTCTCAGGTGGGGACTCACTTCTGCTTCCTCTCCTCCCTTTCTTCTTTCCTTTGAGTTTCTCAGGTAAACCGCACACAATAGCAGTGTTTGTCAATTCCAGTTTTCAATCTTTGAAGTAACAGCATGAAATCACCATTTTTCCTCTCTGTTTCATTTTAGTGAAATACAGACTTATGTTAAAATTTTGATCAGAACAAAATCTTTTATTTATTTTTTCCCTCCACAAATATCCATGAGAAAGGGTTTTCAGAGTTCCTCTCTTGCTACATATAGCTAGCTAAATTTATAATCTTTGACACTTCACAGTGGGTTAGTTGACAACTGAAGAGAACACCAATCTAATTTGTTTAGAGCCTTTGCTGGTAGGCATTTAACAGAAGCCTTTAAGGCACAGAAACATGAGAGAAGGAATCTATTCCAAGTTTTCTCCCTGATTTACTGGATTACTAAAGGCAAGTTATTTTGCTTCTTGTCTCGTGCCATTAGCACGTGTATAACGTTCTTTTCCTCACACAAAATCACTTTGAGAGCAGAGGATAGGAGTGAAATCCAATGGGGAAAACTGACAGGGTGATGGTAGAACAACACAGCATGCCCAAAAAATGCTGCAGCTTTACAACACAAAACCTCCTAGCAATGAGTAATTAAAGAAAAGGAAAGATACATTAACTAAAGAAGGAAGTTCAATGCATAGCCTTAGAACATTTTAACCTATGATACTCAGCTAGCTGGGGGTACCAGTGCTGTTTCTGATTAGTCTGACAAAAGTAACTCTCAATGGATCTGATTTTCTCAACCCGTTGAAGTTTTCCTTACAGATGTCCATGCTCTTAAGGAAAAACAATTGATAGGTTCACAAATGGGAAGAGACTGGAAATCCATTTCCTAGAAAAAAGAATGAATGACAAAACCTCAGGTCTGGGCATCTAACCGGGGCAATGTGCATCCTCCCAAGCACAACCAATTTCTTCCCTTGGACTCAGCCCTTGTATCGACCCTCTTTCCTCTTGAGTATAGCTTAAAGGCTATTTTTGGCTTATTTGAGGCTTAAATACAAAAATAACTTCTGGTACAACATTAACCCTTGAAAGTCAAGCTCAGGACTGTTCAAATCTATCTCACAGTCCTGTGAATTAACTAATTCATATTCCATCACATATGCAATAACTGCTTTTAGTATCACAGGTTCAGTAGATTCTTGTGACTAAGTGATTGGTATAAAACATAAGATTTGAATTCTTGTTTTATACAAAATTGATTTATTTACTTTTTTTAGATCCTAAGACCTTTTAAAGCTAATTTTCAAACTTGTGTTTTCAAGAAGGAAAAGTGTATTTTTGATAGCAATACTTAAGGAACTCATATGACCCCTCATTCCTGTAGAGCAAGAAAGCTTTTTGAGAAAGGTATCTCTACCATAAAATCAAATTTAGACTGCAAGAAATTATAATCAGCATGAGTGATTCTTGACTCAAAATAGTTTTGATTTATGATTGCTAAAAATGTATTAATATTTTGTGAGTCTGTGCTCTTTTAAACTTGATCATAATTGAAAACTTTGCATCATTCTTTCAGTCGTTTTCTTTCCCCAATTAAGTTCTGCCACTAAACTCTGCTTCTAGTTCCATAAGCTGATCACTCTTGTTCTCACAGAATGATGAATGGGTTTATATGTGTTGCCTTTTAGAAGCCAGAGGTTCACTTATGATTGATAAGCCAAAAGAAGTTAACTACTAAATATTATATTGAAGTTCTTTGCTTTATGTAGGCAAAGTGTGAAACAAACACTGGTTTTTTTTTTCTCTGACATAAAGGTAAATAACACAAAAAAAGGCAGTGAGCCATAAGTACTGGAATTCTCTTTCTTCCTGAGAAGAAAAGAAGTCCAAATTCAAAGCTTCCTTATTAAAAAGTAGATGCTTGCCCATGGACAACTAACATTAATGAGAGAGAAGCAGAAGTTTTTATGCATCAAAAGTCTCAAAAGATCTTATTCTTCTTCAACTCAGTGGGAGTGACTGCTACTTTCAGAGGGTTTATATTCTCTGTCTATCCCTGACTTGAAACTCAAATCTTCACAGAAACATGGCATGAAGCATTCAGAGAAAAATAATCTTCATTTTCTTCCAAGGTTATTATAATCCCATTTAGCTAAATAATTAAATCAAAAATTGTTCTTAAAATTCTGTCAAGTTACATATTTTATATTATTATTTTATATTATTTACTATATGTGAACTTACGCTATATCCACAAGCTTTATTCTGCCAGATGAGGAGTTAGTGTACTGCCCTAAATGTCTTCTAAAATCTGAGTTGTGCAGTGTGATGGCTCTTAGACTAGTTCTACACGTCAGGGCATTTCAGAGAGAGTAGTACATAAACATATCCATTAGTACTTGAGGAGAGCACTGGAGGGGGTGCTGATCATCCCTCTCTGGTGACCAGCAATAGGACATGAGGAAAAGAAACAAAGCTGCTCTGGGGAAATTCATACTAGACATGAGGAAAAGATTCTCCACTCAGAGCGTGGTCCATCCCTGGAAGAGGCTTCCCAGTGAAATGGCTCTGGCACCACACCTGACAGAGCTCAAGGAGCACCTGGACAATGCTCTCAGTTACATGGTTTAGTTTTAGTACTAGTCCTGAAATAAGCTCGGAGTTGGACTCAATTATCCTTATGGGTCCCTTCCAACTTGAGATGTCCGGTGGCTCTGTGCATCTCTGATTTTTGAAAGTTCAGGGGTCTCTCAAAAAAGGGAATTTTTTATTAAGATGAGTGAAGTCTAAAGTGATTGATAATTACTGTTATTTTTTAAGCAGAGATATGGGTCATGAAGTGATACAAACCTGCACTATGCACTGTACCTACTGACAATAGAAGTATTGTTCTCCACTAAAGGAAAATCCCAGGAATTTAATCACCTTAGTTTCAGTCTGACACTCAGGTTTTATTCACAAGAGTAATCTGCAGATTCAGAGAACAATTCAGCCTGGAAAGGATCTTTGGAGGTCATTTAGTCCAATCTCCTGCCCAAAGCAGCATCAATGTGAAAGTTCAATCATATAGCTTAGGACTTCATCCAGATGAATTTTGAATCTCTTGGAGGAGAGAGATTCCATAATCTCATGGAATCACCAGTTACATTAAAGAGATCTTTCTTGTCCTCAGACACAACTGGAATTTTCCTTATTGCTACATGTGACTGCTGCTTCCAATCCTTTCTTTGTGCATCTCTGCTCACCTCGATGCTGGTCTTCAGTGCTGCCAGAGCACACTGCTGGCTTGGGCCAAATTAAAGAATCACAGTGTCATGTAAATTGGGAAAGCACCTCTTGAGAGCCCATTGTCAAACCCTCTCTGCTGAAGCAAGTTTATTTGCTTCAGGTTGTCTCAGGTTTTAAATATCTCTAAGGATGGACACACCACAACTGCTCTGAGTTACCTGTGTCCAGTAACCCTTACCATAAAAAGCCATAAAAAAGTATGGTAAAAACCCCATACCTTTCCTGATGATAAGATGAAATTTCATGTGCGTGCTGCCCATTGCTTCTTGCCCTGTCACTGGACAGTACAGATAAAAGTCTGGCTTCTTTATCTTCACTCCCTCCCATCAGGTGTTTATACCTGATATTTATGTACTTGTAACTATACATCTACCACTGGAGAGGTATGCCTTCCCAGGTGCAGTAGGCTGCACTTGCTTTTGTTGGACTTATGTGAAACTTCAGTTGACCTACTCCTCCCCTGTCAACCCATGCATTCATGTAAAATATTCCCAAGGGTCTGGAGCATGAAGTTAATTTCTTTCAAGTTGCTTTCATAGTCTTGCTGTTTGAAGAACTTCACTCAGCTAAGTTAGATCAAAGGGATGTAATGTAAAATGCAGTGGAAGTGATTTTACAGGCTTTTATGATTAAAACCAGACAGCAGATATAGAAGCCAGTTCAGACAGCCCACACTGCTATATAATGTAGAGTATCTGCACGCAGAGTGTGAAAGAAAAGCAGACAAAAAAAGTATATTTTTTCAGTCCATAAACACCAATCTCCCATTCTTAGGTAATTAAAAATTAGGCTTTTGCTAAGAAACCTATGTTATCACTACCCTTAGTAGTTGTTACTGCATGTTGTTAAACTTTTGTTCCTACAGAGTCCTACCTGATAAACTCTCTGTTATGAAGAATTAATTATAGTGTAAGTCAGTGAAGACTGCCCCAGGATATGGCCCTTCGGTGGCATACCAGTAATGACCACTTATAACTACCTTTTCAGGTGTTCCTAAAAAGTGACAGAATTGTGACTTTGCAGCAAAGTGAAACCCATTTGCCGGATAAAACAAGGAAAGGAGGAATCTTTCTAAAATCTGAGAGTAGGAAGAATAACCATACCAAATATATGCTTAAAACATTGTATAAGTCTTAGTAATAAGATAATTATACTTGTACTGCTAAACTTTTATTACAAAACACAAAGTTTGCCTCATCTAATCTTAAAAACAATTAATGAATTGCCTTAGTATGCTACTTTTTGTGGGTTTAGAAGGTCTTTCCAAGATGTTTACAACACAGACATAATCATGAGTTAAATTTACAGTAGTTATTTAATACAGGGATGAGTTATGAAATATTTGATTTTTTACAAAGATAGCAGATTAGTGCAATTACTTCTGTCTCTTAATAGCTTAAATTAAAAAAGTTTTCATATGTAATTAAAAATTCTACTAAAAAGATACCACTGTTTTTTTGCAAGGAATTTTCTTTTTAGTAGAAAGGCAGTTTCAGGTTTAAGACCCCTTTATGTTGTTCATCATGTCTAATTCTATAGCATGACTTCCAAACACTGCTGTTTCTTCATGCTGTGTTTTCCATGAAGCTCATCTGGCCCAATGCAGACATTTACAGCACAGATCAATACAGCTGGACTAGGCAAAGAAACTCCTTTTCATTTGCGTCACCAATGAAAACATAGGCTGTTTTATTCTTCTGTTCTATTTTAGGCATTGACTTTAGGATGAGATGAATCACAACCTAGAAATGCTTAGGTTTTTCTTGAGACTAGCTTAGGGGTAGATAGCTGCATTTTAGTCATAAAGTTACATGATATTAGTCCCATTCCTTTTACCTGCAGTCTTAGTTAAAACTAAATTCTTCAGGCACTGCCAACCACCATGACTCCTCATCACTATCATAGTAAAAAAAAAAAAAAAAAATCACTTCCAAAACCAGATTATTACTGTAGCATAAGAAATATCCCAAACTTGTTCTTTAAACTGACCAATTCCCCTCACTTTTAGCTTTGAATTAAAGGAAAAGGCTTCAGGAAAAATGTTGCTACCATCTGGTACATTTTATGAATTTTAGACCATCTGTTTTTGGCAAAGGTTCTCAGAGTGAATTTCAGTGCTGAGACCATGAAAGCATCAAAATTTTATCCCAAGTTTTTCCAGTTAAATTGGCTTTTTTGGAGCATTAGCAGGCTGCACACCCAACAGTAAGGTGACAGCCTTTGTAATATATGGAAGCCTTTCTACATTCAGTCCATAAGGAAAGACAAGCACAAGCACTTCTGTGGTTCCTCTTGTTTAAGGGAGATGCTGCCATGTATTTGAGAATCTCATCAAGTGATCTGTATGCTCGTTTCAGAATTTAAAACGGCAGACCACTCTGGAGATTACTCCAGATGACGTTTGGAAACAGCAGTAAACACATCTCACTGCTGCAGCCAAATAACAGGAAGCCTCTACATATAGTTATGATTATTTAGCAATGGCTTTGTAGTTTGGGAAGTCTTGATAGCTTAATGTGTAAGACCAACATGTAGTTCTTGAGCCATGAACACACAAAGGCCAGGAAGAGAAGACTTGGATGCTGATATTCAAGTTTCCTCCTGCTGCCTCCATCTTACCTTTTGCACTAAAGTAAATACCTGGTACTAAAAAGGAGGTGGCACCATCGAATGTCTTCTATTATACATGATTTAACTACCCTTATTCAGTTGCTCTAAGCTCCTTCAATCAGCTATCTTAGCAGAAAGGAGACTCCAGTCATGTCATTTGCTTCCCCTCACCCCATGAAAGATCCAGTTGGCATGTGGCTCCCAGAGAACAATTATAATAATTACACATTTTGTTTCCATACACACGTAATAAGTTTGTTTTTACCTGAGTCTTCCATCCTCTGCTGCAGCTCCTCCTGGAATAATCTTAGTAATGAATATGCCAGGATCATCCCCAATATGTGGGTTATCTGTTCCTCCAGCAATACTGAACCCCAGGCCAGAATTTCCCTGGAAAAATAATACAAAGTAAAGCCGTCACTCAGATGCTAGATTTCTACAGAATTCATTTGCACTGCATGAAAAAGGAACATTGCTTCTTAAAGAAAGCACACTATTTGGCAACTCCATACTTGAAGGCAGGTGACTCAGTCTGAAAAAATTAATTGTCAGTTAAAGAACAGAGGCTGTGAACAGAAAGATTTCCTGGAGCTAATGACAGAGTTAATGGATACTCCTACAGAAACAGGATTTGACCTAAATTTATTTTCAAAGGCAGTCACATAAATTAGCATCTGAACTCCAATATTAATTCATCCAAGTCAATGAGAGCTAGAGGCTAAAAACATTTCAGCGCTTTGAAAAAAGACTTTCAAAATGACTGTCATTTATAAACAGAAACAGTGAAAAGCATCTGACTCTGAAGTATTTTACTATACTAGTTTCTGTTGAAGACTGACATGCTTCAAAAATAAACAAAAAAATCCACAAAACAAGAGTCCTTCTTTCATCCTACTGATCTGATAGGACAAAATGTTTGAAAGACATTATAAGACACTCAATAACCTCACTTATTGTTTCTACTATTTGTGAGAATATAGTGAAAGATAAATAGATATGTACACACATACATACTCTTGCAAATTAAGTCACTTTTCACACACATTTCAAAACCACGATTCTAATTCTTTTTTGGAAGTATATATTGGTCATGCTTTTCTATAGAAGGCAACCTTAAGTACATGTTTTGTTTTTTTGGTTTTTTTTTTTCTGTGTGAATTAACTTTTTTCCCAAGGGATTCTTTCTTATTTACAGAAAGGTAGATGCAGGTTTAAGAACCCGTGATGCATTGGGAGTGTCATAAAATTCAGTGCAATACGTGCTTCTTTAAGGGCCTCTCAGCCAAAAGTACTTTCAGTTAGGTATTCAGACTTATCATAGTGCTATAACTACATACATATTGCAGAATATGGACTGCAAATGAGGTATATTTAGGGCACCAAAATACTTTTCTTTCATTAGCTTCTCAGACTATTAGGAGTTTATTTCTTTTACTGCTGCTTATGGCCATGTATCTAGTTCTGTTCTAGTGAGAAAAGTTATTAATAAAAATGGCACCTCTATATATTTTTTTTCTAAATATTTTAAATCAATTGTCACTTCTGTATTTCTCAACTGTACTTCAATGCATTCAATGTGATGCATTTTGTGTGTGAAAACCTACGTGTTGCCTGCCTGCAGCATGTCAGATTCTGAATGCAATTATCAGTATTCTGCATTCACAAGAGAGGCAATTCTCATTACCCAAGAGACGAACACACAATGTACAGCTCTGCTATCAGCATATAATTGTGAACTAATTTATAAACCAAGGAAATGGATTTAGGACTGCACATATTGCAATGCTTCCCAGACAGCTATAATATGGAAATCATTATAATACTGAAACACTCTGTATATATTTTCTGTAGTTAGCAAACACCTCCAGGCCAGCATCATAAATCTTTGATTTAATCTCCCTTTCATCATTAGGATCATCACAGATTCAGGTTGTTCTCCCAATATTTTAACACATACCTAATTATACAGCACATTTCACAGTAACATGCACTCTCTAAATACTTTAGGAGTGTTTTCTTGAAATCCTTTCCATATGTTATATTATTAATTAAGTTGTCAAAGACGAAAGAAAAAAAATAAGTATGTACTTATACATCCTTCAGGAAGCCTGAAATAAAATCCCTAAACATTAGTAAAACCAAGGTCAAATTCCTAAAAATTTTGAGTAATACTTGATTTGCAACCCAAAATACCCCAACAAATATCTAAAGAAAAAACTGTTGTGTTTATTATTAACTTCAAAGTGATTTAAAAAATATACAGTAATCTGTGTTTCTGAAAAGAAACAGATTTTCAAATCCCTAAAACCTAGTTTTGATAGGAAAAGGCAAAGAGGAGGGTAACAAGGACAAATCTGGGCATAAATATTAGCACAAGACACAAACAGCTACACCATAATTTAAAAAAAATGTATCTGAAGAGCTTTAAAAAACTATCAAAACTTGTCTGTTATGCAGGGTGTGCTTAGTTGTTACAGTTCATCACATAAAATGCATTTGATATTTTATGAGGAAATAATTTCTGCAATCTTTTCCTCCTACTGTATTTTTTTCCATTAACATTTTAGAGCTGAAAAATGCTACAGCAATGCTGGCTGTACGCAGTGATGTGGTAACACTGCTGCACACTTCTCAGGAGAATTAGCGTTATCCTTGACATTTATCCATAAATGTGCATCTGTTATACTGCAAGACTGTTCTGATTCTGCCTCTTAGGAGCAACCTTTTAAAAGCACACTCACCAGCACTTCTGTACCCAGAAAATTTCAAGCAATTATTCTGGCTGCAGTCCTTGACTTGATCAACAGGATCTACAAGCTGTCAGGCACGAGCTGCCTTGACAAATAGGTACATCCCTACAAGGCTTTACCGCACCAGAAACTCGCCACAAAAGTTAAGAGCAATTACACTTCTTTTTCCCCACTATGGTTTATGAAGGGTCTGCCTTGCCTACATGGAAAAATCTTCTTTGTACCTCAGATCAAAGCCAACAGGGCTAAAAGCATAGCTACAATCACTCATGGCTTTTTGAGAGTCTTGGTTTGAAAAATAATGCAATAGGAACTTTCTGGTTAAAAGCTACTGCATTTCAGTTCTGAGCAGCAATACTGTTGTGCAGATCGCTCCTTGTGCTTCTCTCCATGCTCTGCATTTAGTATGCAGGTTCACCAGCATATTCTTGCTGTATTAAAATCTCATTGCCCTTGTCAAGTTATAATTCCAAGTTCCAGTAAGTACTGTTTACTACTCCAATACTTCCTGAACATTTCCACAGGGCTTGGTTCCCCACCCTTAATTTTTACACCTCCTTTGTCCCCATTCCAGAAAAAAAAAATGTGTGTTAATTATCTTCACAGCTTTTCTCGGAGTACCTGTCTCCCTCCCATTTCACGTGAACCAATGAAAATGCCATCCCACAGCCCAAAACAACAACTGAACCATCACTTAGCCACAACATTTTCTGAGGTGGAACATTCATGCCTTCTCTCATGCTGATTCATGTTTGGGAGTGGTTCCCCATAAATATCTGTCAAGTTTATTCACTGTACTCTTTCTACTCCAAGCCTTACATCCCTTGGATGCTTACAAAGCAAGTTAAAAACTAGCTCAGAGGCCTGGTGACAATGCAGATAAATACTTAATGAGAACTAATAGCAGCTGATACAGAGGAGAAAAAGTCTTCCTCTTTTGGAATACTCCACTGATACTTCTTAATTGAGATCCATATTTAGGCCTTAATAAGTTTGCCTGTTTTATTTCAGGATCCTTCAGTAGAAGAAATCTATGCAAAAATCCCAACACTTCAACAATGCGTTGAAGTTTGAATGAGCCTCAATATCATAAACTTTTAATGGTATTGCTCAAACATCATTATTAGCATGTGCAAATATATATATATATATATATATATACAAACATTCATAATTCTATGATTCTATATAAGGGTTCATATCCAAATTATTTTGTATTCAATTCTTATTAGCTAAGTTATCTCTTGACCTAAATCTTTCCATCTCTTTGTCCAAGCTTTCAATTTCTACTACTATAAAAACCTCATATAATTAGTTACTGACTATACAAGGAAGATTTGCATAAAATTGCACAGCAATAGATGGATGAATGTACTTTTTAATTGTTAGTTTTGTTTCTTGCTACCTTCCCCACCTTTTGTTGCAAGGCTCCAATCATGCACACAGACTGACAAAAGGCTTAGCACAGCACAACATGCCCAGTTTGGTTTAAACAAAAAATTGCCTGAGCTTCCTCCTATTCATGCTGGATATCTCTTACTTCTCAGGGATTTACCACCAAGCTCAAATTTGTCTCTTGGCTCAGCTTTACTTTTCAAACACAGAAAGTTAGGTCAAACTACCACATCAAAACAATTTCTCGCAGCCCAGCCCCTGAGGCCGCCTTCCTGCTCTCCTGTGAAGGGAAGGTCAGCACTTCGTTTTGAGGTTTATTACACCTGCCTGCCTCCTTTATGACTTTCTCAAATAGGGCTTTGCATGCCACAAGGACCATCTGAATTCTTTATAGCTCAGCCTGGGCAGAGAAGAGGCCTGGCTGTATTTCTTCTGGCCCTGAGGTGGCAGACAACCTCCGACAGTCACACAGCATGACTGCAGATGATGGTGTTACACCTTCTCCTAGCACCAAAACACAACACTTGGGGACAGAATAAGATGACAGATTATTCACATGCCAGGGAAAGAAAATAAAACTTGTAAATTGTGGCCAGTTTGAATCTCTTCCCTCAAGACTGTTATACTTACAAATAAGGATCACAAAAATAAATAAGAACCCCCAGAAGGTACTGGTTTTGGGTAGCCAGAACACCTTGAGACCTATCCTTCTTCTTGCTTAGCCTTCCATCTTGAGTTCTCCCATTGCACACCACTGTCAGCAGCCATATATCAGGCTGTAACTTCATAAGGTGGCAGCCTTTTTATTTTGTCAGCAGTTGACAAAAGTGTTTCACATTCTTCTGTAGGAACAGAGTTTAGCTGACACCAAGAGCTACTGAAGTTATTTTCCCATGATATTGCAGCTCACCATGGATGATAGCCTTCACTACAATTCTAGAAATTATTTTGTCCTTATTTGCCTCTTTTTTCCTGCTCAAGGGCTGCATTTGCCTTAGAAGAGAGTTTGACTAAGAATGATGTAAAGTCATTCAGTCTTTAACAAAATCATGGAAGAATATAAGTCCAGAAGGAGAAAGACCAGCAGGAATGCATATCAAGAGCAGACTGAGTACTTCCCTGAAAAAGGGATTGTATTTTACAACATAAGTGATTTGTCTTATACCATATTGAACAGGCTTATCACAATCACACGGGAATTGTTCTCCATTTTAATTTCTTTTAAATTCTCTTCAATAAGGTGACAGCAGAACTCACATAGATGCTTTTTGAGTGAGTTAATTACTTCAGTGCACCTAAAATAATTTCTCAAAATCTTCTGAAGTGACATGATTTTGAAAACCTCTAGCACCCAAGTAAGAAAAAAAAATAGTTGAACTTCACAGAATTCACTTAACTATTGCTGCAACCTCAGATACACTGCAGCATATCAGGAAGCCATCAGAGTTTCAGAGTCCATCAGTCAGCAAAAAGTCTAAGACAGAGGGAGTAATTGTATTTCCCAAAATGGTTTCTATAAAGCCATTTCAGGTGATAACACATAATCCCAAAAACTCTATTACTTAAACCATCTTTTAATTTTGGTGTTTAATTTTGGTTTTTTTCCCCCCCACTGGTTTAAGGGATTTTTTTTACTGTAAACTTCCTACCTTTACTCTGGTGTTTAGAGACAAATTTCTGGAATACTTTTCTTTTACAGATGAATTTAAAGTATGAGTTGCTGCCTAAACTTGCAGGTTTGATCAGAGCAAGTTAAGTCAAGAGAATGCTCACAGAATGATAGCTCACCCATTCCCAGATTCCTGAAGACATGTTATATTTTTTATTGTCTTCCATTGTTACAATTGTTAAAGACCCTATCAACTTTGTTACTGGTACTCCTTAAAAGGTTGTGTGTTGCATTTTACAGCGAGAATTATCCATCAGCTTTTCAAGAGCACTCATGTTCTGTAGGTTCAGAAAATCCTAACCTTTCCTGAGCCTAAGCAATGTTGGTTTTATCTTGTTTATGCAAAATTTCAAAATACTTAAATACAAAGATAAGCTACATCCTGTGAAGGCAGTGTAGGATTGGCATTCGTTAGAATTTCTTAATTTCACATACATGCATGAAAATGCTAAATTTTTCAGCTTTGGCTACTATAGTGAGGGTGCTTTCTCATTCTTTAAGGCATACTTTTCTGATATAGTGTTGATTTAGAAATTACGCTCTTTTATTATGGAATATATATACTTTTATTTGGCTTTGCTTTTCAAGTCTTCTAATGTAGCATGTTCCTTTAAGTAAATGTTGCTGCAAGAAATGTTAATTCATAAATTACTGTTGAGTTTATTTCAGGTGGTAGAAAAACACCCCCTTGCACTATGAAACATACTGTGAGACATTTTCATTTGAAACTTGCTTTTATACATTTTAGGAAGTTTTTTTAATCTTTTTGTGCTAATTTTTAACTTTCACATTTCTGCTTAATTGAAGTCATAGCTTTCTTCTAAAAAGTAAAATATGAAACCAATACTTGTTTTCTGCAGATATTCAAAAGAGTTAGCCTGAACTACTCAGCAAATTTTTATTGTGTCCAAAATTAACCTCTCACAGAGTACTTTTTAATAACAAAAGCTGTTTTATAAAACACCAATATCTGAATCTTGGCTAAGGTTGTTGGCTTTGAGTTCTTGTCTCATGATACTTCTGTTTCAGAAGAAAAAGACAACACCTTCTCCCATGAGACAAAATAACAACCAAAAAAAACCAAAACAAACTAAAACAAAACAAAAAAAAAACCAAACAACAAACCCCTGAAACTCCTTCCAAAAAAATCACATTCACTCCTGTTCTACAAGACCAGGTTTCTCCAAGAAGTACTTGACAGCATGAGAAACTTAGAAAACTGTGTGGAATTAGTATTTTTGGAAAGGGACAGGAGAAAAAAATTACAAAATGCTGTGGGCATGCAGAGTGAATCAAGTAACATAGTCTACAAATGAGACAAAAGATTGACAACTCTGTCTATAATTGGCATGGGAGGATTAGATACGGACCAGGATTTGCTGCAGCTCTGAAACAGTCTGTGAAAGACTTTCTCTTTTTCCCTGTATTAAAGCAGATAAGGTTACCTAGTTTGGCACCTAAGATGCTTATAAGGAGGAAATACTTCTAGATATACCAAGCCAAAAGTGGATGATCATGTGAGATTGCTGTAAAGATCTGAGTATATCTGCAGACTTTGTTCTGTAAGATTTTTCTCCACGAAGTACTTCTTACCTAAAAAATACAGCTCTCCTTTATTCACCTGACAGTGAACCTATACAGGTTTTTTAATTCTACTTTTCACTCAGCCATGCTTAGATTAACATCACATATATAGTGGGGGTGTTACCTGTCACTCAACAATGCCCAGTTCAACAGCACACAGCCACATTGCAAACAACAGCTTAACACATTAGTGCTTCATCCCACTGAAGCAAATAGGTGATTTTATCATATGCAATGTACTTTCATACAATTCAGGATTTTGATTGAAAATGTTTGTTAAACTCACCTACTCAAGGCATTAAGATCTTTAAGACAGGACTCTGCTCTGCAATTCTTTCACAAGCTGGCAATTATACTAGCACTGGTTTTTATGTTCTGAAGAAAGAGTGATACACACTAAATAACCAAACCGTTTTCTGCCACACAGCGCCTGACTTTTTTGCTGTCTCCCACTCTATAAGACTAATCCTGACACATCTAGTTCTGTCTTTTGACTTCAATCATTCCACTGACGTTTTCAGGTATTTGCACATGCTGTACTGTATTGTACTTCTCCTCTCCAGTGTTTTGTCCAAACCCCCAGTTTCAAAAGCCTAAACATCAAAGCTGCATTTATGTCTCATTCAGAGAACAAGAATATTTGCATATTTACCAGAGTACTGTTGAACTCTTTTTTTACTTTCAAATCTACTCAAGAGTAACATAATTCATGAAATTCTCACTTCTCCCACATACACTGGCACACTCCCTAGAGTCAGTGTTTTGAGACTCCACAGTTATATCATGTTCCATATGGTACAAATTTTCATCTCTCACAATGCCATTTGTTTTCAAGCCCCTTATCAGGTTCAGCACATTCATTACAAAACCACAATACACTTGACTACAACTGCTTCGTATGCTTACTCTGACTTGACAGCTGTAGAGTGATATTGTTCTCTCAATGCTGCACAGACCAAGTATGGTATTCAAAAAATATGTATTTCAAAAAATGATCCAAGGGATTTTATTTTTCATAATGCACATGAAATCTACAACACTGTAAAACAGCATATTTAGGCAAGGAACGAAACCACTTCCAAAAGTGAAGAAACTCATGAAAAAGTGATAGTGTGTCCTCTGCTTCTACACAGATTGAAGCAAAAAAATAAATACATGTGAATTATCTCCTGGTTGGGTTTTCACTATTTTATCTCTCTTAAGTTCATATTAACAGCCTCTGAGCTGTGACAGATATGTATGCCTAGTTTTTTTCTTCAATGTGTTTCTTGTCCTACTTCAGTGATATCTGTAAGAATTGTCCTTTCCAGCACTATGGGACCATATGACCTTGCCTGTTCTATCTCATATAGAGAAGTGGGGTAACAGATGTCCTCTTTTAGTTGGCTACAGTGATAGCAAACAAATGTCACAAAAAGCAGTCTGATGAGTATATGAAAAGTAGCGTGAGAGAAAAAGATATATTCAAAATTTTTCACCACAAAAGTGGAGCAGGGAAATGCTGGTCCTGGGGAGTGAAAAGTTTCACTTCACTTGGGGAAAAAAAAAAGATAGAAATATATATATTTATGTATCTATCTTTGTCATGTCACTCCAGGCAAGCTGTAGACTTGTCACCAGCCAGACCCGAGAGCTTTCTGAGCTTCTAGGGCTACACAACAGAAAGTGAAATAGTCAGACCAAGGAAAGGAAAAACACTAAGTGATAATAGCAACTTGACATAAGGAGGGTGGGGAAGAACAGGAGATAAAGTAAAACACTAAAAAGAATTGAAAGAACAGCAAAGCTTTTTCAAGTAGTAAGCTACTTATCAAACTTTGACAGGATCATCACTGCAACTTTCACAAGGCAATTATCTGCAAAAACTGAGGACATTAAGACTGACAAAATTAATGTTTAAATGTAACTTTATGACAGAAGTAGACAGTCACATCTTGTACAAGAACTTAGGGAACAGAAACCTGACTTTACTGAAGCCATGGAAACCAATAGGGTTTCAGCACATAGTGGTAGCAATTAAAAGGAAAGAAGAAAACTCCTACTGCTGACTTCAGTTCCTCTCTAATGATGACATCTCTCATCCCCTTCTGCAACAATTCAGCACTGTGAAAACCCCAATGGATGTCTCGAGATTATGTGGAAACTCCTTGGTTAAACCAGTTTGTAGCTCTAAGTCTTTGTGTTGAAAAACTGCTGCATGCCTAAATGGGTATATTTTGACAGATTGCATGATCACTACAGCATTGCTGTGCAAAGCACTTAAGGGAATTTGAGACCCCTGAAGTATCACAAGTGCTGGAATAAATCCAAGTTCTAAGTTACTGTCTAAGCTATTGTTCTTTTACATTTGACTGTCATATTCATAGATGTGAAATGAGTATACTTAGTTGTTCTTGCAGTTTGATTGGTGTTTTTTGTTTAGTATCTTAACATATTTCAGCAATTTCTTGGGTTATATTTCTTTACTGGAATAGATATATGCTTAATCGTTAAGGTTAAAACTCTGAAATATTTACATCCATTGATTTTGATAATATTTTCCTTCCAACTCTTATATAAACTCACATCAAAGCAAATGCATGAGTAAAACTCCTCATTTGCTGCCATATTCAAAATCATGATCTTCAGGGCATGTAATCCAGAATAAAAGGTAAACTATTAATGAACTAAAAGGCCCCTAGGGCTTAGAAGTTCAAGCACAAATCCTAGAGGCAAATAACTGAGTGTTCTTGCTGTTGCACCACTTACCTTTCCAACACTGCACTACTCCAGTGGCTAAGTATGCAGAGCTTAGCATTACCTTCTCTTTTAATATAAATTAAAGCAAGCTTTTGAACACATTCATATGTTGAATAGTACTCAAGACTTCTCTTTCAGGCATTTCCCATGATGCTCAATTATAGATTTTATTGAGAAGAAATACAAAGAAGGATAAATAAAATGCGATTCATTCATTTCCACAGATCCACATCTAAATACAATTTTCATAATTCTGTGGTGACCCTATTTTGTTGTAACATTTCATTTCAGTTTCCATTTTTTTCCTTATTCTTAGTAAACCTGACTGACTATGACCCTGAGCAATCTAAAGCAGCTTCAAAGCTATCTGTTTCTGAGAGAGAGCTTGGACAAGATGACCTCCACAGAATCCTTCCAAACCAAATTATTCTCTGCTTCTATGACACACAGGTGTCACAAATATAAAACATGTTTCAAATGTGCTGTCAGCCTAGGAATAGTTCAGTCACTAAAAACTTCCCTTCTTAATTTTATCTTAACAATGACATGATACTGAAATGTTTTGTGTATAAAGATATATATATATGTCTCCACAAAAATTCATTTTTCAAGATTTATAACTGCACATTCTCAGGTGCAGAGACTTTTTTGACATGATCTCTATAAATGTCAGATGAAACTCATGGTTAAAACTGCACCTCCTATAATTTTCACACCTTTCTTTGGAACTAAACAAACCAATTTTGTCAAATGAGAAATGCACAATTCTTTATATCAGAAAAATCAAGCCTATAAGTGTCCTTCCATAGGAAAGAAGTGAAGAGGAATCTTTAACCAGGTATATGTTTGCCAAAGTCAGGTAAAACATTCCTTAGGCAATATTTTCCTTTCTTTCAAGAAATCAGTAGAGAATTTACATCCACAATGTCAAATGTTTGGTTGTGTTCTCAAAGCACTAATCATATACATAAACCAGAACACAATGCTGTGCAACAGTTCTAGACTACCATACCCCAAAGCAGTCATCTAATAACATACAATATCAGATTTTTTTGTTGTTTTTGGAAATTCAAAGGAATTTTAAAGTTCCCATGTCCTACTTCTTATAAGTGTCATGGTAATGAATCATATTGAGTCATATTAAAAATACCCAGTATAAAATAATAGCAATTTTCAAGTTTAGTAACATTATTTTAAAGGTGTTTGTCAGTGATTCCCTGGCAAAGAATAATGGTCTGTGTTTCATGGAATAAAAAAGAAAGTCCTTTCCTCTCCAGCTGTACAGATGCCACTTTTGCCTTTTTGGAAGTGGTAGGAACGCAGGCTGGGAAAGAGACAGAGGCTGAGTCAAGTTTCCTACCAGAAGAAAGGAGGTTAGACTAGAAATTACCAATGCACACTTTTTAAAAAGAAAGGCAAAAGTCAACAAAGACATTTTCACTTGATCACAGACTCTCCATGGAAAGACCACAGTCAGAGACGCCTCTGGGTCAAACTCAAATGGGGCTCACTCACACATAAGCACATTTAAGTACAATAACAAGTTTGATGAGCAGAATTTTCAAAAGAATAAACCTATTTCTATTTGATAAAAATGCCACCCATTTCAAAAGAAGCACACAGGCTACAAGTAAGCACTTTTTGAGAATCCAGTCTTTTATCTTAGTTCATAACAATTCAGATCTAAGATTCTCTTAGATTCACTAAGATTCACTTAGCATTAGCTGTATTGTTTTTGTCAAAAAAGACCCATTTTATTGGTTCATTTTAGGAGTAACAGAAATAGGAGTATCAGAAATAAAGCTGAGATTCCTGTTATTGGCAGCATGAAAAAAACATGAAAGCCCAGCTTCTACTGTGTTCCTGGAACACATTCTGTATATCACCCAGACAGTAAACTTACAATGCAAACTAAAACCTAGAAAAAATAACCCTTCAGGAAATGAAAAGAACTATGTGACTCTGTGAGTATACTTCAGCAATGCAAATGAGTTTGAAATTCTACTCATAAAATAGTCACAGAAAATAAGCTGATAGTATAGCCTCTCATGCTAACTTTTCAACAACACTGGAAAAATCTAGAGAAGAAAACAATTTCAGCTCAAAAGAAAATGATTACTAACTCAGCATTTCTAAGTACTCCTACCCAGCAGTGAAGCTTTTTCTGTTTTACTCATGAACATGCATATTAACTATTGCTACTTCAAGATTTGTTAATTCCCATGTCCTCCTCCTGGAGGAGAGGGAATTCTCCTATCCCCTTCAGAGCTAAGGAATTGTACTGGGTTTTGAAGCACCACACTGAATATTACTAGCATACTAAAACTCTAAGGAATAACATCCCTAAAATCCTGATTTTTAACATCAGCAGAATATATGGAGCTGCAAGAATGAGGAAAGAATCTTATCTTCTTTTGTATGATTGTGGGTTTTTTGTACAAAATAGGTGTAATCCATTTAACCTGTCTTTTAAAACATGTTCAGTAGAACATTTTCAATTAGGGTAAGCATGCCACATACCCTCTTCTCTATACTGTATAGAAAGACACACTTTGCATTGCAATTCAACAGCATGCAAATTGGCACAAGTCAAAATGTTTCACATACATTTATGAGTTGCAATCAACCTTCATTTAATAGTTTCTTAGTCCTGGTATGCAATTTGTGCTCTAAAATGAGAGAAAATTGAGGTAAGAAAGGGTTTTAAAAAGCAAGAAAGAATGAGATCAGAATAACCAGCAGGTCGGTGATGAGGAACTCATCTGTTCTGCAAAACCTGAACTAAACTACTGCTCTGAACAGGCACCACTGGGGTTTACATTTCAAAGGAGCACCTTAATCACTAGGCACACTATCTCTGATCTAATGAATAGATAATTATATATTCAAAGTGGAACAGGTCCAACAAGAGAACAACACACCTGAGCAAAAGTAGGCATTCATCACAGACAAATCCTTGTTACAGATCAGGCAGAGGAGGCATGTCAATCCCATTTTCCCACACCCTGGATAAGTATTCTTATGATTGTAAATGCTCTTCGTTCCACTTGACATATTTCCCCCAAGAAAACTTGTGAAAGAGAAAATTTCTGCCAGAGTGAAGTAGAGGTAAAAAAATAAGATACCTCAAAAAAGTTGGTGACGAATGTTCTGCATCCAGCTTTTACCCTGCCATCTGTTATATACAGCCAAAGGTAAAAACAATTAGGAGAAACCATTGCCAGTACCTTGGCTTGTTTTTCTCAAGATTCCTTCTGGAAATTCACTACAGAGATAGTAGGTATTGTCCCAAAATACTTAACACCAGGACTATGTATTATTTTCATTAACACGTATTATTTTTTTTTTTTTTGGTTTTAGGTTTGTTTAAAATCCTATTCAAAGCACAAGCAGGGTAATTTTAAACATTAAGCATCTCCCCATTCCCATGATATGCATCAGTGTAATCCAAAGTTAAACATACATTCATGCATATGCCTTTTCCACAGTACATTGTCATTACACTTTGTAAAATCCATAAACTACGTTCAGCGTCAGAATTTTATTTTACATGCCTAAGTATACTTGTACAAATCTACTGCTAATAATGGCAATCTCCTTAAAAAGCAAAGGGTGGGGGACTGAATTTTCCATCTGAAATAAGATTTATCATTAAAATTCTACACCTAGAAAATAAATTACACATTGTCATTGCAATGTAAGCTACTTCTTAACAAATATATATGAAGGGTAGAAATCCATCAAAGAAAAATGTAAGCATCATGTCATATTAGTTTTTAGTATCTATTAAGGCTTTTCCTTGACTCCAAAGAGTCATCCAACAAATGAAAAGATCCATGCAGAAGTTAAAGATGGAATTTTTTACTGAGAAACTTGTGGGATACATGTAATCAAAAGAATCTCACCACTGAACAGTACATTTGAAAGAGGAAGCCTGTGGGATGTACTGTCACAGTGGTAATTTAATACATGACCAAAATCTCTAAGTTATGCATATGCTTGTTTTATGCCAAAGCTGGCACCATCAGAAGAGGTTAGATTCTGAACAAAAGCAACAATCAGTGAGTTAACAAACAGCTTTTCAACTGCCAAATGAAATGGCTGTTAAAGGCTGATCTTAAGAGGGAAAAACTTTACAATTATATTTGTTTTCTTGGTAATCAAGTGTGGTGGGATGCATGAACAGGAAAGAGGGGATGGCTGTTCTACATTCAGCAATCCATTTCAATGGCTGCCTCAGCCTTCTCTGTAAAGCAATGTGACTGTTTTAACAATATCTGAAATGTTTCAGTGCACACTGGGTACACTCAGGATTTAAATTAAATAATAGAAAATGCTTTATATCTGGCAAAGATATTTTTTGAGACATTTGGATAAACAGTAGGTGTGTATGTGTAAGTAAAATATATCTTGACACTTTTTTCTTGATTCCTTTTAAATTTAGGTGGGACATTTGCCAATACAGCCGTAACAATTTACAGACTCTTGAGCCATATGAATCTCCCCTAGATATTTTCCTCCAGCATTCACTTCCATAACCCCCTGCAGTCACTTCCATAGAGATTTATAAGGTTTAAAACTTTCTCTTCTAAACATAGAGTTTGCACAAGAGGGCAATGATGCACAATGATGGGCAAGTACTAGCCTATCCCCTTCCCCTGTTCAAGATTCAGAAACACATCATGGGCTTCACCTATTCTGAATTATTACAATTATATGCATCAGCACAAAGGGGATAATAGATTTCAATGCATGTAATGATTTAACACTTTTAAGCCACAGAAATATACAACCAGCAAAAAGAAATTATTTTATAATTATGTAGCTAAACAGAGAGAGTAAATTCTATTTCTGATTAATACTTCAGTTCAGTGAGACAGAAACATAGTTACTCAATACTGAATTAATTTACAAAAATGACAATATGCCACAATATGCATTACAATTAATGTAACAAGTGGCTTCAAGGAAATTCTTTGTAGAATTCAAGATATGCTATTGAAAAACAAATGAAAAAACAGTATAAGGATTTGGAATAATATCAGAGAAATTTCTGAAGCTTCTGAAACCAAATTAAAAGTGTTGCATGTGACTCTAGCAGACAAGGATCCAACCTGTGCCTCAAGCAACTGTTAGATCTGTGCCAAAAGCTGCAACATGATACTGAGATTTTAAAGATATCATTTTATATGGAAATTAATATTACATCAGACAAATAGAATGCTTGGGCACTTAAGTAAAAAAAAATTGACTTGACCCTTTCTAAAAAGCCCAATTTTAAACATGCCCCATCTTTGAGCCTACACCACCATCACATGTGCTAACACCACAGAGAGAACAGAACATGTTGTATGTCTGGCATCGCCATCCACCCTCTGTTCTCCCAAAGTGCTCAATACGCATTTTGAGACAAGATGCTTCAAGAGCTTTGTTTCATTTAAATTCAAGTATTTCTGCAATAGTTGTTTTAAATTATTTTTTAAAAATTATTTCTCAGTCTAGTTTTACAATAATGAATAAAGAGCTCTTTGGTGAAACAGAGCAAGCATGTGACTAACCACTTACTTCACTGAGGTATCCTTTTTAAAATTTACTGACTTACAAAAACAAATTAATATCTTCTCACTGTCACCTTGGCTTCATACAATTATTCTTAATTAAGAGGAATTTTTTTCAAATGCCAGCACACAGATGAAAATCATTACGACAATTAACAAAAATACCTTCCTTTCAACAAAGTAGCATGGCATACACAGAGAAGCAAGTCAGACTGCTTCATTAGGAACATTTAGATACACAGTCAGGAAGGCACAAAAAATTGAGATCAAAACTTAAGTTTATTCTCCATTATCTGTGAATACATATTTTTGCATGAGTCATCCACAGAGAGTGAACCCACAGCTCAGACAGAACAAGTGCTATGAATACCAAATTTCAAAGTGTAGAGTGTTTATCCACCATCTGTTGTTCAAGAATCCCATAACTATATTTCATAAAACTTTTCAAACTCAAATTTACTGTGTCAACTTATGAAATAATATAAAAAGGATCACTGGCTTTCATTTAATTGCACTGTAAACTCTTCCAAACAAGGTACTGTACTGAAAGGGGGATTATTTTTTGTTGAGGGAATAAAAGGGAAAGGGAAGATTATGAACAAATGGAAAGATTAATAAAACCCTTTTTATCTCAAAGAATGATACCCCAGTGGGCATATGATTTCCTCCGGATTTCATATGAAGTTCAGTCATTACAACTAGATAAAAAGAACAGCCCTCTTTTCCAACTTTGCCCAGCATAAAAAAAATTAAATTCAGTTATTTTGAAGTGTCTTGTCTAATAAATAGACAAGAATTAAGAAATTAATTTAAACTAATGAGATGTACTGGTTCCACATTAATGTTATACTTCCAGAAAGCCTCTCCTTTGCTCAACAAAGATTCAATAAGCCAGCTTCTTAAAGAAGCCATTTACAAGCCATGAGAATACCTAAATCAATAACAGACTGTGTTTCCTAGGAAAAACAGGGCCAGGGAATATTGTACTGCAATAAGCAGCAGCCCAGTGCTTTCAGAGACTGAGCACCTTCCATAGATGTGGCTAAATGTTCCAGGGAAACTGTTTACAGGAATTCCATCCACAGGAATGGATCCTGTATTTATGTATTCTACATGTACTTCTTCTGTCAAGAATAACTATTGATTTTCCATAGGTAAAAAGATTCTGGATTAGGCTCCTACACTGAATATATCATAGAGTAGGTATCCTACCTACTCTTTCAGCAGGAAATTCAAGGTTAGTTAGCAGGTATTGGTAGTACACAGTAAGTCTGTACCTCTGTTTACTTTTCCTTGATATCACTTCACAAAATTTTTTACTCTCCCCAGTGATTAGAAAGACTAGTGTGTCGACTTAATCAGTCCATTCTTCCATATCATGCCTGTAGCTATTTTCATTTTTCCTTTATAGCAAAGTAATCAAACAAGCAATCCTGCATAACAGTTCTAACACCAAAATTCAGAAAATTAGTTTATCTGAGCTTGCTCTTACTACATCTGTGCTCAGAGCACTAACACATATTCTAGAATGATTTTCTAATATTTTTTCTTTTTTTTTTTTTTTTCTAAGAGGATGATTCTTTCATTCTATTTAGAAGCTAAAATTCTATTTCGCTCCAAATTCCTTTAGCTCTTTTTTACTTGCTGAGGTTTTATATAAATCTTATCTGACAACTTGTAGAAGTAATTTAGCACTTCAGGTTTTAGTTTTGTACTTTGTCCGTCAAGTGATACCTACTAAAACATGTTTTCATGGCTGTTTCATGGTGTTCTTTTTACATTAGCATTGCTGCAGTTACCCTACAGTTAAATCTCATCCTTTTTAGGAAGCACAAAGTACTCTTTTGACCAAGTCATTCAAGAAAACAAAATGGTGATTTTCCTCTTAAGGTTTAGAAAACTCATAGTGACTATAAAAAAGTCCAAGGCAGTCTTTCTTCCAGATGGCACAACTGATACCAGAATGCATCCTGTGCACCTACAACTGTTCGCTGGGAGCTTACCTTTCAGGAGACTTTTTCCTTTACTGAGCTTCTTTTCAAAAGAAGGGAGAGCAGCTTTCAGAGGCATTGCAAGGGACTCTCCTTGGCTGAGGAAAGCTGATGAAATAGGATATATCACCACATTCTCTGGCCTTCTTCTCCCAGGACTGCTACTTTTCCCATCTTAGGCTAAGTTTCTCCTATCAAAAACACTGGATCACATTCTGCATTCATAGCTCAAAACAAGGTTGTGAGATCTCTTGCTATTTTTTACGTTTTTTTCCTGCAGAGGATGGAGAAGCCAACAGAAGTGCTGATGCAGAAATGAGGAATAGCAGGGGATACCTGAGGTACAAGACTGCCTTGACTAAAAAGATATTGGTGGGGGCACATTGGCCCAGGTACACATCACAGCACTGAAGTGAAAACAGGATGATTAATAGCTCCTAAAAAGGTCCACCTATTGCTCATATCCCATTGGTGTGCCACCAGCAGCAGTGCAGCCACTCAGTCCTAGTGCAATCCCATCCTAATCCCAGTCCTAATGCCCACTGCTAAATTAAACCTAGGTATAAACCATTTCTAAAAAGTAAATTAATTTGTTCTACATCTCCTTGCAACACTTCTCAACTGCATTGAGTCTCGCTCTTTGCTTAAACTCTGTTCTATCCCTATTTCAAGTCAATGACCTCATGATTCTTTATTTCTTCATAATATTAAAAAAAAAACAAACCAAATACTTTTCTGCTTTCTTGAACATTTTTCAGCATTTCATTACCATATTTCTGTTTCTCAACTCTCTACAAGTCCTGTAATTACACTATTTTGGGTTTCTTATTTTATCTGATACTGACTTTAATGTATTCAGGCTTTCTTGTAGTGTCAAAATAATGTAAGAAACTGTGCTCCCTATATAATTAAATCTAACAGAAATCTAAGGGAACCTAACATTTGGTCTAGTTAATCAGCACTTCAGATGCTGCTAAGTAAACTTGAATCTAAGAAAATAAGTTAAATTTCAGAGTCTTAGGTTTAACAAATATTCAGTGAAGATATCTGTAAGTCTTTATGCTTTGGACATCTTCTGGTTAGCTTGCCTTATACAAACATACACTTAAAACCATGCCCATAAGTTTTCCCAAGAGAGAATTCTTATTCTTTCCTGAAAAGGGATTTTTTTCCGAAAATAAGTCAGATATTGAATAGCAGATGCTGCACAAGGCTGAACTGATTAGACAAGGTAAGGAGGGACAAAGAGGATATTTATGAACACAGGCACACAGGAAGACAGAAGTCAACTTTTAAGAGGCCTGAGGAAGTCTTTGAGAAACTGAATAAAGCAAGTAAGAAGGTGAGAGTGGACAGAAGGTAAGGAAAGCATGTCTTGATGAGAGGGCAGGAAGCTGAGAGAAAAGGATGAAGAATGGAATTCTCAGTGCTAGAAGGGTTCATAGTGGTTTTTTTTGGAGAAAAATGTAAGCCTCAGAGTAGCCACTTTGTGTTGAGGCTTCACGGGTGTTGCTATGACCATTAACATTTATAACATGGCAGTCACTAGAAAGTGATAACTTGGTATAACAAGAGACAAGGCAAGAAATATCCTCCTCTACGAATCACACTACCTTCACTTATCCAAGCTGATCCTTAGACAGCAGGGGCATATTGCCAAAGAAAAACTGGAGCAATCCTGAAAACCTGTGCTGATACCTTTATTTCCATGTCTTTCACCAAAGGAGGAACTCGACGTCAGCATTTAAATTGCATGCAATAAACTGGGGAGAGAAGGACAGTGTAAGAAAGAGGGAGAGAGAAAGAAGTAATTGCTTGCTATTTGATACCTAGATGTGAGAAGAAAATGAAAAAAAATCTGTCTACAGAGTTCAGCAATTCTTTGGAAGCAGCTGAAGTACAAAGAAAGAACTGCATGGTATTCTTACTGCTGGTTGAAATAAGAACTTGTTTTAAGCTATAATGTATACAGGACAGCTAATGATAATGAGAAAATAAGCAGAGATTAATATAAAGAATATATATATTTTAAATATACTAGGATGGCATTAGACTACAATTAGTATTGGAAAAAAAAACTGATAAGATTCAGCAAAAATTACAACTAATAAAATGTGAAATTTATGGTCATGGAAAAATGCTACTATCTAAGCAGGTTGCTTTCAGGTCAAATCAGCAGGAAAATATTTCTGATCTAAAAAAAAATGCAAATATAATTAATGTAATATATTTTGTAGGAGGTATCACAGATAAAGTTTTCTGAAAAAATTCCCCTTGGAAAGCCCTTTTTTACAAAAGCACCTCAGAGATCTCTAGTATAAGTGCACAGAAAGATATGGTCTTATCTTTTTCAACTTCTTAAATCAGAAACTCCTTTTCATTTGAACCATTACTCAAGAGAAAGAGTGGTGTAACTCAGGAAAACAGTTGGCAAACGAGAGAACGCACATAATCAAGCCTATAAAAACTTGTCTGTGTAAAAATGACTTGCAATATATTTATATAACAAAATAAACATATGATTAAATGCCAGCCAAATTCATCTGCCCCTGAAGCCATCATTAATTTCATATAATTTAATACACTTGCTGCATGTTAACCCATGTTTTCAGAATTTCATAAAATATGCATGATCAAAAGTTGTTAATTGGCAACTGAAAAGATTTTCTTTCATAACTTATCGACTACATTCTTCTCCTGAACTTGTTCTAATTAAGAGAGAGCTTAGCATTGTATGTCCATGAACAGTGCCATAGCCCTCAGGTAAAACTGATCTGTATGGGGAGTTTTGTTATTGTCTTTTCTGTTTCAGTGTTCCCAATTTTGTTGTTGCACCTACATTGTTTACTGTTTTAATTAGAGTTTTTATCATTAATTACAAGTAGTAAGAGTCACAAACAATATGGATATGCTCAGGGGGTGCTAATGGGATCAGTGCTGTTCAACATTGTTTTTTCGGTGATAACCGTGGGATCCAGTGCACCTTCAGAAAGTTTGACAACCACACCAAGCTCTGTGGTTGACCCACTGGAGAGATGCCATCCAGAGGGACCTGGACAGGCTTAAGAGGTGGGCCTGTGTGAACCTCATGAAGTGCTCAGAAGATGGTGAGGCACTGAAGAAGTTGTGCCCATAGAAGTTGTGGATACCCTTCCCCCTGGAAGTGTTCATGCTAGGTTGCTGTCACCTTCCATGATGTCCATCTATATGTCTAACTTTTCATTATTTTGTAAGATCATTAGGGGAAAGGGGTAATTTGGGGAAGGAAAGTGTTGTGGAGCTGGGATATAACCATATCTACTGGGGAGCTTTCATACATACTGTAATACAAATTAGGTTCTTTCTGTTAAGTTCTATGTAAACATAGATCCCAAACAAGTTTGCAATCAAAGTGTAAGAAGATGCATAGAATACCAGAGGTAGAAAGAAACAGAGGAGTGAACACGGGGAAGCAATGAGATGTGCTATTCAGCAAGTGATGCCAAACACAAATCAGAAGAGCACAATGATGCAACCCTGTTTTGGTAGAAGTGGTGAAAAGAGCTATCAGTGTTTTCCAGGAAAATCAACACATTCTTATTAATACGTAACACCAAGGTTTCGGAAATTTCTTCACAAACATCTTTTCCTCATGGGTATGATAAGTTGCAGGAAAAGACTTGGAAATAAATACTTGCCATGCATGAATCAGCAGATTTGAACTTTTACTCTTCTCCCTGTCCTCCCCACTATCTCCTCCAGCCTCACCTGGTGCACAGTGACCCTGGGCTCTGACACTTCTGTGCCCCACAGTCACATGCTGCACTGAACTGTGTGTTAAAACTGTGTAACTTCATAACATTTACTGAGCTGCAAGGATCTGTTCAAGCTAAGGAGCTCCAAATTTGACAGTTTGCAACATCTGATTTCTGACATGTGATCGCTTTTCTGCTTAGGAAAAAAACAGTGAAAACAACCAAAGAAGATTGACCATTAATGTTCTAAGCAGTGAATTATAAATTAAATTAAATAAATTCTACTCACATGAAGTAGAATTTTTTAATGAACTGAAGAGAATGAGATCTAAGGAAAACTATCCTATTTACTACTGAAATTTGGTGCATTTTCAACTACTTTATTAATATTCTGGGCATACAGATTTCCTTTATTTTCAGCACTGGGAATGGTGATGATGAGTGAGACAATCAATGGAAGAATAATTTTGTTTTGGACTTAACAGACAAGAAAGAAAACAGCAGTGGGATAAAAGCTTCATCTCTGGCAAAAATAAGACAGATCAAGAACAAATCATTGACACAGAATGCACAGGTGAGAGGTGTAAAATATGCCTTAAAAACAACAAATATATAGTTGCTGAAGCACAATTCAAAACTATTGGTCTCCTGTTTGTCTTTTCAGAAGAAAGGAATGATAAATGGCAAAGATGAATTTAATCCCTTGCACTCATTTCAGGTAAGGATTGGACTGAAAAGAAGTGGAATCTTTGAACAGAGCTAAAACTACTTAAGTGAAAAGTAGGAAGCAAATCACGTTTTTGTCCAGTATGAATGTCATTTGGATCTCCTCCTCTGTAGTTGTCAAGGGACATCTGTTTTCATTACTTCATAAAGACGGTTCAGGGATAAAGATTCCTTTTCTCAAGTCCAGTAATAGCTACTTAGAAAAACAGCATGAACTGAAAAGCCCAGATCTGGTACCTGCATGCCAAGGAGAACACTAGTTAGAGCACGGCTGTCATATCTTTTCCAATGTAAGAAACAGTAGTGAAATGATAAGTAAATACTGCAAAACTAGTCACCAGCAGTTCCGTGAAATCACGTCAGCTTTATGTAAATGAATCCATCACTGGATGAACAAAAATTTACCCATTTATCAGGCGCATTATGCCAACCCTAGGAATGCTAGTCACAAAGCAGCGCTTGATTATCCTAGCACTTTACCAGCACAGAAGGTGACAACACTTTCCAGGTGCTGAGAGCAGCATAATATAACTTAAGGAATCACGTCCAGCCAGGGTTTGGTACACCCATGGTTCCTTCCAGCACAGTCCTGAGCTGGTGGGGGTGTGTTAACCACGACGCTCAGATTCCTCATGCACCATGAGCTCGCTCCTCTCATTGCTGTAACACCAGAGGCAAATTGTATTGTCCCATTGTTCAGTTGTGGTGAATGGGTAAGGGCGGCAAAGTTACTGATGCGTAATCCAGCCACCTGCTCAGGTGACAAGAGAGCATATCTATGGTTCTTACATAGCCCGAAGAGGGATGTAGAGGATTCTTCAATGCACCTGAAGCAGGTGTAGCTTCAAAATCACAGTCTAGCCCTGGAGCACCAGTTTACTACAGGATGTATTCTGGATGCAAATGAGGATTTGATCTGCCCTATTTATCTGTCTAGATAGGTTTTTAAAGCAGGGATCCTATAGTGTTGTCTGTGAGCACATTCCTCAGAATCACAAGAAAAGGTCCTAGTTTTCTGAATTGAGCCCTGTGGCTGCTGCAGACAACTGCATAAAGTAATTCACTTCACAAGAAATTATTCTTACTAGAAGACTGTACCATAAATTCAGTGTTTGGAGGGAAAGCTTAATGGCTATAAAGGTTAGTTTATTCAATTTTCAGCTGAAATTTATAGGGGATCAATTCAGACTTATTTGTTATTCTATCAACAATTTCCTTTAATTTTCCTAATTATCTTTCCTCTCTGGTTTTTACCCTCAACTTTTTTATGTATTTACAAATGATAATAATCTCTTGTCTCAGACTTTGCTTTTCTAGGCTTAATGGGACAAGTTTTTAGAGTATTTTCAGATGCCAGCCTATTACCTACAGTATTATAATGGCCATTTACTGAACCTACCTTCATTTAAATCAGCTTTTTTAAACACAGGAAATCAGATACAAAAGCAGCATTCCAATAGATCTAATCATACTTTGGCACATAACTTTCATATCTCTTTTTATGTACAGAAAGCATCCTCCTTTGATATTGGTAGGACTGCACATCTTTTTCAGTTTGTCTTTTTTACAACTACTTAAGATTAATTTACTTATACAAAACTACTTCATGAAAGCCTTTTCCACCTCTGTCAGCTAATGAGCTGTAGTTACACAGCAGAAGTTCTTGTTCTTAGTTATCGGTACTTAACACACCACTTGGCATGATTAATTACCATTCTTTTACATCAGTGCTTGAGATTACCCACTGATCTCTTTAGAACACTTACATCCTCCCCATACTGAAAACTTTTCCCAATGCTGTGACATCAGGTAATTTCACTGACACAGAGTACATCAAGTAGAAATGATTTGTGCTAAGATCATTACCAAACAAGGCGCATCTCGGGAACCATCAAGAAGGACTCATTTATAATCGTGCAACCTGACAGTTACCTCTTCAGAGCAATCCCTGTCATCTCCCATAAAATCTATTCTACCTACTATCTATTCCAGAGCTTTTCTATTAATCCCCACAGTGTACAGCACAATGATTACTGTGTTTAAGTCAAAAAAGGGAGAATAGATTTTCTTTTCCTAGGGAGTCAGTTAAAAAATAACCTATCAAATTACTCCAGTACAATCTAGCTTTGCTAAATTGTGTTGAATTTTATACAACTTTCTATTTATTTCCATGACCCGAATGTGAAAGAACATTCAAAGCAGTTCTAAGTTTAGCATGCTATTTAGCTGCTACTATAGGTTACAGTATATTTTCTCCTTTCCCATTACACCAATTTTCTATGTTCTGCTTCAAATGTGTGACCACTGCCTTGATGAATGTATTAAAAACTTCATTCAGTTTATTTAAAATTCTAGAAAGGAAATCACCTTTCCTCCACATCTTAAATTAATTCCAGGCTCTTGAACTTTTCCTTGCTCATTTTAAAATAATTTGCTACTTTGTCCTTCATTCATACTCAGAGTCCTTAAGAAATACAGATTCAAAATACTAGTTTGTACATGTCTCAAAATTAATCATTATTTTATATCACTAGATAGTGCTCCAAAATTTATTGCCTGTTCTTCTTCTATTTTTAAGAAAGATCTTTTTCAGCTTGACTTCTGTTAAGTCTCATTTTTCTGTTAAACACTGACCTTTCGGATATACTTTTTGAGACCGACCAGTCTATTTTGTACTCTAAGTATTCTTTTAGAATACTTTTATCCTCTTTTATCCTCAACTTAAGGATCTTTCTTTAGAGCTCTTTTTTATTTTCCTATTTAGTCACAAAACTTATTCAAAGTCTTTTGACTTTTTGTCCATTTCCTGTGTTTACTGCCATAACTTACGTAATTGACTGATTTGTTCCAATGGTTTCCAAGAACTCTCCCCTCATACATAGAGAAACTCAATAGAAACATTTTAATTTAAACAATTGATTTGAATGGACTTGGTCCTAAATTCTTTGCTAAATTCAGATCTTCTCTGAGGTCTTTATTAAAGAGATATAAAATATTAGCAATTCTTTCTGTTTCAGTTACAATCTCATAAAGAAATATACTGTCATTTAAATCCAGGCATATTCTGTTATTAGCACCACACATCCTCCAAATAGAGAAGTTGTGTCTCCTGTACAGTCCCTTTCTCTCAGTAAGCAGAAACATTAAAATTGAAACGACATCATCAAATTCAGTGAGAATAAGGGGATATCAATAAGCAAAGTCAGGGTGATACAGATGGCAAAATAATTTCTATACTAACATTAGTCTGTATTTTAAAAATCAATAATACATAGAAACAGGCTGAGTGCATAAAAGCTAAATAACCCATGGGCCATTTTTCCCATTGTCCATGTACAAAATTATTAAATTTATTATTTATAAAATATTTGCATAGAGACATGAAAAATACACAAGCAATGATATTGATTGGAACACAAAATCAAGACAGAATGAAGTTTCTGCCTGTTGTGGTTTCTGTGAGCTCTTCACTCTGTAGATATCTGGCTGAAAATCTGTAAAACTCTTTTTGACTTGTTTGCTTTTATGAAACTACATCTATCAGCTCTATCAGCAGACTAAGTAATGAAATTAGCCTATATCACCCTCTTCATTAGGGCCAGATCCAAAATCCATTAGTAACTGTGAAGAGGCTCCTATTGACTTCATGAGGCTTTAGATCAGGTTATGGGTGTGAGCCTACAGCGAGATGAACATGCCATTTGTTTTCTCTGATGCTCTGATTTCTATTCTCTGCTTATTCCTTTAGCATTTCTAGTGGGTGCCCTTTTTTTTCCTTTGCATCTACAGCAGCTACAATAGCATTCTTTTCTTTGCTACCCCTCTAAGTTCCAAAAAGTACAGGATGCTGCCATTTCTCTAGCTCATTTCCATAATATTTTCATATTACAGCTTTCTTTGTGATTGCTGTATAGCTACATAGTACTATATAAGATGGAGCAAACAGCAACACATTCTTCTCTCCTCCAAATATGAGAAGACACTGGTTTTGATTAGCATATAAACAACAATAAAGAATAATGAAGTTAATCTTTGTCAGTTTTCACATTTGATAGCAGTGCTACTTCTAATTCCATGCTAAACAATGCTGTTGTCTTACTAGGCCTGTTTCAAGGAAACTTTGTTGCTAAGTGCTTTACTATTTAATTGATGTATTACAAAGATGAAAGAAAGGAGAGAAAATAAATGAAAATAGAAGAAAGGGAAGGGAAGATAAAGGCATTTGTCTTTGCCTTATGACACTAGAACAAAATAATTAGAAAGAATGCTTTCTCCATCCATTTAAGTTTGCCTACTGCTTTAAATTATTCATTGGGTTAATGCCTTCTTTCTCAGTATCTCCAGAACAACAAACTGTTTTCTCAAACAATCTACTGCTACAACGAAATTATTTAGGATTGACTTACTTTTTCATTCAGTATTCCCTGTGTCTAATGCCTTCAAACTGCTTTCATGTAATGCAGACCCTACCTTGCGGCACAAAGATGGTGACTCAACATCCACAAGAAAAACTTATAAAATCAGTTCCCATTTTCTGCAGTAGTCTTTTCAAACTGATGCTGACAGTGTTCTTGCCATCAAGTAATTAAATTATATATGTTTAATGGCTGGGTTTTTCACAGTATAAATGTTAGATATTCCAAATATTATGTAATGGGGATAAGCTGTCCTTTCTTAAATCCAGAGAGAACTCATATATGTTTTCCTTGCAGCACTTTTGTTTTGAAGCATGCACCATTGTCTGTGATGCAAACACTGTGACCTTCAAATCTCTGAAATACTTTGCAGTGCACTTTTAAAAGGACTTGCTGTTGCAGGAGAGGTTTGGAACAGCTGTTCTGATCAATGCAACAACTCACATAATTTCCCAAAAGTGCTTGGATAGTGCCAGAAACTCTGAAATTAATCTGAAGTCTCTCCCAAATGTGTTCCAGTTTTAGATATGTCAAGAAGGAAGACTTAAACCTACCTGTTAAAATTTTGGACTGTCCAGAAAATACTTCTGTATCCTAGCAATGAAGCAAATGAGGATTATCTTATCTCAAAATGAAAACAAAGCCACATTCCTTTCGTTATATCAGACCAGTAGTCAATAAACTGAGTGCCATAAATAGCACCATACGAAAAAGACCCAGCACTTCCAAAAGAGATAATCCATTTCAACTGAAATAGAATGGGGCCTGAGACCCAGTTTTGTACGCACTCACTGAGTTCGCACGTAGCATTGTATCTGGATTTTAGATCAAAACTTTTTAAAATGAAAAATACCCTTTTAGTCCCTTTAAAAACTGCCAGTCTTCTTGGGAAAATTTAACATCCTTGGGGTACAGAAACAAATTCCCTCTAATCTACTGCCTTCCTAATACTCAAAATCAGGAATTCTGACTCCACAGTAGCTTTTCTTTCCACTTGCTCCTTTGGAAGGAAGGGTCAAGTATGTCAGTATCCTATGGATGAAACCTCCCTGAGGACTAAAGTGCTTTCTTAGGAAATGGGAACTGTGTTCATAGTGCCTCCCCATATTAAGGAGATCTTCATCACTCATATTTCCACTTGAATGGTGAAATAGTAACAGCTACCACATGTCCATTCTTCCCTCCCCATTAAATGAGCAGGTTCACAGAACCTCTGGGCAATTAAACTTCTTAAGCCTCAGGGACTCAGGGACATCATGTTCACAAGTGGTGCCAGTTGAAAGACAAGTGATGATGAGTAGCAGCACTTCCAGGAATGCACAAGAGTGGAGTTAAGATCCCCAGCATCATTTCCAGCAGATTCGGACATGCACACAGACCCCGTAATGCCTAAATTGTCAGGTTACAGTTTTCTCTGTGTGGGTGTTTAGGCCATCTGAGTCCCTTTATGAATCTGCACCACAAACACCACCTTAAAAGGGTGACAACTCCCTTTCTTCTGAATGTGGAGAAGTGAATTCATGATTAGATTATCCTGTGAACCACTTGTTTATTTTCTTTTTTTCTTTCAAACCTGATTGAAAAAACCAACACTCAGGAATTCTGATAACCACTTTACCAGGTATCATCTCGGAGGCATAACTTTGATTTTTACTTATTTTTAAAGTTAATTATATAGGTAATTATTACACGCTAAAATCATCAAGATACTTATGTCTTCCAAAGGGAAGAGAGCAATTATCACCAATTTTCAAGAACTCTAAAAGCTAGGGCATCAATAAGATAATGGTGAAATCAGAACAAAATGAAAACCATCACTGGAAATAGAAGCATTTGCTTCTTGATGTTATTTTCAAGGGTATTTTTTGTTATCCTAAATAAGAAAACATTTTTAAAATTTCAAAATGGAGAAAGGATTTGGGCCCATTGGTATTTTGATAAAATTATTATTTTGGAAACAATGCTTACAGTTCTAGTTCCATTTTCAACTTAACTTTTAAAAATAATGATTTGCTATTCTGTTTCTCAACAAACCCTTTCTCTCCTGTAGAGCTATATGCAGTCTAAAAGTCACCTGCAACTAAACTGCAACTAAACTGGTTTGGAGCTTTTTTTCATTTGTTTCCGATCAACTTTTTCAGAACTTTGCTTTTCATTGCACATCTGACAACTAGGCATATTTTTTTTTTGGGTATTTCAGACATGGTTTTACTTCGAATTTGTTGCTTTACAATGAACCTCAAACTAACATTGACTCTGTGATATACTGGAATATGTTGACTAAATTTAGCATCATAGTACTGTCAGTGTATTGCACATTTCTGTTCAGAGATAGTTAATGTGGTTGTGCTCTTGGTAGTGCTTCATTATTCAATTTTGTATTTTTCATAGATAAACTCTGTTTATAAGTGAACCAAGAGCTTTTGTATCTATAAATCTCCTTTGCTAGTTAGTCATGGTACCTAGAGAGTAGATTTACCTGAGATAATACAATAAAAGCAATATGTTTGTTAAGCATAGCAGAATGATATAACAGGAATGAAAATCTGACAAATTCCAAAGCATTCATTTGTGTCCCATAACAGCTGTTAGTGTTTTTATTTCCTCTTCATGTAAACTGCTTTTGTCTAATGCTTATTTCTCATTTAAAGTTTTGTTTATTTCATATGTGCGTTATTTCAACCATTTTTTCTTGGCAATTTTTTTCAGTGAGCTTGTACTTTTGATAAATTCATTATGGTTATACTTTATTCCTCCTCCACTAAATTCTGAGCAGATCTGAACAAACTAAAGACAGTTTTTCCTGAAAATTTCAATTAATCTATTAAAAAATCACTTCAGCCACACACAGTTCAGCCTCCATTTATGGAAGAATGTTTTCCACTGATGACACTCTGATGTATCATCTGGTAAACATTAAGAATTTGTGGGGTTGGCCTCTACTGACTCTGGTCCCCATTAAAATGATAACATTAAACAGCAGTGCTTATGCTATAGCACCTGAAATACTCTATTCCTCAGAACAAGGAGATAAATATATTTAATTTACAAATACAGTTTTGAAAAAAATTATCTTTATAATTATGTCCCAGAATATAATAAATGCCTAAAAGTTAATCTAAGACAAAGGACACAACTGGATCATTTACCTTGAGCTCCTGCTTAATATAGGCTATAGGACCTACTTAAATCCTCTCTTGAGAAAAATGTCACTTAATTCCACAATGTCTCTTTTTTATGCAGAGCAATTACTGCAAAAAGAGATGAAAGCCAGGACAAGCTTGCAGTTTCCACCCTTACAGAAACTGAGCACACATCTGTCTCCTTGCACTCCCTGAGAACTCTGTTTTTCAAACAGAAACCGTAGCTTTAATGCCTTCCTTACTTAATGTCTTCTCCTTGTCGTAAAAGAAGGATGGCAGCAAAGGCTGGTATGTTGTTTTAGAGCATTTAGTATGCCTTGCTGATACCTTAAAAATATGCCACAATCACAGCTCTGTGTCACATATATACATCAACATGTCTGAACCTGATCTTCACCACTGACATCCCGCTGTGTCTCGTCCTTCCCAAAATGTCTGGTTTTGCCCTTTATCAGATCAATTATTGTTTGACAACCCTTTCTGAATTCATTAATGTTATCTCCTTCTTAGTACTTTTAATATGCTCTTTTTTTTTTCTTTTCTATCAGTTGCCTTTCCTAAAGCTTTCATCCAGTCCTGCTCCCTTGCATTCCTGACCTATTAACATATTTGTGTCCAGACTCAACAGGTCTAAATTCAACATCAAACCATCAGCTCCTGTTACCGCCTTCCAGATAGGATGAAGAACTTTCTCTACTTTCTCTTAAAGGTCATTGCTCATTTAAATGTATGTTTTCTCTGATCAAGTCACCTCTTAATTTCCTCCCCCAAAGAAAATAAATTTATGAAGGTATCTGCATCTCCCACTAAGTGTGTTTTCCAAGGTCAAGGTCTGCCCTAAAGACACTTCAGTTATCAGTATCTTTTTCAGGTAGAATTAAGCAAAAAATTACAAAAGTTTTACACATCAGGTGCCAATTCCTGTTATTTCCCACACCCCAAAACCTGTTCGATTCTACAGCTCTCAGTTATGCACTATAGGTCTGCACCAGAACTTTGGTTACAACCCTGGACTAAAAATTTGTGTTTGGCTGATGACCAGCCAAGAAGGTCCAGGACTTCTTTTGAGTTTCATTGCTTTTGAGAGTCCTTGATTTCATCCACAGGCTGCATTTTCTTTCTTGATGCATGACTTCAGACTCAGCCACTGTAAACCTGTGTTTTACCCAGAACAGCCTAGCAGCCCTTTTCCTCTAACCTACACTGACACTGTGATCAATCACTCCATCCATTTACCCTTTGTAAACATCACCAGAGCATCAGCTCTCCTTCAATATGTTCAAATTTCTTCAGTACTCAAAGACCTCTTGAAAAATCAGCACAACAGATGCAGATGGTGTTCAAGTAACTCCTTTAGAAATCAGGTTGGAAAATCAAGGGCTTATAATTAAAGATAGCTCTGAGGTTTATTCACACATAGTTACATTAGACTGAGTCCTTGCTGTGTCTGAATTTCTCTGATTTCCCTCCACCTAGTTAAAATAGCCCTGAATTTTCAGGCAGATCATGGCTTTTCTCAACCTATTTTGATGCGTATTTCTCTCCTGTTGGGAGAGATGAGCAATGGCATTGTTTGGAGGTGGAAAACCAGGGGAGACATTGATTTTTAATGGCCTTTGATACTTTAGCTCAAGTGTAGCAGTCACATTTTCTTTTGTATTGTAGGTCTGCACACACACACAATCTTAACTCAATCATTTCTCCCTAAGCCACATTATAATGAGTACACCTAAAAAAAGACATATTCATTTTCTAAGCTTCCTTTCAGAATGGCCTTCCTCCCACTTGAATTATAACAACAGATCTCTAGATTTCCCATGACAATGCTTCTCTATGCATATTTATTTAATGCATAGGTATAGCATTTTTCCTTGCTTAAAAACTCAATTAAGATTTCAATATTTGGTGCTTTAATTATATGTTTATTGACAAAAAATGTAAATATACCTCAATGTGTGATGTAGTGTAATTTCTGCTTTGGAAATTTAATAAAAATATCTATTTGTCAAATATTTATTGTCATTCTTAAATAAATATTGGATGGACAAGTAGTAAGTGCACATATTTTAGCCATCTTAAAAATTCAAGAGACATTAGAAGAGCATAAAAAATCTATTTTCTTTCCCATATTTCCTAAACTTTTGTAAATTTTGCAGTACTATTAATTTCCTTGATACCAACGGAATAAGGTACTCTTCACCATATACTTTTCAAAGTGGACTTCAAGAAGTAGGCTACTAGACAACAGCTAGACTACAGATCCTAACACATGTGTGTTTTTATGCCATTTTTACAGTTGGCCTGCTCTTCTGGGCTGCAAGTTTCCCCATCATGAAATACAATGGAAACACAAACTACACTGACCATCCTCCTCTGTCAAGAGAAATATTTTCACTTTAAAACACTATTCAATATTAGCAAAAATTAAAGTCACAAGCCCATAATTTACTTTAGTGGTTTTTGGGGTTTTTTTGAGAGAGGGTGGGATGGGGAAAAGGGGTTAAATAAATTATTCATAGAATTCAGTCAGAATTCATATATCACTTTAAGTTGCATAAGGTGACTCTTTCATGCCAGGCTTGCATCTCACTGGATAGGTCAAATTCTTAGGGTAAAACAGTATCTTGCAATATAAAACATGCATAAGCAGCATGCAATTGCTTTTCATCTACTTATTGCTTCACATACCTGGAGATCCCCGATCCATTTGACATCCAGTTTCAATTTTAAACACAGGGGAAAAATTGAGACTAAATGTTCTATATCATACAATTTCCAAGAACTTTCATATGCTACAAAGTAGGCCATTGCTCCTGCAAAACTACTTTGCAAAAATGTATGTCAGATGAATTTTTAGCCCTCTTAAGACAAGGAAAAGCTTTTCTTCCCTTCATAGAGCTGAAGATAAGCTATAAGTGGTAGTTCTAATTGGAAAACCAATGATCTTGTGACTGCTTCAAATACAAATGCATATGAACAGAAAATAATTGTAATCCTGCATCCAAAGAACAAATTTGAATTTTTTATTGGGATGATGTGTTAAGGTACACAACAACAACAGCTGTGGAATTCAGTCTGGGTATTCCAGCAATTTTTTCCGCTTATTCCTCTATCTCTTTGCAATATCTTTCCCTACCAAAATGGCATACTGGTTGTGCAGCCCTCGTTTATGCATTAAAACTGATTCTAAATTATAACAAAAATGAAAAGCAATTTTCTGCAATGGAAAACATTACTTTTCGTAGGAGACAAATCCAGTACATCAAAGATGTCTTTTTAAAGTCCTGCCTCAAAAATGACCATCTTTGCTGCAAGGTGATTATTATAATCTCCAGAATGAGTCATTTCCTACTGGTAAATTGAGGTTTATTTTCCCCATTTACTTAAATGTACATATTTTAAATCTTTGTACTATTTGCCAGTGATAGTTGCAAAACTAAGTGAAAACTGAGTCAAACCAATGCTTTGTAGTTCCTATTTTTTTTTTCTGCACTGTTTTCTCAGTCTTTCTGCAGAAAGATAGATTTCTACAATCGACTTTCTTGGAAAAGACAGCATTTCAGACGCATATATAACTGATATTTTAGGTGTACCTTCCACTCCACTAGTGCTTCAGAAGCTTCTATTCAGAAGTGGAATGTTTATTTGGAAGTCACACTTGCAGCTCTGCTCATTAGTGACTAGTGCTGATAAATGTGGCGTAGCACAGGGTGGGACACTTCAGGTAGCACTGGGTGGTACACTCGGAATGATTTCTCTTAGCAACCTTTTTCACAGAATCACAGAGTCATCAACATTTGCAGGGATGGTGACTCCACCGTTTCCCTGGGTAGCCTGTTCCAAAATGCCAGTTGATGCCAGTGTGTAAAAGTCAAACTGTGTGAGGCATAATGCCTATTTGTTTGCACTTCCTGAAAACTGGGACACAATCCAGGAACTGAGAACACCCTTAAATCTGGTTTAAGCTCCTGCAAAATTATTTCTGGCCAAAATTAAGCTGAAAGGGAGAAATTTGCTCTTCTCCATCAGACTGGAGGAGTAGGATACAGCACCAAAGGCAGCCCTGTTTCATCGTACAAAGCTTTTTTCCCCTTAGACCAATATTATCCACTCCACACCTAAGTATTCCTTTCAGAAACTGCAGTATTCTGCAGATTTGACTTCACTGTCAAGCAGCTTCACAAACTGCCTCCATTAGATGCTCACTTTCCAAACACCAAACAGAAGTGAGATAAAGCTTGGACTTCAGATATAGATAACAAATAGACTGAAAGGCCACATCTTAAATAGGTTCATCTGAAATAAAGGCATTTTTTATGTAAAGTTGTAAATAATACAAAACAGCAGCAGAATTGCTCCCTGAAAACTGTATGTTGAGAGTGAGTGCATTGGGAAATGAGAGAAAAGCAATTAATGGGTGATATTACCTGAAAAATAAAATGTCAATATAATAATAATAATAATAATAAGTTAAAAGAACCAGAGGCAGAACATTGCCTCGAGGCAGCTATGATTTGCATGAAGTAACTTCTCAAATAATAGGTAACTCAAGGTCTTGGTGATCTTGGCAGAGTTAAAGGGATAAGATTTAAGTAGAGATAAACATGAATTATTTTTTTCCTACACTTGCAAAGGTAGGTTTTGAACTCTTAAATAAATTATTATTAACTTTTCAACTTTTCTTCAGTTTTGATATGGAATATATGTATTTTTTCCCTGCAGTTGATTTATTTTGTTTCTGTCACTTTGAGAACACTTTCTAGTATTGTGCTAGTGTGTCTTCTTTCTAGTGTCAGTATTTTCTACTGATGTGCTCTCCCTGAACATGTTCCCTGTGAGTTTTCAATGCAGAGAATTTAAGTAACTTCAGGCTTAGTGATTCAATATATTGGAGAATGAAATTTACTCCTCTGGGAACAAAACAGCTCAGTGTGTCAAGTGACTCATTAAATTTAAAAAAAAATATATGGCAAAAAATCTCTAGTTTTCTTTGTCTGGATAAGCATTCTTCGAAGCTTCAAATTATTTAGAAAAGAAAATATCATCTTGAGCTTTTGGAATAAAATATTCAGTTATTTAAATTTTCTCACTTAACAAAGTCTCCTAATCTTCCCTGGACCTGAGTACTCATTGAAAGAAACAGTGAAACCCTCAGAAGAAATACCCAGAAATTACTATGTGAATCAGTGAATACATAAACATTCAAAATTACATATACAAATGAGTAAAAGCCTAATTAATCCACAATAATACAATTATTCTTTGTCTTGGAAAGTTTGAGTCATCAGGTGTAAATCCAAGCTATGTATTTTTTTACTTTGAAATTTAAAGTTAACACACATGCAGACATCCTTCACTGCAAAAATGCCCTTAGAGGAGTTTAAATAGCATTTCAGTGATACATCCAAAGAAATACACCATTCTGATTTATCCAAGCTAGCATCCATGAAGTGTTTTTCAGACATTTATGTTTAAAAGCAGAAGTCTAAGAAAATAATAAGAAAAAACCAATTTCTTTGATAGGCACCCAGAGGGAACTAAATCTTTAGTGTTATTTCAGCTTTTTTTTCTAAGCATAGTGTAGCAGGTTTTTTTTTTCCTTATTCACATACAGCCTTTCATTCTCCTTGTTCTCCCCTTTCATGGCTTTGCAGATTTCCTGTTGTGCCTACTGGGATACGAAGCACTGCCACTACACAGCTGGGAAAGGATGCATACTCTGGACAGCTGTAGCAATGACGGAATATAGGGCAAATCTTCCTTATAAACAAGGGTTCAAAGGAAAGCCACTGGCTTTCTTAGCATTTTCCCTGGATAACTCAAATTCTTCTGGCAGCATGTATTCTGAAGCAGTCCAGATATCACTATGTGGAGATAAGAGCAGTCCTCCTAGTCCTGTCACTGTTTCCAGGATACTATCAGTGCTGCAGCAGTTCTACTTTGTCATGCTCCTCAGCCATATAATTGCTAACAGTAACATTAATAAATAAAAATAGTTTGTTCCCACCTCTAAGAGGGGTATAATATCTGACAGCTGTTCCTTCACTTCTCTTAGTCTTCACTTTCAATAGTCTTCAGTAAAACAGTTATGTGGGCCTATTGGTTTCCAGTCCCGGACACTGAATGTGGAGGATGACAGCTAAGAACATCAACAGGAGCCTCTGTTTCTCAAAAGGTAGGGCCCACCATCTCCCTTGCAGCTCGTCTGCTTTTCCATGCACACTCTGGACTGGCACGTTTTGTACTTCTACCACGCACTGGTGGAACAGTTCCCCACAAGACATGTAGTACAGCTCTACAACCAGGAATAGTTTCAGCATAATGACTCTCTGACAGAATAAGAACAAAGTTTTCCAGTGATTAGTTATATTTTGGGTACCAAATTAGGGCTGTTCTGAGGTGAAAGAAAATTAAAAAAAACCCCAGACTCTTCCAAAGAATCTTAATTTAGGTCATTGAAATAAAGCAATCAAATTTTGCAGTTTTTGTGAAAAATGTTGACCTGGTATTTCAGCGTCCCATTAGCACGACTTCACACCAGACCCCTTTAGTTTCTTTCATTGATCACTCCAGCACAGCCTCAGGTCAAGGCAACATCCAGTAACACACAAGAGATGAAAGGAAAACACAGACCTTGCTTCAGCCATGGCATTCAGGGGCCAGAACCTGCCCTTTCCAGTACTTACAAACCTCCCTGGAGGTGAACAACAGCCACTGACACAACCGACCATCAGTCTCAACTCTAAACTAAGATGTGATTGCAATTAGAATGCAGAACAGAATTTCCTGCACAGGGATTGCATGCACTACACGTGTATTTTCAAGGATCTTCATTTCTTATTTCACAGAACTTTGTTTTATACATACACAGAGAAATACACTATAGAGACTCTATATGGATACACAAGAGATCAGTATTTCAAATTCTTTGAGCAACTATGAAAAAGATGGGATTTTCATTTTCTGTTTGCTGATAATTCAGTACCATAAATAAACACTTCTTCCTCTTTTTGTAGGCCAGTTCCAGGAAAAAAGAATCCTGTGGATGAACTTTCTAGCATAAACTAGTCAATAAGAAGGATTCTGTCTCTGAATTATAATTTATTTCAGTCTGAGGCTGCAAGAGTAACTACCACCTAGGAAGCAAGCAGGCAAAGCCTATCAAAGAAGAAATGTACTAAGGGTACAGAGAAAGCTTTCAACTGTAAAGAAATCATTTACAGTTCTGCAAAAATAAACACTGAGAGCAGCTCTGAGTTTGGTGGAGCTCATCAGGTACCTGAGGGACACTCGCTTTAAAAGATTTACTTTCTCCTGTTGGAAGATGCCAGACTACTCCACTGGGGCTGTTGATAGTTGGATATTGATTTTTGCACTGTGGACTCTCAAAAGGCATCTACATCATACACTCTTAAACTTTTAAAATACTTTTCCTAGTGGCCATTTCTTGACCACTCCCTTCCACTCTGTTATTTCTGAAACACTTAAAGGAGGGTTTTCCAGGCACTGTAGTGTCCTACCATCTCAGTTCTGAGAGGTCAAAGCATACTGGTGCATGAACTGCTGTCTAAGACCTTAAAAAAAGGCAGAAAGAGTCACTACTGACAAACAGTGAAAACCTTTTTTCCCAGATGTAGAAGCAAATGGTGGTCTTGATTGGTGAGAAGTTGGACATATCCTGAGTGTGTCCTGGAATGCATTCAAAGTAGCATGGCCAATAGATCAATGGATGGGATTCTGTCCCTCTACTCTGCTCTGGTGAGATCCCACTTGGGGTGCTGTATCCAGCTCTGGGATCCCACCATAAGGAGGATGTTGAATTTGTTGAATGCAGAGGAGACCATAAAGGTGGTCAGAGAGCTGGAGTACCTCTCCTGTGGAAACAGGCTAAGAAAGCTGGAATTGTTCAGCCTGGATAGCAGAAGGCTCCGTGGAGATCTTAATGCAGCCTTTCAGTACCTAAACGGGGCTTATAAGAAAGATATGGACAGACTTTTTAACAGGGCCTGCAGATGTAGGACAAGGGGTTTAAACTAAAAGAAGGTAGACTTAGCCTACATCTAAAGAAGCCATTTTTTACAATGAGGGTTGTGAAATATTAGAGGAGGTTGCCCAGAAGAACTGTGGATGCCTTATCCCTGGAAGCATTCAAGACACTGTTGGATGGGGCTCTGAGCAGCCTGATCTAGGGGAAGCTGTCTCTGCTTGTTGCAGGGTGCTTGGACTAGATGGCCTTTAAAGTTCCCTTTCAACCCAAACTGCCCCATAATTCTGTGATCTCTACAAAAGCAAGATATATAGATGGGTATAAAAGAATAAGACATCAAGTCAAATTAAAATACATGTGTCATTCAATACAATCTGTTCTTCAGAGTTCCAGCTGTTCATATCTTTGAAAACGTCTATATATTCACCTTGGAAATTAGTGATGAAAAAAGAATGATTAATAGCACAGTAGTGATTATTTCTTAGATTTACAAGTATGAAAGTGATTAAGAGCTGAGGCCTGGAATAAATTCTTTTTTGAAATGTATCAGGATTTCTTTTTCACTGCTTCTTCAAGATTTTTAAATTTTAGCCTTTAAGCCATAATTTCACACAATACTCTGAGTTGGAAAGGACCCACAAGGATCATCGAGTCCAGGCCCATATGGGGATTGAAGACACAACCTTTGGTGTTGGTGTTTTTAGAACCACATTCTATCCAGCTGAGCTAATCTAAGGTCACCTGTGACTAGTTTTAGCCTTTCTAGTTAAGATTTGAATAATTCCTTCAATTTGATGAAATGTAGAAACCCAATCTTTTAGAGAATGATAATCTCCAAGTAGAAAAATTAAATCTTCTCATGGTGGTGCTTGATGCCATTGAACTATCAAGTCAAAGGAAAGAAGAGACAAAGTAGATTTTTTAGTTCCTCCACTGAACAGAGCCTGTGGTGAGAACAGAACTAAATTTATCAAAGTTAACACAACACAATGCAAGATGATAAATTACCATTGAGAATTTACTCTTTTGGAATATAATTCTATGAATATATTTAACCTGATTTTCTAAGGAAATAATTATGCTATGTGAGCATTCATACCTGTCTCTCCCTCAGCTATAGTGAGACAATAGGCAATTGCAATGAAATCTGAAAAAGTGAGGAGGAAGCAAAACAACAGGTTCCTAAAAACTTGGTAAAACTATATGGTTAATTAAAAAATGGACATTCTGAATGCAACCTGTATTGTTATGACAGGCCAGAAAATTCACAGGAATATAAAAGAAAAAGAAATAGAGACCCTTCATTCATGTCTCAGCCTTGGCAAAATTCTCAGTCAGAGCTCAACCTTTTCAGTCAATCTCAGGATGCAAATGCACTGGGAACTAGATGTCTTTAATTCCAGTGTTGATAGAATGTGATTTTTCCAAATAGTCTATTTCACAAAACCTAATAACATTCGTTTATACAGCTACAAAATGAAAATACATACCAAACGTGAAAAGAATCTATTGAAAACAGCTCTATTAATCATAAATGTCCTCTTTTTGTCCAACATCTAAAAAGCAGTCAAGGTTAGATGAGCAAAAAGGTTCTGAGATCTGAACTCAGATGTTGAACTCAGCATGAATCCAATAAGAATCATTAAGTGACCCGCTGTCTTAACGTTTCTTCAGGGCAAGTATTGATATTGCCTGATATTCCTACCTCTATTAAAATCCTCTATTCAGCATCTGTCTCAAAACACAGCACTTGTACCAAGGAGTCAATCAATTAAAACTTTCCTCCAGCTTAGGAAAGTTGGTTAGGCTTTGTACCAGAGACTATTTGATCATCTCTTACACTGACCATGGATTTACAAATGCAAATAAGTCTCTTGATAGCACTGGGTATGGTTTTTTCAAGTCCTTCAGTAATGGAAGACTAACATCACTGCAATAATATGAATTATTTTATGTAGCATTTCCTTTCTAAAATGTATTTAATATTCAAGCTAGAACAAGGTAATATTTTAAGAATTTTGTCTGAGTGCGCATTTGGGCATTGTATTTTTTTTTTTAAGAATCACAAAGCATTAGTCTACACCCATATCTGTATTTTATGCTGGTAAGTTAGCAGAGAATCTCACATATTCTCTGAGGTATGCCAAGGTATTTAAACTGTCTTTTTTTTTTCCCTACATAAGACAATTTGTTTGATTTCTCTTAACTCTGTAACTGTTATTCAAGTGTGTTCTTACCAGAGCTCTAGATGATTTAATAGTTAGCTCAGAGATTGGTGAAGGTACCTGATAAGTGGCTGGAACAACTGAAGAGTAAAAGGATAAGAGCACCCACTAAAGAGAGGGCTGTCAGGGGGGTACTTACAACTTCTTTAACTCCTGGAAGCAGCACTGATCACAGATTTAAGGTGGATCTACCTCAAATTAATCATCTATGTCAAGCCTCACTGATGCCTTTTAATCTCAAATCCCCAAGTATTTTTTAACTGCAAAGTAGAACACAATTTAAATAGAAACAACTGAATAACATTATTTCAAAGAGAGAAAAATTTTTAAAAAAGGCTTTCTTCAAAAGCCCCCTGTAACTTTGCAGTCAACTTCCTGGTACACCAGCATGGTCTTGGGCGGCTCGGGGATGCTCAGCAAGCCCTGCACTGTCCTTCCCACCAGACCATTAGCACAGTTTGCTCTTGGCATTTTGGGGACTCTGCTGATTTGCTCTCCAGCTCCACACTGGACATTTTCTGCCAACATGCACACAGTAGCCTTCTATTACCCCAAGAGATGGGGACATCTCCTCACCCTGGGGCAAGCTTCATACCAATACCAGTAGCTCTCTTCAGGAATAGGTCCCACAAATCCATGTCACCTATGGATGAAGGTGATCTTCTAATAATTAAATTAACAGTGTATATAGAGACTGGGAAGTGCTCTGAAGTAATCAATCCCTTACCACCTTGCCTTTCATTCTATTATTTAAAAGAAGGCAAGTAATGGTGCTTTTTCCCTAATATATCCTCACCTTTTTTTTTTTTTCCACATTTTAAAATCTTTAAATTATACTGACTATTTCAAAACCTTTAAATTATACTGACCATTTCAAAATATGTATAAATTTCATGAAGAAAATATTTGATGGTTTTGGCCATGCAGAATTCTGTGACTTGAATAACTGGACCAAAATGTAAAGTTTATTACCAGCTGTTTGATATGGGCAAACTACATTTTTCTCTCTCAACAGCAGAAATCTTAATATATTTTTCAGCTTTGCCATTAAATACAGAGAGATGATTTTCCTCTAATTTCTAAAAGCAGTTTTGTGGAAGAAAATGGATAATCAACATGGAGAATGTCTTTTTTCTGAAAACGCTTTTAGTCTGACATAAATGACAGCTATTTAAAGGCAATCACTTGTGTTTTATATCTCACACAAAAACCAGCAGACACAGTACCCTGCCTTTGAGACAAAACACTGATACATGTGACAGAACATTTCAAGCAATAGTAATCAGAAGCCACAGATCCAGCATCATCAAGAAAACAACTGAAACATTGTCCATTAAGATCTGTATCGCTTTTTGCTATTGTTGCTCAGCCTTTAGCTGATATTACGCTGCACTATGAATAACCAATTATCCTCATCTGACCGGTACAGGAGATGCAAATCACATTTGTTCTGCAGTATGTACACTGATAACTTACACATCTGTTAAAAATAAAGCCCTTTTCAAAATATCACCCAGGAGGCATGTGTTCTGTTCTCTGTTCAGTGACCTTTGGAAACTCTAGTCCAATGAATAACTAGTGATGCGCGAGTAAGTTGGGAGACACTAGATGAAAAGTGCCTATAACCTTATCTGTTATGAAGATGGCTATGATAAAAAGATACATTGCTCTTTCATAATTTGCCTGAGAGCAAATCAATGAGAACATAAACTTGCATCCCCTTAAGTTTAATGGTTATGTAATTCATTATCCTGGACAATTAAAAATATAACATGCAGAAAAAGTGTAGTGAATTATATCATTTAAGTATCTAATTTAATTGTAATTTGCTACCTTATAGCATTTGTTCACATGGCATCAACCACATCTTGATAAATCTGGCCTTCCATTCAATCATTTTATGTAGAAAGAAACTGAACTGTGCTTCAAGATGGAAAAACTTCATATTCCCAAATATTGATAGAACACTAAAGGAATTCAGCAATGACATTCTTGCATCTGTTAGAAACCTTTGTAAGGGTTATGACATATTACAAAGCTCAGATTTTCTTTCTCACACCCTACATGGCCCATATGGCCTCGATCTGTGTCCGACAAAGTCAGTACTGTAAGACAACAGCTACATAACCAAAAGGCAAGAAAAAAACACCAAATCCAGGGAGACGTGGTACAGCACATATGGCTTTGCTTTTGGTGCTACATTACCAACAAAGCCTTCACTGCAAGCCCTCAGGTAATTCAGCCTTTGAGTAAGCGTATCTTTTAAGCATAGATATGGTCTATGGCACTTATGTAGCCATGTAAACATTAAAAACCCTTTCAAAATTTTTCTTTTACAGTATAACACTACACATCCTCTATCATGCACATATGCCAGGAAACCAGAGATTTTTAGAGAAAACATTCCACCATTCCAGTTGACAAGCTAAAAAAGGAGTTACCAACTCATAGAGAATCTTCACAATAACCAAACACCCAACTGAGCACTGACAAGAGTTATGGGGAAGAAAAGCCTTTTGAATGCAAGTAGCTAAACCATAAATTTCTTAACAACATGAAAGACTTACCTATTGTATCGCTTGCATTTTTACAGTTTAGAATAAACAGTGGACACCTTTATTCAAAAGGTAAACAAATTGATTCTTAACCAATTTTAATTTCATAATTAATCACATTATTTTTATTACCGATTATATTTTTCCTATAAGAAAGAATAAATTATACTTACCCTCTCCAAAGTAATTTCTTCAAATTCATATTCAATTTCTGTTCCATTGACCTAAAGAAAATAAAATCAGAAAATTCTTTAAATCCACATGGAAGGTAACTTCATAGGCACACTGTACAGCAGTTCCAGTATCATCAGTTTACTGAAGCACATTTTCCAACATAGAGCTTAGGAGTTCTAAAGTATTGAATACTTAACTCCCCTTTGTCTAATATAAACTGAAAATAGTAAAAGTTCAGTATGTAATGGCAATTTAAATCACCAACATAATAAAACTGATATTTGATAAAACATCTTTGTGGACTTTGTGCCAATGTTTAATAGTTTCCAAGGTAATAGTTTCAAGTCAAAATAGAAGACCTACTTCTAATAGTCTCACAATAGAAAAAAAAAATATATATATATATGCATTGTCTTACAAGCTCCAATTTACACTGAAATACAAAACCAGACAGGAAATTCACAGTCCTTATGTATAAATTACTCACTGATACATCCACTGAAATACATCTTGTTTACTATATTAACCTAGGGCAAGAACATGACAGAGAACCTTTGCAAGAGACAGCTGAATGGCAAAAAGGCACAGAATGTTAATGTAATTCCTATGCTGAGTCCCAGTGTCAAAATAAATTAAGCTACAAAATGTAGAGCACCAAAATGGATTGTGCTGGACAAGAAATCTATCAGCTGAAGAGATGATACTGATTTAAGCAGTATTCCAAAACCTTGTTCCAGTCTGACATGGATTTTTTTTTTTTGTTCCTCCAGGCGACTCACTTAACATATATCTTTCTCCTTTTTCTCATTTCTTAAATGGGTAGCGTAGAGCATCTGAGAAAGCTACAAAGGCTCACTGTATTGCGGGTAAGCTAGAGAGCAATGAAAATATATCTATCATTAAAATCTCAGAAGAATTTCAAAGTATCACTTCGATACAACTAGTCAGCAATTTTTGACTTGGCCAAAAAGTATTGATTAAAAAAATAAAAAAACAGAAGAAAAATTTATTAATCATGCTATTTTAGTTTCTGTAATGATGGGATATGCCCTGGAAAATAGCTTTGCTTTAGTGTCTTACTTAATTTATACTTAATGAAAAAAAATATTTCTCAAGACCTAAACTGAAGGATTGGGATTGACTTCATCTTGGAGGAACAAATTTGTTATTTCTCAAAACATGAACATTTATCACTCCTCCCCACTCCCAACTGCTAATTTTCTGCATTAGATTCCTAACTGCAATCATAAAACACCGTATATAAATCAATCTTTATCTCGTCAAGCACCTTTCAAATGTAATTAGGTACTTCTCTTGTGAATATTTTAACAAGTTACATGTATCTGCCAAACAAAAGCTTCCTCTAAGATCTACCAACTCTGTAATTTGTTTACAATTCAAGATGTGATAAACCATGAAATCAGTAATAGAAATACAATCTCCAGAATCTGTGTTGAAAAGGAAAGAGAGAAAAGTCCAAACAAACAACTCATGTTTAACAATTGCAGGAAAACACAGCATCTATGAATATAATATTTAATATGTGCATAATATTTGGGGTTTGTAGTTTATTAGGATTGGGTAATCACATCACATTACACTTACACCAGAGATGAACAAAAAAATTTTACTACAGGATGTCTTCCTGCCCAATGTTATCACTTTAATGCTTTCTGCATAGCCTCTTTTATTAATATAGGCAACTTACTATATATGATCTTTACAGCTATTCTATTTTTTGTCCTTTCTTGTCTAATGATAATGAAATCAAAGCTATCTATATGTCTCTGTTTTCATGAACTTCTCTTTCATCTTAGGTTGGTGGATAGCTCTGATCTATGCCTTCAATTCCTCAGTCTTGCTCTATAAAGCTGTCTTTGCTTCACTGCTTATAATCGCTTTTCCTTTGCATTAAAAACTCATTAGTGCAGCAAAATGGGAAAAAGAGGGATATGAGAAGTGAGCAACCTCTGTGAAAAGATGAAAGGAGAAAACACAAGCTGAATACTCAATTTGTATTTGCACACAAACGTTATCTTGCTTATGACCATCTGAGAGGTTTCTATTATCATCCACAGTGGCGATTCTGAAAATGCCTTCAATTCAAATCAAAATTAATTGCAGCAGAGATCCATTATCAGGCTCCATAGCAGCAGGGGTGATATGAATTAAAAAGCTGATCTTGATCCAGTTCCTTTTGTTATTTAAACATACATGTCTGCACATACCGTTCACTGTCCTGTTTGTTTTGCTGGTTGCTCAGCAAACCAAAGCAATTATTTCTTAAAGAATCTAATAAGATACTATACCCAACTGAGGCAGGTGAATGATGCTTTATGCAGTACCACTCATTGCTAGCACCATTTAACTCCACATTTAGACTCTCTGGCTGCACCTACACTGCTAAATTATAGTCAGTTTTCAGCCAAGTCTCAGTGCTTAGGGCTGTTTCTGTCTGGAGCCTGCTGGAAGCAAATGGCCAAGGACTGAGCCAACACTTAAGCAGAAAGAGAATCATGGCTCCAGCACTGGAACTGGCTTGTTGGTGCTCTCATTTAGCAGCATATGGATGTACCCTCTGTTTTTGTACATTTTAACTTGACAGTCTCTGGCCTGTCAAAGCACCTAAACAAGCTGTCTGAACCTGCAACTTCAGTTTCTCACAAGTAGTGGCAACCTACTCTTGTGTCCCTCTTTTAATAACTTTTCTAATCATGCTTTTTTATCAGATTGCAGCAAGAACAGAAAGCAAAATTTACTACAGCCTCCACGATTTTAGATAACTATGAAAAATTACAAACATTTTCATTCAGTTTTCTCTTCTCCACAATCAAAGAAATTACCAGCATTTTCCAGTTGTTTGGGAAAAAGTCTTTCTCAGCTTCCCAGAGTGCAAGTTTGTCATGACAGCTATCTTTAATCTCAAGTAAAATTTACATTTATAATGCTGAAATGTGAGGTAGTCATCTAACTCTACACTGAAGTGAATAAAAACAGGCACAAGAAGGTCTTAATTTCATCCTCCGCTAAAAATCTCAGGTAGATGAGGTGAATTGTGGCTGGACGTTTCCTTTCACTATGTACAGAGTCTAAAAATGATGTGTGAAGTTGGGTGAACACTTGCCTTAAATCTGTTTTCTCTGCATTCCTCCTGGCTATAGACTGGTAACACATTTCTGCTTAAGAGATGCCATATACCTTTTATAATTATGCACCACTGAAAGGCCAGATCTCCAGTTTAGGAGCTTTTCCAACTGCTTTTCTGGGCTTGTCTGCACCTGTAACTGGCAGCAAATGCCTGTCACAATATCCAGCAGCTACTCCCACAAGCCCAACCTATAAGGATACCCACAAGGAACAACTCAATCTTTCGCCTTCTCCAAAAGCCAAGAAACACTGCTCTTGGCTTCTGTGCAAACTGATTTGCACTCTTCTGAGAAAGATGCTCAACAGCACCTATGACAGCAAGGGACCACAGGTCTGCAGCAGAAGTGGGCAAGGATGAGGTCTGTGGGAGGACACAACCAACTGCATCCCTTCTCCAGCATACAGGAGCTGGAATCAACATGTGTCTCATCCAGGAACTCGTATTTCCATCAGAAGAAAAAAGATACTATTGACCAGGACAAATTGTAAAAGTGCTACATGGGAGCAGACATGCATGAAATTTTTAGATAATTTTGAGGGCTTCTGTTGCATGGCCAACATACACTTGCAATGCAAGAAGGTTCTCAGCCTCCTGACCTTACATATGTTCATGATCCAGAGTGTGATGAATGCTTCTTGAATAAATTACCAAAATTTAAATAAGCCCCAATGTTTAAAAGAACCCCCCACAAAGGCAAGGTAACAGTTGCACCTGTTATTCTAGAGGAATCTCCAAAACATTTGACAAGAAAATGTCTTTAAGTGAGAGACATAATGTAGGGTAACTATCTAGATTCCACCATTCAAGAGAAATTTCCTGGCAAAGCTCTCATCGCTATTAGAGTTCACTTGCCTCTCTAAGAAGAAAGCATTACTCATCTTCAGTGACACTTACTTTCAGAAGAGTAAGAAATAAGAAACAGGTAGAGAGGTTTTTATACACAATTTTGTGAAATATCTGAAATAAAGCCCTGCATACAGAATGCCAAAGTAAGGACCCGACAAACTCAGATTGTTTGTTCCTTTATATGAAGACTCTTAACTTGCCAGGAAGTTTCTCTCCTTTACTGCAGTTTAAGGGTGATCTAAGCAGCTGAAGTAGTCCCTTACTGAAAAATCAGTTGTACAGATTATGCTAAGTTCCTAAAATCCTTGAGACAAACATTCTGTTGGGTTTTTCATTTTCTGCCACATATTCTGCCACTTCATTAACACTTTTTAAGATACTTTTTCTCATAGTAACAACTGTAATTTGATATTCTTTTATTTTACTTCTGCATTTATTTGATTTGATGGACTCGTTTATAATTGAAAAGTAAACATCACATAATTCTTTCTTGCTATGCTTCTACCCTACTACAACTGCATCCACTCAATAAGATATATATTTCATTATGTGAATTTCCGTGGTAAGACCTGTACTATGATAGCGGCAACAATCCAGTCAAAACACACAGTTTATTCAACTGCAAGATTTCAAAACCCCTGGACCTACCCTTTCTTATGAAAACTGCCATCAGACCCATTTGTTATGCTAAGTCTTATTTTCAATAAGAGATGGTTTTGCCTAAAAATTACATCTGTAGACTTTTATTACAAGCAAAACTCATTTTAATCATAGTTAATTGGGTATTGTTTTTCAGAAAACTGCAAGACAGAAGACTGCTGCTTCTACTTCTGCTATCATATGCATAGGAGGATAACTATCCTGACACTGATTTTCATTCAAGATGCAAAATGAATGGCTGTATGGCTTCACCAGTTGTGTTATCACCCAAACCTCAGCAGAATACAAGATTGTCAAGTTCTTGTTGTGCAAGTAACCTCAGGATATATTTGTCCTTCAGAAATTTCCAGTTGGTTGTATAATTAAGATAGTCACAGACTCAGAGAATAATAGAATGGTCTGGATTGGAAGGGACCTCAAAGATATCCGTTTTTGAACCCCCTACCAGGGGAAGGGACATCTTCCACTAGACCATGTTATTTTACATTTCAGAAACACCAAGCCCATTTGGGTATCTAAAAAGTCTTAAACGGCCTTTCATAGTTTCTGTTTTGTCACCAAAGCTAAAGAATTATCTTTATTTAGCCCTTTGACAACTCCAGGTTTGGGTTACTTCTTTTATTAATTGTCAAAGGAAAGCTGCTGATGTTCTTTTGATTTTGATTTCCAAAACCATTAAATGTTTCCTTTCTTACTGCATATAAACATACAGAAAATACTCCCCTGATTTCACTGATTTCAAATGTAATGACTTTAAAGTTTTCAAGCTGTCCTAAAAAGGCTGCCAGAAAGTCTTTCATGCTAGTCTTTATCTGAGTGAGTGCATTTTGTGGACTATTTATGTGAGATATCCAGCATCTATTTTTAATTATGGTGCATAACTAAGCTGATTTCCTTCTTTTTACCCATGCTTCCTTTAGGAAACAAGGAAAATATGTTACGTTTCTGAATCAAAATTTACCATAACCTAAAACTTTCTTGTTGTAATATGACTGTTCTGGTGTGAAGAATGAAGAGTAAAAAACCATAGAGTTTTCAAAGAAATTTATACTTTATCAGGAATAGATCTTTGTGGATCCTTCCACAGATGCCCAGGGAGCACTCGATCACCAGTCACTGTACATCCTTCAGGGAAGATATTACCTTCAACATGTAATTAGCAGAGCTCCAAGAAGCCAAATCTAGCTCTTGGTCAACACCTGCAAAGATCTGCAGTCATGATTCGCTTGTACCCTGCTCAAAGGGTGCTATATTCACTCATTCTTCCCTTTTTAGATGTCTCTTATATCCTTCAGGACCTAATTTTTATTCAGACTCTTCTCCAATGATTGTCAGAATACTCACCCTTTCCTCTTTCTGCCTCCCTCACTGTTATCCTGGCTTTTCTTGTTTTCATTCCCTTGGAGAAAATACCCATCTAGCAAGTAACAATTGATACTCTTCTCTGGTTGATTCTCAAACTGCAATTTTATTTTACTCTACCACATTTCTCATATCTTGTTCACAGCAGTCCTTTTTTTCTTGTCTACTGTGAATCACAATCCCCCAGCTGTAATCACAGCTTCTCATGTCTCCAAGTCAGCCTCCGCTGCTTTCTGATTTTCATGCCTTTCAGTTTTTTTTTTCCTTATTACCTCCCAAATTTTTTTTTGTTTTCCTCTCACACACAGATGCACGCACACGTACATATCAATTTAAAGTTTATCTAATCCCACTTCATCTGAAGCAATATTCCTGATGAGTTTTCTACCTTCTTATGTTTTCCAACTAAACTTGAAACGTAATCTTCTCCCAGGACTCCTATTAAGCCACTCATACACTCTGTGTTCCTTGATTCTTTTCACTAATGCTTTACCTTCTTGACCATAGTTTCAAGACCTTGTCAAAATAAGGGATTCTTTTATGGTTTCCCCTACTCACTGCTCTCACTCCTCATAATCCTTTTTGCTATTCAGCAACAATTTAGATTTACTTCTTTTTATCTGTTCTGTCACCATAGAGCTGACACTTTCTACAGTATGAAAAAAAATTATGCCCTTCTCCAAGGTATTCTTATTATTTTATGAGGTTTACAATGAGCCATCAATTTTTCTTTCACCTCTTCTTTGTTTTGTCCATATTTTGATGGAAGCATTATTTTATGTGTAAGCACTTGATATAGCTAATGCAGACTCAACACAAATTTCCTAGCTTTATAAGCCTAATGCAGGAGCAGATAAAAGCAGAGATCATGATTTCAAGTGGGGTTCACAGTAAATGGAAGTGGAATTACATCTGTGTGTGAATTCTGTTTAGGCTAGCACTTCCACCTTGTACAAAATTAGTACCAACAAAAGAAGAGTGCACAGCTTGGTTTTGCCACTTACAACCTTCTCTCTTATACTAAAAGAAATTCATATACCTTCATATCACCCATCTAAAGGGTAGTTTTCTAAGTTAAGAAGCGATCTAGGTTTCGAGTTTTTTTTACAGGTACTGGAGAGAAGAATCAAGGGGGTCATTTATGCCATGCATCTTAGTCTTTGGATGGAATAGTTGTTTAAGAACTTGTTTGCCCACTGATTATATGGGGGAACTCTAGACTTCCAGGATTCATATCCTAAAAAAATGATTTCTTAAAAAAAATAACAGGGTGTTTGGAACTAGGTGATCTTTAAGGTCCCATTCAAACAGTTCTGATTCCATGAAAATTCTTCATTTTTTGTATCCTAAACTTAGAATGTATATCACTGCAGAAATCTGAAACAGTACATTCCAGAAAACTGGATGCAGCGATTTCTTCCTGCAAAATCACATTCTTTCTTGTACAATTCAGGTCATTTACTATACAGCTTCAGAAGCTCACAATCACTTTGCCTCTTATTTTCTTCTGTGCTTCTGCCATTCCTGACATGGTAATATATGAGTTATCATAAACACTCAGTTTGTTAGGTTCTTCTATCTCTGCTCTATTTCAGATTTAGAAGAAATCAAAAAATTTGAACTGTTCAGATATTTCTAGAAATTATTTTTTCTAGTGTAATCTATGATTCCATGCACAATATACATAAAAATGGAAAATAGCTGTTGCTTGATGGACCTTATTTCACCAACAAAGATTATAATGTAAATTGGGACTTAAAAGGTAATTTTAAAAAATGCTTAATACTTCAATTTGCGTAGTTTGATTTTAAAGGTTGGTAACTGCAAGAGTGTTTAAAAGGCAGAAATTATTACATGTGGGTTAAGTTTGATTCATTTAAACATGAGTAATAAATATTTCTCAGTTTTAGGGAAAAACCAATAGTATACTAACAGCAAAATTTTAGGCAAGGAAAGACTAGCACTAATTAACTTCATTCTCTGGTATCAATGACATGTTTCTAGAGCCATTATATAATGAAATATATGTAATAGGCATAATAGGTATACCACATTTCCTCAATAAATAAGTATGCAACCAATATAATCTAATGTCTTACAATTTGCTCAACGGGCACATACTCTGACTCATATATTTGTGCCTAAAATTGCCTACCACTACCTTTGTTTAGCTTTGAGAGTTAATACTTCTTTCACTGCTCTCTCACCCCGTTATCTAAGAAAAAACATCACAATCAATGAATTCTTTTAGGTTCTTTTGTTCTTATGTGTTAACTCTAGCACAAGCACTGAAGGCTAAACTCTACTGTCAGTAGCTCTGGTGCAATCTCACTGGTGTCACTGGGCTTGTACTTGCGTAACTGAAGTTGCAGTTACTATTCTGTGGATGTACTTACATCTGCAGGAGGAAGCAGCCCTGAGAGAGTGAAGAAAATGCCTGCACTAATAGTAAAAATGAGTAATAAGGAGTAGTCACACACATGAAGTACATGCACATTTATAAACCAATATGGATTCCACAGGACAAGCTTTTTATGCATGACTCAGTTGCTTTACAAGTATTTTTACAGCAGCAGAAGGATTTGCTATTTCTCTTAAAATCTTGGAAGGCTCTTTAGTGTATGTGAGGGAAGGGAGCCAGAGTCCCCTGCACTCTACTACTAAAAGCACAGCAGAACAGCTCCCTCATACCCAAGAAGATATTCGGAATGGCTGAGACAAAAATCAGTTGTTTTCTGCTCCTCCTCCCAAGCTCAAGGGAAGAAAATTGATGTAACTGTTGTCCACAGGGATTAACAATGTAAACCCTGAGAACAAGCTAATGCAGCCTAACTGATCATCACCAGTCCCAATCTAAGCCCAGCCAATATTCAGCAAGCTATTCCAAATACTTCTCAAGCTTTCTTGGAAGGAAAAACTGATTTGCATCAGTTTGCGGGAATTTGATTTTTTCATAAAAATTCTTTCAACTTAAATCTAAGGAGAGAGGAAAAAATCACTTTTATCCACCTTCAATCAATCTAATTTCTAACCCAATAATGAAATCCTGAACTTGAAAGTTACTCTGAAAGTAATTTCTATGCATTGCCTCAGTATTCTAAAAAAAAAAAAAAAAATTATTTTCAAGATTACCTATTAATGTATAACAGCAGAGATGAGAGAAGCTTTACTAAAGAACTGAGGAAAGCCAAAAGAAAGCTTGAGAAAAATGCTGGCACATAATCCTTTTTAAAACAACTCAAAAAGGTCACAGTGCTGTCTTGCTTTAAGTAAGCAATGATGAAAATACCTATGACACAAGAAATACTCTAAGAATATTTTTACTATACTAGAATGCACAACTGCAACACAGAAGTACTCTGAAAATGTTTAATGTCACGCAATACTACTTTAAATTGTCAAGTATTTCATCATCTCTTTCCAGAAGTAGAGCATATTTTAGCAGCTATATGAAGTATCTTTATTACATTCTCCATAGGTTTCCTTACATAATGAAACCTGTAATTTCCACATCAAAGCTAAAGTATTTGGCAGCAGATATGTGGAAAGTATTCCAGTTCTTATTTCAACAAAATGCAATGAAGTTAGTGGCCATTGACCATCACAGCTAAATTTGTGTACAAATCTCCTGGACATCAAATGCTCCAATCTGCACAAGGCCACTAACCAGACATTTTACTTGCCATTACTACACTGTACATGCTCCAGCATGTTTGCTCCACAGAAAAGTTATTTTTCAGGATTAAATTTATTTCTGCTTCATCCTGGGTTCATCACAGGAGCCATCAGCCCATTAAAGGTGTGGACACACACCATGAGCAGAGAGGCACAAAGGCAGGTGGAGATACCCTGGCAGAGACCGTTCCTCTCCCAGGGAAGCCTCAGCCCCTGGCTCAGGGTGACAGCCAGCACTATGGGTCTGCTGGGGAGCACCTTGCAGCCTGAGGAGGGCTTCGCTGTCTGTGAGGCTGGGACACCGGCAGGATGCAGGGAACGAGCATCTTGGCATTGCAACAAGACTTAGGAGATGTTTAGGTGAGGAATAAAAGGTGTGGAAAAGGGAAGGACAGATGTGGTTTAGAAGTACAGAGGAAGAAGTACAAGAAAACAGAGGGGTGAGGGGATAAAGGAGGCCAGTCACATGTAGACAAGGCTGGTCAGTTCATTTCTCTATCTGAGCCCTGTGCCTGCTGAACATCTTCTGTCCTGTCTTCTACTAAACTCCATTTTTACCTATTTTCTTGGGTAAGGGGTACTGTGTTCTCTGTGTGTGTGTAGTGGTCTGTGGTACCAGCAGCTGGAGTACATGAAGGCACCCACAAGCAGTGGATGATGGCCAGCAAACACCAAGCTGGGCTAGCTGGGGAGGAGGTGAAGCAGTCAGAAAGCTGGAGTGTGTATGTGTAATTGGAAATAAGACAAAGGAAGAAGTTGGTTACTGAAGGGGCAAGGAATCAAAGGCAGCTGCCCAAGAGACTTTAGGATCCAGGGATTGACTCAGACCCATTTCAATGTGTGTGTGTGTGGGTGTGTGTATTTTACTGTGCAGGAGTAAGGGCAAGGATCAAGGACCAGCTACTGCATGGACCGTGTTTCTCAGCTCCATTATAGGAGGAATCAGAGTCCCACAGGGTATGTGTGTGTTGGTTTGTGCAAAGAGTCTGTACCAGCAGCTGGACAGGGGTTGTAGCATCAGGTGCCAGCATCTGGAACAGCAAGGATCTGGAGCCAGTACTCCTGAGCTGACCAAGTGTCCAAATCCAGCCCCTGGCATTTTTCACACCACATACATGAATACATGTATACACATGGGGACACGAGGAGGCCACTTTTGTTCGTGTGGGCACTGACTGCTGTGCTGCTTTGCTCAGACCTGTGTCTACCTGAATGCCTTCTGCTTGTCCTTGTGCTTATTGGGAATACAGCACTGACCTTGCTACTGTCTGAGCACTGTGGCATGGAGTCCCAACAGCCTTGCTTCCATCAGGCTAGCAAATTTAGCAACCCCCTAACATCTTGCAATAATTTCTTGCACATGTATTGCAAACATAGAATTTTTTTGTTACATGGACTATGACTCGATGCAATGCTAAACCAAGAAAAAAAAATCTTTGCAGACTCATATTCGTTGCTATGTATCTCCTATTTTCATCCAAGCAGAAAGATGAATGTGACAGGAAAAGCTATTACAATCTTGAATTGTTCTTCACCAAGAAACAGCAGGGAAAGAATGGCTAGAAAAATATCTGGAAATATGAAACTGTGCTCAAAGTGTAACCAACGGTGGTTATTATACAACATTAAAGCTTTAACTTTAGTACAGCAGGGTAATTTCTACAAAATATAAACAAACTTGATTTTTGCTACAGCCAAAAATCAAAAATATGTGGAATTAAAGAACTGGGGAGAAAGTCAAGTATAATTTATTTTCTTTCAGTAGATCTGCATATAGAGACAAAGTTCATTGAGACATGATTGAAACAGGGATGCCCAGTTCTGATCAACCTGCCTTATTGATAAGATCAGTCTCCCTAAGACATGAGGATGGCTCCTGTAGATTGGTCCTTATTTTGAAAGAAAGATGAGTATCCTTCAACAATTTCAAGATATACAGAAAAAAGTTTCACAAACTAGAATATATTTGTGTCCTTCTGCATGAAATTCAAATTCTTGGGGAATGAGAGAACACTTCTCTGACTTAGTTTACAAACCAACTCTAAACTAGTACACAATGTTTCTAAAAAGAAATTAAACAGTATTGAAAGCACCAGCTGCAGATTATACTTCTCCTCTAGGGAAAAACCAAGAGGTCATATGGACAGTTGAAGACTTTTAGAATTTTTAGAATAAGAGCAAGCACTACCAAGATACCACATATCTGCTTCTACTAAAGAGAAAGATTACAGTGAAATTTAAGTGATTAATCAACCTTGCACTGTGCACATTATTTGAAAAATTAGTATAGCTCAGTAGTATCAAGATAACCTGACAGTGTGCTATGCTCACCTTTCCATCACCTTTGCAAAGCCTAAGTCCTGAATTTGGACATCAGACAAGATTACTTTTGTTATGACCATGCTAATGCTCACTTAAGCTGAGCAAAGAACAACATTCAGTAAAATGTTTGCCAATATTCAACTGGCAATATTGCCAATATTCAGTAAAATGTTTCTGCGGAGCAAACATAAAACATAACGTACTCAGCACAAATGATTTATGACTAAAAAGAATCCAGAATTTTAAACTCTTGTCATCTTTATGCTGAAAAAATTACAGGTGCAAATTACTCGACAAATGATTGAATATGTTAATGTAAGATACAAAAGAAATGCACTTCAGTTATTATTTCTCTTTACTAATAACCTCAACCAAGTGGAAATTTATCTCATGTAGGAATCTTTATTTTCTATTACCATCAAACTAAGCCAATCTTCTGTAGAAAATTATGAGGGCTGCAATCAGGAAAACAGATATTATCTGTGGCATATTTGCATTTCCTCGTCTATGCTAGGTCATTTAAACATTGATTAAAAATGTAATTTACTATTAAGTCTGATTCACCAGGTCACTGCATTAAAAGTAGCATGAGGTTTTATTGTGTAAAATGTGATTAGAAATAACTCATATTCCCAAAATGTCACAACTTGCAACAGTAGGAACTTCAGAATATTTGCTAAAACTGTGTTAAGTTGTGCTAGTTTTACAGCATGGATCAGCGAATCCCTGGCTTACAGTGAGGGAAAATAAGAGCATTTAAATGGCTAATTTTGCAATTTTGTTAAAAGAGAATGGTGTTCCATTGAGATCTTTTTACATAGTTGTAGGGAATGAGTAAGAACACATTCTAGCTATTCTAAAGTTTTAAGAAAGTTACCATAAATAACAGGAAAAAATGCTGCTATGAAAAACACAGTGAATAATGTTAAGAGCACAAGATAAGGGTATATTTCCTATCCATTGTTATTACTGATGTTGCATTATGTGCTGCCAGTATAAGAACCTTGCGTTGGTTGAACTTTAACAGGTAGTTTTCAAAGCAAAATATTCAATAATTCTACACATAAAAAAGTACATATTCTTAAAATTACAAAGAAGAGTTCTTGTAAAACAAATTTCAGACATACTTCATCTTAAATAAATGAAAAACCCATTGTAATCAAACCATCATGTGTCCAATAAGACATGAAAGCAAGACTTTTCTTTTCTACTTTTCATCAAAACAAGCTTTCTCTTCAATACTGAGCAGCCACTTTCTCTTTACTTCTTAGATTATTCAAGGTCAAAGGAACACATCTGTCTCTGACAGCAATTAATCTGAAATCCTCCAAAATGAAGTCTTATCAAAAAGGAAAGCTTTCCTCCTTTTGCATAATTAAAACAAATAAGATGATGACATCTGTGCTAGCTCTTCTTTAATTTTTTTCACAACAGCTTTCAGTTAAGTTCTACACCTTTCTAAAAGAGTGAATACTGACCAATACAAGTAAGCTAAGGAGTTATTCACTTTCACTCTTTATGCTGTTTGCCAAAACACTTGAGAACTTAACTTCATGACAAAGTAACTAAAAATAAAGCTATTGCTATGGAAAAATAGCCCTGTGTAATTTGAAGAGCTTTATCAGCTTCTTAGAATAACAGAATGGTTTTCATTGGAAGCAATCTAAAAATTGTCCAGTTCCAATCTCCCTGCCATGGGTCTTAATTTTATACATACAGACACATATATATATATATGTATATACACACATTCTAATCAAGTATTTTATGAAAAAGACAATGGGCTTGATGGTTTTAGACCATGAAGCGTACTGTAAAAGCATATTTTGTTATGTTAGCCACTGGATCTCTGCAAACCTACCAACCCAACTGACTTTAGCCTACTGCTACAATATCCAGTAAGGTTAGCTATGGTAGCATAATATATAAAGACTTACACAAAAGGGAAAAAATAATTCAAGGCTTGGCAGAGAATGACAAAACCAAATTTAAGTGATTTGTGGTTTAGGTCAGGTCAGTCCATGTAATTCAAGGCTGCCTCAGATCTCCAAGTGCTTCAAAAAACTTCAAAAACAGGCATACACTGCATTCTGCAGCACATGCCAACATCACAGGCAAATTAAAAATTACATATAGCTGAGTGTAGAGGAGGGGCACATGCACACCTACACACCCCCATATGTATATAGTATATATGATTTTTCTCAGAATGATGAAAATAACAGTCAGTGCAATGCCTGGCTGGCTTCCCCCAGCAGAGGCAGCAAGGATAAGAGTGGTCCAACAAGAACAGACTTTGCAAAAGCAAAGCACTGTACCTCTTTCAAGGGGTTTATTACATTGTCACCTAAGAGACCCTGATAGTGGGTATCCAAAAACCTGTTGGCAAGTGTAGTTTTTTGTAAAAAAAATCTGCTTTACAAACTTGAGAGTCATTGAACTAAGATGGATAAATGCACACCCGTGACCTGGACTGCAATGCTGAAGTACTTGCACTCCAAATCCAAAAAGCATGCTGTGTCTCTATGCTGTGTCCACCTGAAGCCAAGGGATAAAAATGAGTGCAGGATGTAATCTCTACGGTTCAATAAGCTCCTCTCTCCCAGTCTGCTAATTGCAACATTTCAAACAACCATAGAAAGAACTCCTTGATTGAATCTAAAGTCCAGCATTATTCATAGGCAATTGAAAATGGACAGTTATAATGGACAATTACAATTTTGGAGAATAGAAGTGTGAAAGAATAATTAGATATGTGACTGAGGGATGCATTTACTTGTTGGATTGACAGCATATTGGTAATTCTACCTACACCCAGACACCATGAAGGCTTTTTGATTTTTTATGTATTATGATATGTACCACTCAAATAGGCAATGTAGTGTTCATTCCTACAGAAAATAAAAGAAATCTCCTAAAATCATGAAGTTATTTTACTTGAAAGTAAATTTTTTCCCTTAATTCAAAGATATGTCTTTGAGAAGGATTAAATACTAAAAATGCATTCATAATTTTAATGCAAAACACATGAAAAAAATCACATTTTTGCTTCAGAATAACTCTGGCCCTTCTTTAAAAGATGTTTCTTTTTAAAACAGTGTATTTTAAAAGAAAAGGTTTGAAATAAATTTATTTTCAGTTAGAAAAACAGTGGGTATGAAATAGAGGAAAAGTAAATCTTAAGGTCGGTTCTTTGCTTTGGGTTTTCATCAGAAGCAGCATTTTTTTGTTTTTATGCTGTCACACTAAAATCCATTTAGATCATCAGACAGCAGGATGAAAACTTTTCTATTTTTGCATGTTTAAGGGGAGCTGTTTTATATTAGTTCATTAGTTTTGTGCTCTGTAGAAATGTTTTCACTAATGATTACAAAATATTTTAAAAACATTACTTAAATCAAGCCTGTCAATACTGCTATTATAAAAGAAAAATGTTTTATCCCACTGCAGAAACAATGACACATAGAATACAGCAGTGTTTGCCAGTGCAAAAAAAAAAAAAAAAAAAAAAAAATTGCTGTGATACAATTCAAGGGCCAAACCAGAAAAGTCAAGCCAATGCAGCTTTAAAAGACTAGCACAGAGTTCTACCAGCTTTAGCTTTTCCATTGTAATGCATATTAATGACAGGCTGAAAGATGAGTATAAACAATAAACAAAACTGCAGGTTAACAATCTGGAAAACATAAGTCATTAGAGATAATAAGGTGTGTAATCTAACTTTCAAGACTATGATCAAACTAATTAAGAAAGAAGCAATAAATTTATTCTGAGAAGTTAATGGAAAAAATTATATACACCTACATGATGGTATTTTGATATATTTCAATATAATATTAATTAAAAAAACCCAAACTCCATCAGTTTCCTACTTTTGTAAAACTTCAGATCCTATCCTTTTAGACCAAAATTTCTTTTTAGTCTTCTATTACCACTGTCCTCAAAAATTTGCTCATCATCTATAGCAATTGTTGTGGTTCAATCCCAGCCAGCAGCCAAGACCCACACAACTGTTCACTCGACTCCCCTACCAGTAGGATCCGGGAAAGAATTGGAATGGTTAAAGGTAGAAAACATGCGGGCTGAGATAAAGATGGTTCGATAGGGAAAGCAAAAGCCACACAGACAAAAGCAGAGCAAAACAAGGAGTTAATTCACTGCTTCCCATGGGCAGGCAGGTGTTCAGCCATCTCTAAGAGAGCTTGACTTGGGAAGACACACGTCATTACTCTGAATGTTCCTCCCTTCCTCCTTCTTCCCCCAACTTCATATACTGCGCATGATGTCACACCGCCTGGAATATTCCTTTGGTCAGCTGGGATCACCTGTCCCATCTATGTCTCCTCCCAGCCTCCCATCCACCCCCCCGCTCTCTCACCAGTGTGGCAGCACAAAAAGCAGAAAAGGCCTTGACTCTGTGTGAGCCCTGCTCAGCAATAACAAAAACATTTCTATATTAGCAACCCTGTGTTCAGCACAAATACAAAACAGCCTTATACCAGCCACTGTGAAGAAAGTTAACTCTACCCTAGCCTAAACCAGCTCAGTCACATATGACATTGAACATTAATTATGTAAAGACTTGCTTTATTATAAAAATATATAAGGCCACCTACTCCCTCCAATTTACATTTCTAGGTCTAGAATGCACATACATTCTTATTATCCAATAAAAGCCTTTAGAGCACTGCCTTTGCTCAGAAATTCATAAAGTTTTCTCATTCTTTTTATGGTCAGATGTGACAATGTGCTCCCATCCCCAGCCTGCCTTTTATATTCCATTATAACTCTTGCTCAAGTAATAACCCTAAGTGGTGGTCAGTCATGGATGTATCTGGTCCTGACAGGTCAATCTGGCTCCATCGGTACTTGAGGGGAGTCAGGTAACATGATAGGCAAGAACAACATTTGGGCAATATACCCAGCTAACCATTGGTCAATGTCCAACTCAAGTCAAATTTGGAAGAAACTAGCATCTGTAGTCAGTATTGCAAATATGACTATGACTCTATCATCTTACTCCATGAAGGGTAGACAGCCCAGGGCCTGCTGAGCTCTCCTGCATGGTAGTGGGCTGCACACCAGGATTTCCCCTTGAGTAGGAATGCCTCTCAAGGTTACAAGATGCCTTATTTCATCAGATGGTTGGTAAGTGAATTGGAAATAAGCACACTGAAACTTGGCAATCTTTCAGAAAGGATGATTAAACATTGGAATGGGCTGCCCAGGGAGGTGGTTGAGTCACTGTCCCTGGAGATGTTTAGGAAAAGACTGGATGTGGCACTTAGTGCCATGGTCTAGTTGACACTGTGGATTGATCAAAGGTTGGACTTTATGATCTCAGGCCTTTTCCAACCTAATTGATTCTGTGATTGCAAATATATAATCCTTTAGACATCAAGCACTGGCCAAGGCTAAGACAGTCTGGATCCAGCTGCACTTAAACGCTCCTATGAAAGGAAGTTTGGAATAGAATGCGATCCTTTCTGAACCTCATGGTTCAATAGGAAGATCCCCCTAAAATTCTGACTGTTCTCTATCCAGTAAATGCTCAGGTATACCTGGCCATTCATTCTTGTTAAACCACTGCTGCATTTACCACTGAACTTCTCTTATATCAATAAAATATAGTTTCTTCTCACTTGAGAGTGAAGTGCCTGATTCCATCCACAACATCAAAACAGGAAGAATTTATTTTTCTTTTCAGCCTTTGTTTAAGCTTTTATGTGCCTCCTTCTAATGTGCTAAATCTAGCTGCACTAGCTGAATGGCAGAGAGGAAAGCTGAAAGTTTTCCAGAATTCCCCATTTTGGCATCATCCTGGCCCCTACACTGCCCTGCTCCAGGAGGGGCTGAGCTCACAGTGTCCCTAACCTGGGAAGCACCACAACAGTTGCACAGCCCTCTGTGGCCACACTCAGGCAAGGATAAAACAATACAAAGATTTGACTACAGCTCATGAAGACATAACCAACATAGTTTGAAAATTACTTCTTCAGGACATGTCTTACATGTGTCTTCACAGAACTAATCATAGGCAGTATAGTTAGCAAATCAAACCAATAATAAAATAACAATAAGTCAAAATAGTAATAATATAAAAAATAATGATTTGAAAGAACAGTGTGAAACTTAAGAAATATGAAGAATTCATTGTGACTGAAAGGAAAATAATGTACGTATTCCTTAGGTCTTATTACTGTGACAAGATGGGGGAGGAAGGGAACAACCACAGTACCTGCGTGAACTTCCCTAAATATTTTGTTAAGATGAAAAGAAAATAAAATTCCACCATAATATAAAGGCTCCCTTCAATTTCTGTAAGTGATGCAGCAAAGACAGCCTTATAGCTACTTCTAACTCAACATGCAGCTTTTTGGAAATAAAAAAAGAAATAAATAAGGCCTATTCTGTGCAACAGAGAAAATGAGATGATTCATATGTTATTAAAGTAATACTTCTCATTATATAAAGAGATCTAAAATTTACAGCAAAGGAATAGAGAACAAACAAACTCCCACAAATGTTTAATTGTGTTTAAAATGTCACAGAATAATTCGTTTTGTTCCATCGAAGATTCCTATCAAATTTATTCCCACGTCCAAAGCTTGGCGAGCCGAAGTTTTCAAACCACTGAACCTAGAAGCAAACTTAATTAACTGTTTCTTCTGTTATTTTCTGCAGGCCCAAGTTATAATAGAATAATAGAATAAGGCCTTTTTATGTCATCTAAAAAACACATACTGATGAAAACCAGTCCCACAAAGAATGATTTTTTCCCAAACTATTGCGTTGAAAGGTTTGAAGAATGTCAACAGTTGCAAAATGTTTAATAATGTGATTTTAAATCATTAGAGGGTTAATGAGATAAATCACTTGGTTTACCAGTTGTACACCAACTGTCCAAAGGAAATTTCTCTCAGGACCAGTGCAAAGATGACATGTGAACATGCTTTGAGAATGCTGACCATTTGAGAGGTATCGCCCAAAAACACTCAGGAATTTTTGGAGGAAGATGGCAGAGAGGATAAGCAGAGCTGTCAATGAATTGGAAATGCATTGAGGGTACATCTTGTAAAACAAAACAATGACACAGGTTGTGCCAACAGCCTAATGAAATCATGAGAAGTCTCCATCTGGCATGTAACAGCACTAAAAATAGCCTGACCTTATTTAGGGATCTATCAGGTTATCAGCTGTGGCTAGTAATTACAGAAAAAAATACCATTTTGATTCACCAAAATTTGAAAATCTATGCTATTCCAGTGCCTAATTTTGGAAATTTCTATATGGTATAAAATGGATTACTTAATTTTGTTATGGTAAATGCAATGAAAATTACTGTTATTTAAGAAAAAAATTAATAAAAGAAAAATTTATTTTTTAAGCAGCACTTTTTTTTTTTTGTGCAAGCACCTGAATGGACAGCATTAACTAGTTGTCATGAAAAGTATCTTAAAAATCCCAAGAGTCAGAAATCAAAAACCAATATGTCAAAAATTTTCTTGAGACATATCACTTGCTTATGTATTCCCTTGCCTTTTAATTCTATTCAACAAGTTGATTTAGAAATGGTGCTCAGATTTCTGGAAGGCAAACTCAAACAAAGAATTCAAGGACAACCATCTAAGACTAGAGAAAGACAGTATGGGAAAAAAAAAAAAAAAAGAGTGTAAATATTAGAACCATGACTCAGTTAGTAGGATCTGAAAAATTCTTGTTCTTCCCATTCAGTCTTCCTAGACTCCAAGTGTACTTTGGCCATGAAAGCTGAAAAACAGGGATGAATAGCAGGAATCTAAGATCACTATAGCCCCAAGGAACACTTCTGGGTGTTTTAAACACTCCACAGTTCTGAGAGAGGATCAGCATCTTACACCAAGGCTGCTTTTAGCTTTGGACAGAAAATATAATCATTTAACTTGGATTCTCTGATCCATAAAGTAATTTTTTTTCTCAGAGTGTTAGAAGTTTATTTTATGGCAACTAAAAATCAGTAGTGCGTTTCAGAAGTGCAAATACCTAGCTAGGTAACTCTAAGCGTACTTAAACATTTACCAAAGACATTCCTAGGCACTTAGAGTCTTCCCCCATGCATGTCTGGAAGTCCTAACAGCGTTGAAAATGCAGCTTGACACATGCTTAAGTTTCAAAATCATAATTAAATCTAGCTTTTTGTTATCTCTCTGAACTGACCTCATCCAGAAAAAATATTTCATGGCATATCCGCTAAATTACATTTCCTGTAAAATAAATTATATGATGATGGTTGTAGTATCATACACTTAACTCATCCAGTTTGGAAGATTTGTCTTTGTACTTCCAAATATTTAAAAGAGAGACAAAACTCCCCTAACACCCCATTATGTTATAGGCTGTATTACAGGACGCACACAATACTATAGGCTGAGTTTTGCTGGGATGGGGTTTATTCTCCATAGTAGCCTATGTGGAGCAATACTTCAATGTGTGGCTGAAACAATGTTGATAATACACCAATTTTCGTTATTGCTGAAGAGAGCTTGCACAGCATCGAGGTTTTTTCTCCTTTCAATTTTACTCTTCCTGTCCCAGGAGCAAGTTGGCTGGGGGTTGGTACAGGGTTTGGAGGGGACCTAGTCAGGAGATATGACATGACCACAGGAATATTCCATATCACATGGTGTTCTGCAGTAAAAGCTCAGGGTATGGAGGAGCAAGGGAGAACATTCATGGTTACGATATTTGTCTTCCCAAATAACTGCTACACCTGATGAAGCCCTACTTTACTTGCTAAACATCTGCCTGCTGATGGGAAGCAGTGAATGAATTTCTTCTTTTGCTTTACATGCAGCATTTGCTTTCCCTATTAAACTCATTATCTTCTGCCTTTTTATCTCCTATTTTCTTCCTGACCCACAACAGAGAGGAGTGAGAAGGTTGTTTGGCTATTGGCCACAGTCAATCCACTACATGCTATCACTAAATATGTATTGGGAAGGATACCTGGACCAGGAGGGGATGCACAGAGAAGAAAATGTGGATCTGGCCCCATGACTACAGCGTCTCCTTTGCAGAGGAAATAGAAAATAAAACCAAACTAAATTAAACTGCATTACTCCTGAGAGCAAGAAAGAAAACACAGGTCTCCCAGCCCATTCCCTCAAATATTAGTTTGGAGGAAGAGGTCATTTGTTCATGCCTTGCTTTTGTGTCTCATTTTAGAGAATGTTCAAGCATACAAACCCTGAGCAGAAGCAAATGCCTATTTGTAAAGCAGAGACCCCAGGTTCTGTAAGGCACTATGGTGGCCTGGGCTCAGCAGACAGGCCAAGCTGAAGTGCTTCTTAGTGGCTAGTGTTAAATAAATCCCTCTGTGGTGACACTGCTGTGTCCTATATCTAAGAGAAATAACTCTTCCTGGGCTAGGAAGAGCAAGGTGACTAATTCAGAGCTGTCTATTTCTACAGCAAGCACCTTCTGCTTATTTATCCAGTTCACATCATGTGTTGGAGACTGAAACAGCCCACAGGCACTTCTCAGCCTACTGTCAACATTTCTCTTGAATATGTTTGGTCATTTGTTCTTTATTATTTAAGAAAAAGGAACTCTAGTACAACAGTGGCATACAAGTGTGTAAGTATTGATAGGATGTGTTAAGGGAATAAATCATATTGATTGAGCATCTTGTCACTAGTGTAATTGCATCTGTATTTAGGAATTCCAACACCATAGCTGCAGAGGATCCTGGGCACAGGTCCAGTGCTGAAAATGAGAACTGGGGCTCAGAGTGTCCTTTTTGGAAGACTAGAGAACACTAAGTATAAAATGCCTCATCAAAATACAGGAGAAAAGCCAGACAGACCAATTGAAAGTGAGACCATAGCAGATGGTTTTGATGTTAGGATGGAAAACTGAGACAGAAATGATAGGGAGCCTTTTAAAAAAGCTGCATGTAAATGAACAGAGAAATTCTATTTAACTTTTTCACCCTTCCCAAGAGTTCATATTCCCATCAAGGGACTTAATTCTCTTCTGCTTTAGAGCACTGTCATTCTTCTAAATTGCTCTTGGCTGTGATCTTTACCTGTGCTATGCACCATAATTTCTAACTTTTATGAATTGTCAGTAACAAACTGGCCAGGACAACCCCTGTTAAACTTCCTCATCAACAGTCTTCTGAAAGACAGAATCCAGCAACATGATTGATGTAGGTAGATAAATAATTAAGATTATGCATTGGTATCATAAGAAACAGATGTGGACAAAACACAACAGATGAGAGACATTAATTAGGAGCTTCAGAAAGATAACTAAGATGATGCAAGAAGAAAGATTAGATACTGGCTGGCTAGCTTTGTGCTACTTGTTTTTCTTTCCTCCAGTCATTTAAGCCTGCTACTCTGTGATGTGTTTGCTTTGTGTTTTTCTATGTCCTTTATCTTCAACTATAGTTGATTTTACACTCTAAACAACAATAATATCAAATGTTGGTAGAAAAAACAGATTTAAAAAAATCTAATAAAAATGCATTTATTTCAGGATAATCTATTTCCTAGAAGTCATAAAAAAGAAAAGACATTAATAGGAAAATAGTAAGTCAATTAGTTTGAGCTGTTATTTATCATGAACAATTTCCATCTACAAAAGAAGGATAGAGAGACAAATGAAGGGATATTACACCATTTTAAGATACACTGTGCATCCAGGTATCTTTCTATTACGCTAGCAGGGTATGCATGGCTCTAAAAGGAAATACTCATGTCGCTGGTAAGGATGACAGCCTTAAGGAAATCACTTTTCTTTTTTTCAAAGAAAGGCTAGCTTTAGTAAACATAATCTACAAATTGTGTGTTTATAATATGCTGTGATTCACCTGAGTGCAATCGTCATTCCAACTTCTTTTCCCAGAAAAGAATTTACTGTGTAACTGTAAAAGAAATTATTAACTGCAAGACTTGTTTATATGATAACTTCTATGCAATACCAAAAAGAATTTATGTGTGAAAATAAACCAACTCTACATATTTATAAAAAAACCCTTAATACTTACATAGGGGATTGTATCCAAAGTGTCTGTGTTGACAATTATAGGGGCAGGGCTTGCCTGAAAGGGAAGAAAAAAAAGAGAAAATAAATTTAAAGACCTGAAATTCATGAATATTGAAATACTTATACATTAAGTTAAAAGTCTAAAAGCCTATTTTCACACTGAATTCAAATCATACAACAGTACATAACTATGAGTACTGTTCAATCAAGGATGAAGAAAATAGATTCTCAGCCTCCAAACCACAGTTCACTGTGGCCTTTCTTTTTAGTTTCTCCAGGCTTTGGACCACATCCTGAATACGTATTATCCAGTTATTAATTTTTTAGTAGAACTGTAAGAAACCTGATGTATTCAACTTTCAATTAGGGGATATTGAGTTTGAGGGTTTCTGCTTGCCTATCTGACAATTCCACCTTTGGATGGAACCAAGATGATTAACTGATCTTTACAGAGGAGAAACATTTAATGCTTACACTGCTTAGCAGTATTGTATATGTATATGGATATATATGATGATGTTTATGTCAAAGGTATATAATTGGCATGGTTCATATACACTCAGCTAGAGTTCAGATTGAAATACAGACCAGTTTAAAAAGACTTGTGCATCTGCAAAGCTGCCCAACCTGATCTTTAATTTCTTGATGAAGCTCATATCCAGGCTAGTTTCCAACCACCTGAACCTCTTGCTCTTCTCATTCTGGCATTCAGTGGTACTGACCCAGTGCCAAGCTCTGATATGACCCAGCTGCATAAACCTAGCTCAGACTCTGGAGAAAACCAGAGTTGTGAGAATGTGTAAGCCAGAGGCAAGCACCATCAGTAAAATGTCAAACTAAAGGAAGGACTGCCGAGATGGGATTGTTAATAAATCAAGGACTCAGAAGGCCCAACATGTAGTCAGTGTAGGACAAGGAGTGATGGAAGGCACCCTTTCTTAGACTTACTAATGCCTACTTGGGCTGCAAAGACTCTTCAGTCACTGACCAGGGCTGATGAAAATACTAATGCTTAGCACAGTAGCTCACTAGTTCTATTCATCTGCACTGTGTACTTGTCACTGAATCACTGCACTTTAAACTCGTACAGACTGCAGGGTCTCTTTGTGCATGGTAGGCATGAACACAGCACTGCTGAAAACACTGATCTTGTTTCTGTCGTCAAATATTTACTATAGGATTTCAAACCTTTGGTTGTTACCAACCCAAATTAGGAATGTGACATTAGTGCAATAATTCAAATAACGTGAGAAAAACACAGTTCGTGGGGTTTTTTCCCCAGTTTTTGTGCAGTCATTCAAAGAGAATTCTGTGTTCAAAGAAATTTTATGTTATGGGACAAAAACTACTGCTGATTAATGCCATCATTTCTATACAACTGTGTAAGCCGTGAATTAAAATTAAATGCATAAAATTTGGTGTCTGCATTTCATTGCATGCACCAGTGTCAAGGTATGGTATTATTTGTTATTAAAATGCTTAGTATCTGAAAAGATATTATACACCCATACCCTGTTATTCTCATTGTGTCCCAAAACACTGGTCACACTAAAGTGATAGGTAAAAGCCGAATTTTAATTCATAGAATCATAATATTTTTATGATTTTATTAATATGATTATAATATTTTTAGCTTTAGTCATATCAGATATGCCTATAGTTGCATTATCATTGAAGGTAAAACAAATTATTTCCTTTTTAGAATAACACTAATATTTAGCTCAATACACTTAAAAAGTGCTACCTTTGCAACAGGAAGAATAAGCTTGGCAATTTCTTACAGTATTGATTTTATCTCCTTTTTATTTTTACCTACTGTGTTGGTCTAGTACCAACTATGAAAAAAATTGCAGTTTTCAGAATAAAAGCATCTTTCCACTGATGATTTAAACAAACAGTATCTACTGAAATAACAAAAATCTTTCAGAAGTCATTTTCCAAAGCATTCACCCAAATCTCTTTACCTATTGAATAACAAAGCCTTTTATCTGCATCAGAATTTCCTGAAGTAAAGCTAAAGAAATCAGAAACAAATGTGGGAACACTTGGGATTGGACAGAACACTCCTACTGCAGTCAGACAAGGGGATGGAAGTGCAGCCCAGTTTGCCATTCCCCCTCGCCGCTACAATGGCTGACTCATGTGCAACTTGTTCTCTCTACAAAGCTGCAGCTTAGCCAGACTGTGCCTGGCTGGGACTGCTCCATATTTTATTCTGTCATGGGGAACTCCTGTATGTTTTCACTGAACTTTGTGAGGTTCCTCTCAGCACATTTCTCCTTCTCCTATATTCCTCTAAAGAGCAGGGAACAGTCCAGTGTATCATATCTGCTCTTCCCAGTCTGGTGTTACCTCAAACCTTGCTGACCATGCTCTCTATATAATCATTCTGGTTATTAATGAAGATGTTAAAGAGCATTAGCACCTCTATCAACTCTGTATGAGCACCACAAGTAACTTGCCATCAGTAACTGAATTCTGAACCGCTGACCACTGCACTTTGTGTCTGCTGGTCTAGCCAGTGTCCCACTTGTAGTAAATCCATCCATTTAGTTTCTCTCTCATTTGGCTATGAAAGAGAATTTCTGAAAACCTTGCTAAAATTCAGGCAAATGACATCTACTTATTTTCTGTCATCCACAGAGCTAGCAGATTTCTTGTCACAGAAGGATGTTAGATTGGCAAGGTAAAATCCAAACATTTGTAAATTGACCTCCCTCTTTTTAATCACCTCCCTCTGTCCTTCATGAGCCTTGACAAAATGTTCTGGAGGCCCAGACCATGGACACTCACACGATGCTTCCATTTGTTAGCTTCCTAGCTAATCCTGATCCCTGGGTTATCACGTGTTCCATCACCCTTTCCACAGGATAAGTCTGAGCATTTAAAGCTGCTCCTTTGAATGATGTGATCCCTGATACAGAGCCTGTAAAGAATTCATTTTCAAGCCAGTGTATGACTCAGGATTCATTTCAACACTCTGCTTACTATATTCTTTACTGATTGGAAAAAGCTATACTAAACTATCAAACTGATGATTTTCTGCAACTGGGGCATTTATCCTGTTCAGAGAGATGGGCATGAAAAAATTCGCAGTGCAATAGTTTCAAATGGATATAGTGACTATAAGCACACACTCACAACTAATATCATCAGTGCATTCACCTTCTCTGTTCCTTCTGTTCATATCTGGGCATGTGATTCTGTGTGTGTGGGACAGTGCTTCCTGTTACAACTTGTCTTTTTAGGTTTTGGGTTGGGTTTTTTTTGGTGGTTTTTTTGTTTTTTTTTTTTTTTTTTTTTTGTGAGGAGGAATATTTGTTTTGTTGTTTTTTTTTTTTTTAATAAGAAATATGATTTAATAGAAACATCTTGCTCCCATCTCTCTGATATATGGTGATTTCAAGAACACTAACCTCCTGAGCTGCAAAATTGCATTAAAGTGCAGGAAATGGAGATTATTTCATTAGCTGGGCCCTGTTTGTAGCTCATGCTTTAAAGTAGGAGACTTCAATCATGCAAAGCTGAGAAGACAGTTTGCAATCACTGGAGAGAGCCCTAAATATAGTGCTAGCCATGGAGTACACAATAGCATCAAAACAGTCCTTTAACCACAGTGAAATTACTGAAGGGATAAAATCAGTATGAACAAGGAGTCAAAGATTTTACTTTCCAGAATGATGCGTCTGTATCTATGAAAACATGACTTGAAAACATGTCACACTGGTTCACCAAATTCTCAAAAAAGATACTCAGGTATCTCTGTACTTCTAATGGAGAACATTGACAAATCTGTGATCAACAACAGTACTCCCAACTGTGCATAAATTAACAAAGGGATGCAAAAACATGTCTAGATTCTCTTGAGAACCTCTGCCTAGAGTGTTTTTGAGATAGTACTGCCTCTTATCTCTCAATCTGTATACCCACACAGATCTATAAAGTTTTTATCTAGGCTTCAGACTGGTTGAGATGATATAGCTTCCTGGAAGATAACAACTTTATTCCTAACTCTGCGCCTTGACCAAGACACTGAATCATATTTTACCAAGTAAATTACACTTTACCAGCTTTTCCAGATGCAAAATAAAACCTAACCAATCACCAGAAGTGTGAATATTACTGAGTGCAGTGAATTGAATAATCCTGTTTTCCCCATTCCTCACTTCCCTCTCCATCCCAGTCCCTACCTATATGTTAAGTATTATACTAAGCTGACAATGTACTGTGCAGTCAGACTTACAGCTCCTGCTCCCTGCATGAACCTTCCTCCTACCCTTGACTGGAATCACTGCTTTCAGCTGTGCCATCTCTGTGCTTTGAAAAAAGGCATCACACTGACAGCTGCAGTGAAAGAATGGCATAGCTGAGACAAAACTTGAATAGCTTTGGGAAAAAGAATAAAAATGGAAGATTTTATTATTATTATTATTCTTAAAGGACTTGAGCATAAAACACTTTGCTTCCACAAATATATACAAGATTGTTCTGCTTGCTTTTCTGCCAAAAGCACAACCTAGAAGCAAGATAGAATAAAAGCACTTGAAGCCAGTAGAAACAGAACAAAAAGGCACATGGTCTAGTTCATGAACAATTACTCTGCTACCAAATTCTCTACAAGTGTATGACATGACTCATACCTCTCAGACAAGGTGAACTTTCCCTCTACCATGGATGCTAGCATTATCCTGCTTTTAATCATACTACTCACAGTTTTAGAGACTATTCATATCATACTGGGTTGCTTTCTCCAGCATTCGTAAGTCCTTGTTTTAACTGTTCGTACTATGCAGGACTATATTCAACACCAGACCACAAAATCACAAACATAGTTATCTGTCCACTACTTTATAAATCATAAGCACAGCATATTACTTCTTAACAAGAAAACACAACCAAGTATGTCATCATTTTGAAATTGCCCATCTCTGCTTATTCCTAGCTGCAATTTTAATTTCATAGAATCAATAAGGTTGGTGATGACCTCTAGGATCAAGTCCAACCAATAATCCAGCACTGCCAGGTCCACCCCTAAACCATGTCCCTAAGCGCCCCACCTAACTGGTTTTTTAATATTTCCAGGTATAGTGATTCCACCGCTTTCTTGGGCAACCTGTTTAAAGGCTTGATCACCCTTTCAGTGAAGACTTTTTTCTTGCTATCCAACCTCAACCTCCTCTTATGCAACTTGAGGCTGTTAGAGCTCTCTACTGCTTTTCTTGTTAAGGAATCACCATCATTACCGACATTATTACATTTAATTAAACTCAAAATAAGGAGGTGGTGAAATTGAGAGTAATACAAGAGTGTCTGTATTACCTATCATTTTAAAAGTAAGTTGAGTTGGCAGTGGCTTATTGCCATCTTGTGCAGACAATGAACTCTGGACTGTATATCAGAGTTAAAGGCTCCTCTTTCCAGGCAGTCACCCCTAAACTCTGAAACACTCTCTGGAATATACATTTGCAGTTTTGTATTACTTCAAAATGTTAGCATTTTGTGTCTTAATACAAAGTAGAGCAGTCCCTATGTATATACATGAATAGGGCATGCTGCATTTTTCAGACACACAGTGTACTGCTTAAGGCCTTAAGAAAGTGATACTGAATTCGTTTAAGTTCCTCTTTTCAGGAGTCTCACAATTGCAAGCAATAGATTTACATTTACACACAAGGGCAGGAAAGATTAAATGACAATTTAGATGTCAAAACAGTAATTCTCTGGCATGCTATGAGGCCTCAAGATCACAGAACACGCACCACCTTTTGTCATATTTACCACTGAATTACAAACTGAAAGACTAAAAGATAAAAAGTAACTTCATTGCTATTAATCAGAAAATGTAAAATATAGAGAACCTCTTTGAACATCTAAAGAATGACTGAGCAGCAAACAATCCTACCTCTGCTCTAAGACATAAAACAGAAGTCAAAAGCAGCTTTGCTTGCAGGCTGCAGCTGCCATGAAAGATGAAAAATGCCTCAAGAAATCCTCAAGACCACTCCCTTTGTATACAATGCAACCTCATATAAAGCCATTTAGTTTAAATGAAAATTGCACTCTTCAAAGAAGGTGGCCTTATTTGCAGACTTGGAGTTTTACATTGTTTTTACTTTATCAGTAGGAATAATTTCCTATTTAAAATTGTATTTATTATTTTAAAATAATTTGCATTATTTAAAAAAAACTCCAAAACCCATACACAAGGAAAATTCAACATTTCTATGTGGATTCAGAGGCTATCAGAGGGATTGAGAAGAAAGCACCTATTTTACAGTTGTTGAAGTTTCCCCTGTAATGATCTTACCTGTCAGCAGGTTGAAATAGCAATGATTAATATAACAGATAATTTTTCCCCCAGTATAAGATCTATTGAAGGACATAGAAATATCAGTGGGAAAAGCTCTCTGGGCACTGGAACAGACTCCCCAGGGAAGTGGTCACAGCACCAAGCCTGGCAGGGTTCAGTAAGTATTTGGACAATGCTCTGTCAGAGCACATCGTGTGACTCTTGGGCTGTCCTGTGCAGGGCCAGGAGTTGCACTTGATGATCCTTGTGGGTACCTTCCAACTCAGGATATTCTGTGATTCTGTGCTAACACACACAAATGCACACAGACTCAAAATAGACCAGAAGAAAAGCACACATCCAGATTTTAGGCATCCTATTTGACCTAGCTGTGTACTTTATTTTTTTTTCCAGCCTCAATGTGCACAAACATAGAACTCCTTCCAAAGGGAGAAAATCAAAAATCAAAGCAAAATTGCAGCTATTTCTTTCATGGAATCCTAGAATCATTTATGTTGGAAAAGAGTTCTAAGGTCATAGAGTCCAAATGCTAACCCAGCACTGCCAAACCCACCACTAAACCATGTCCCTAAGTGCCACATCTACAAACACTGCAACACTTTCTCCAAAAGCTGAGCAGGGCCAGAGGAAAAACAAATGCATGTGTGATCCCAATACAAACAATGGAGGGGCTGGATCTGGACTGCACTTGCAACCTAATTATGGTATCTTCTCATATTTGGCTTTTCCTCCTTTCTTTCAAAAGTCAAGGCTGCCTTACTCACCATATGGCTTTTTATTTTTAACATCATGGTACACTAAGCTTACAAAGAAATTATCCAGTGTCTTATTCTGTTACCTTTTTATATCATTAAATACCTGAGATTTGAGTGTAACATTTCTGCATGGGGGTTATAAAAACCCTCCTCAAAAACACAGAAACAAATGGACTAAAAATTATAATGTAGATGAAGAGAACAAAAAAAAAGATAATACAAAATTAAATGTGAAACGGGGGAATTGCTTTAACAAAATTCAGTAACTGTTAAAGAGGTTTAATTAGAACATGAATCTTAAAGAATGAAACACCTGCTTTCAGGTTAATCTGTTACATTCAGCACTGTAAACAGGAGCCCAGCAAGAAAGGAATCAGTGCCAAAGAGTGCTCATCTCTGTTTAGCAAGGGCAGAAGTCATCAAGGCTTACTGGTGTCAGAGTTAAAACTCTTCACAGAGGGAAAAGAAGAAGAAATACAAAAGTTTTAGAGTTTTTGAAAGGTTCTAATAGCACAAATAGCAAAATCACCAACAACCTTGTTTTGGCACTGAAGTGGCCATGAGGAGAGCTGGGAATTTCTGTGGTCCATATAATGCATCAAATTAACTCACTGATTCTGCCTAAGTATGTATAGAGGCAAAGCTATTTTGCCAAATGTTTTCACTTAATGTATACAGAGTTAAGTATAGAGGAAGAACTTAAAGTAACAAACTTGATTTTGAATATCTGCAATAAGCTTCAAATTCAAGTTGGTCTGTGCTGGAGAAAAGAATATTTTGATTTTTATGTCAGTGGAAGTAAACTTCTACCCTAACGTCCTCTGGAAAAGTTTTAATTGATGTCCCAGAGTGCCCCTTTATGTCCCAGAATCTCTAAGTGATGAATAAAATTAACTAAATAATTCCAAATATATCACTTGCCCTACAGCTTATTTCAAACCCTAAATCACTGCAGGACCACTGCACTCACAGTACATCAGTTTAAAAGACAAACATCCATGTGTGAAGTGCAGCTATCCAGGGCTCAGGGGGAATCAGCTCTTTTACATGGTTCAGCTTCGTGTGGCATAAAATGCATTTCTCAATGGAGATGCTCTATTACATAAATTACTACTATTTGGTACTTTACTACAGGGCTTGCCAACCATTTTTAAACTTCAGTTTTCTTGCTGATGTCTTTCTGCCTGAGAACCTGAGTGCTCTGTGGGTGGCTTGCAGGACAGCACGTGCCAGAACTGCCAGTTTTCCAGTAATTTTACAGGTTGTAGCACCCAGCAGGAACATCACAAGCTGCCAAATTTAGCCAGGGCTCTCCTTGAGAACCTTTGTAATGCCATCAGGTTGTAACTGATTAAATAGGATGGTCCCCCATTTGAATGATGTAATCTTGATGTAGGACAGAGAGCGGAAATATGCAAATGCCATTTTCTTTTTGTTTTTAGGACTAATTTCCCTCATCGTTTAAAATTTTTGCACAGAGAAGAAAAATCAGTCAAATTCATAGACGTTGCACCTTGTTATTCCTCACTCTGCTACATTCAAGTGTCTTGTTTAAGGAGTACATCCTACTGAAGCATCAATCTCATGTCTCTTCTGTCTGCCTTCTGCTCCCTATTGGATGGAAACAGCAAGGGTGCTCTGAACTGAAAGGGAAGCTTCTGTGAGGAGAAGCCAGGGCTGCGCTATGCTGGGCACAGGTGACAGCCAGTGTCACACCAGACCCACCACTGGGGCAGGAGAAACAAGTAACACAGAAGAAAAGAGTGAGGATAAAGGAGCAGCAAAGAGAAAAAAGCATGTCCTAACCCCAGCTCCAACCCCATGTGTGAGGGACCCCAAGTCCCTCATCCCCCACAAAGGCACTGAGTGGGACCTGAAGTGGTGGCTAGAGAAGGGGAAGTGTCTGGAGTGAAGATGAACCTCAAGATGAGGCATTTTCCCTTAGTGTGCATTTGTCATTTTTGTTTCTCAATATCCAACTCAATAAATAAATATTTATGTAAACTGACAAGAAAGTTAAATTCCCTAAGTCAAATCTGCTTTGCCCTCAAAACACCAATTATTCTGAAATTTCACTGTAGAACAGATATTTGTTCATCTCCTTTTATTAACTCTATTTTCTGAAAAACCTACAAATCAAGTATTGGAGTTGAGACTGGACCAGCAGAAGAAAGCAAAAGAGCAAAGTCTTTGGTTATGAAAGAAAATGTTGAGTACGCAATGGTATCCTGTGCAGACATGAACTCACTCGAGCAGGGCTCTGAAGGGAGCACGTGACTTGTGGCTCTGCTTGTGTGACAATAAGCCCAAGCTAAGAAAACTGCCCTTCTATAAGATGAATGTAGCAAAGTAGGAGAAACAACAAATCATAAAATCTTGGAATGGTTTGAGTTAGAAAGGACCTTTGAAGCCCATCTAGTCCAAGGACCCTGTGATAAGCAGGGTCATCTTCAACTAACATCAAGTTATTCAGAGCCCTATCCAATCTAACCTTGAATATTTTCAGGGATAGGGCATTCACCAACTCTCTGAGCACGTGTGCTGGCATTTTACCACCATCACTGTGAAACATCTCTTCCTTATATTTAATCTAAATCAATCATCTTTCAACTTAACACCATTAGCCCATATCCTGTCACAGCAGGTCCTGTTAAGTCTTCCACTTAGACCCTTCCAAGTACTGCAAGGCCACAAGATCTTTCAACAGAGAGAAAGTAGAAGCAGTACCATGGCCACAAGGAAAGCTGTCATGCAAAAATAGAAACACTGATTAAACATATATATTTATACCCTTACAGATCCTCTATAAAGAGACATTTTCCATGGAGAAAGAAAGCTACACCTACTTCTCCTTACATACTCTATTAAAATGCATTGCTATTGACCTCTCAATTCTTAGAAAGAGCATTAAGTAAAAAAATTCAAAACAGAAAATCAATGTAACATGGCACCATAGGTTTGGAGAATAAGGAAACAATGTAAAGGGACTGAACTATAGGAGAAGTAACAGTGCCACAAAGGGAGCTCTATGATATGTCATTGCTTAAGTAAACAAAGTGCCAAGGTCCATTATTAGTCTGAACCACAAAGGAAATGACTGGAGAGTACAGCACAACCAACATTCTTTCAAAGAAGTTCCACAGACCCTTAAAAATTATAGACATGGAAAACAAGAAGGCGATTCCCCTTGAGAAATGATAAAGGGAAAAGCATCCTTGTGAACTTGAAAAAAAAAAACAGGGGTCCAAATAAGACTAAAAAACCAAATTTAACAAAATTGACTAAAAGCAAAAGGAAGAAATATAAAAATAATTTTAAATAATTCTTTGATATTATTAACGAAAAGCACTTCATATGAGGAAAATTATACTTGCCTGTTTTTCAATCAATATTTTGCAATTTTTTTGGTGGGGATAGTTTTCAGTTTCATGCCCAGGGCAGCCAAGCAGATTTTATCCACAGCTACAACTATGTGGCATATTCAACAATCTATAGTATAGTCTCCCTAGCGGAAAGGTTGAAGCTTTGTTGCCTAAAACTCCTTTGTACAAACTTAGGTTAGCACTGAAATGAATACTGTAGGCAGTACTCACATTCTGACAGATGGGCGATGCGACCTATGAGGTCTTTCCCCATCTTTACATTTTAGCATTCTGTCATTTCTTAACAGCATTGTTTTGGCTAGAATTGGATGTAGAAACACTGAGTAAAAAAATAATCTTAAACTGAATTAAAATAGGTGGGAACAGTGACTTATCTAGCAGCAAGTAACATGGCCTTTTTTTCTCATTATGCCAGCACAAAAAGTAATACAAGGCAGCACTTTGAAACACGATCATTCCTGGGTTATAGGTCGTCTCTTAGTTACTGATTTCAAGACATATTTTCTGCTTTGTAAAACACAAACATTGAGGATGCTGCTCTTTGTATACATTATTAGTAGTGACCTGAAAAGGACTAGGAAAGTTCTGCACTCTCTGAATTTACTGTGTGAATGTATATATTAAAAGCCACTTATTCCACAAAATGGAACAACTTTCCTCGTACACAAAGACAACATTCACCCTTCACTGTATCGAACAATACATGTAACAATCAAAGACATAAAACCTAAAAACTGTCAGAACTGATCTGAACCAAGATTGAGAAGATGGGTTTGCAAATCAATTAGGGGAACTTCAAACGTCACAACCACCCTTCATGCACTGAACAGCACCCCCCAAAACACTGGAACATTAAATGGTTCAGAGCATCAAGGCAGCCTCTTCCTCTAGTAATAACAGCAGAAACAGTAACAATAAGAAACATCTCCTGCATATATGTCTCTGATATGATGATGGTTTGGTTCTCTTTTTTTAATGGAAAAACTCCAGGAGAGGGCTTTCAGAAATAAGCTTTGATTACTGTTAGAATGGATAAAGAAAACATTTCCTGGCAAAGGAAACCAAAAGTTATGTGCTATACATCAGGCACTAGGAAAGAACACCTGGAAAAGGACTAAGCATAGCGTTTAGTAACACAAAAAGAGCTGTCTGCTTAAGGCAGGAGAGAGGTACAACACAGGAATCAAAGAGCACAGTCCTAAAAATATTCAGCTTCAGGAACTCTGATTCCTCTTGTGCCTGTACAACAGCATTTCAACCTTGAAAATAATTCAACATCTATCCCAAGAAACTGGCATTCAGATATGAGGCAGCCTTTCCCCCGAACCATTTGGACAGATCCAGTCTCCTCCTACCCTACCTTTTAAGCACCAATCCCACCCTCCAAATGAAACACATCCCCCTCCTCCAGTAAATTATGATGCCTGCCAGAAATATCACATTTACCATTCTCAGCCTGTTGTAAATCCTGACTTTCGCCATGGGATGTCTGGGAAAAACTAACACCTAATGTGATGGTCCTTTCCGAAAACTAAGCAACTTCACAGGCAGGTGCACCAATTCTGAGCACTAACATATAAAAACCCCACTGCAGACCTGACCCTGATACTAAATAAATGTTTGGCTGGGAGGACAAGAAATGGGAACATCGTGTGCTTCAGAGGAATGGGAGAAAAATGACATAGAAAATATTACAGCAAGAAGAACACAGAATCTGTGGGAGGCACAAGGTTTTTTAGGGCAGCCGTAACAAGGAGAAAGCAAGAGACTCCAAAGTTAAAGTCAGCCCATCCTTCACATGCTATATGCTTTGTGACACATTTTGAAATGTCTTCTTCAATTATAAGTGCTCTACTCTCATACAAACAGGGGTTCAAGCGTTTTTTTATTGCTATCAGCCCATCTGTTATTCAAGACCCTTTTGCTCACTTATTAGCGCAATTCTGATCTGACACATCTAGAACTGAGTAATTTTTTTGTGGTTGTTGATCACATACTTAACAGTTCAGATATGTGTTTCTTCTGCACAATATTAGCATATTTGAATTTAAAACTACCCTATTAAATTTATATTTCACATGAAATGAAGATACATAGAAGAAAGAAAGATACTATCTTCTTTCCTGCCCAGCACATTCTACCTGGCTTACCTAACCTGGTCACCAAAAGCCATCTGCTATTAAAGCATTTCAGTGCACATGACATTAATATATATAAATAGCTTATTAAAAATACTTGGAATTAGAAGTAGCAACACATATTGATGTAAACATAGAAGAAATCACTTATTTTATACACAATACACAACATTACTGTGTGCTATCTGGTGATAAGCAGTAATACCCATATGTTCAACTTATATTTATTCATATTAATTATAATTTTAAAGCCATATCTCAATTACATGTTTTTTCAGGAAGTAAAAATTATATGTAATATAGCTTTTTTCTTGATCATTAAAGTAATGATAAAATAGAAATACTGGCAATATGTATTAATTCCAGGTATATAGAACTATGCATTCTCTCCCCAGAAAAATCACCAGTTTTTATAAAAGACAGTTCTTTACTACTTATCTTTTCATCAGAAAGAAACACAGAAGAGCTATGGTATGAGGTCTGAGTTCATTCAGTTCATCAGAGTTCAGTTTAATTCATTTCCCCCCCAAAAGAAGCCTAACCCTCAGAACTGAAACTTAAAAACATGCCTTATTTCAGAGATATGTTACAGTTTTCCTTACCGGGACAAAAGAATCAAATGAACCCTGTTCCCGACTCTCAATAGCTGAAATTGTTTTCAACCAGAGGAGATAGCTTGAAATATCAGATATTTCAGAATGCTCCATACTGAAAGCTGCAAGATTAGCAGGACTGAAGTGAGACAGACTTGCAAAAGGAGGGCTTTGCCTGTGTTACATAAAGTTCTAATTAGATCTTCGGTACAAATTGCTATCCTAAGAATAAAAAGTTAATCAAAAAGCCTCATTGGAGGAATAGGAGGGCAAGATTAGAGCCGAGACAGCTGTGGGACAATAGCACAACTAGATTCTGTGGCACTATTCAGAAGTGAAAATCAAAGTGTTCCTTTTGTGTTACTTTGGACTAAACTGTTCACACCTGGTCTACCCCAGCGGAAATCAGAAGACCTCTCTGTACTGAGATTCTAATGCAGCAAGCACCTAAATATCAGACCCCCTTAATGTCACAGCCAAAATATTTTCACAAAGAGAAGAAAATTTTGAAATTACCTGAACACAGAAGTGGTGCGAGAACAAGTTTTGCAAGGACTTTTGGCGACAAACTGTAATAATTTGTTAAATTTGACTAAATCTTAGAAAACTACCCAAATAACCACAGGATAGCTGATGGATTATTTCTTATCTCTCCAAAAAGTTGCAATTCCAGTCTCCATTTCCAAAGTACAGCTGAGAGCACTCTTTACCTGTTCAAGTTCATATTCTTTGCATTTATGGGTGGTACTGTAGAAATGAAAGGAGTAGTGACAGAATCCAAGGGAATGGCCTGAAGTTGTGTCAGTGGAGTTTTAGACTACAGATTAGGAAATCCTTCTTCACCCAGAGGGTGATTGGGCACTGAACAGGCTCTCCAGGGCAGTGGTCACAGCACCAAGCCTCACAGAGTTCACAAAGCATTTGGACAATGCTCTCAGGCACCTGGTATAACTCTTGGGGATGTCCTGTGCAAGGCCAGGAGTTGGACTCTATGATGACTGTGGGTGCCTTCCAAATCAGGATATTTTGTGATCCTTTAGAGGCAAGACTTGACTGTTTTACCCACTGGTAAAATTCAGAGCTCACAACTCTTGAAGATTTGGTTACAATTGTCGTTAAGGAGGACGGTACAGAATATTTGTAGGCTGTCTGCGCAGAAAAGTCACACAATGACTGACATTACCAGGTATTTTCTGGAAAAAGATGTCAACCTTTTCCAAAGAAACTCTAAAGCAAATCTCAATGTTAGAACTGCTAAAAAGCCATGATAAAATGGAAGTGTATCAGATATGAAGGATGAAATACTGGAAATAACGATTTTTATATTCTCCAATTTCTTACCTTCTCATAAAAATGGGTGTCCAAAAAGAAGCAGGATATAATTATTTGTTTAGAGGCAAGAGGTGAGAGGAGAGACACTGAAAGCTAGTACAAGAGAGAAGGAAACAAGTGGCCTTAAACACTATGTCATTTACAAACTTTTTTGGTTTGTCTCCTTTTTCATTTTGGGGCTCCAAATATTCACAGTCAAATTGAAAAACAATGTCTTAAGGACCAAAATACTTGACAAACAAAGCAAAGTTTAGAAAATAATACTGATTTTCTTAAAAAAAAAAAAACAAAAAAAAACAAAAAAAAAAAAAAAACAAAAAACACCAAAAAAAACCCCCAAACAAACAAACAAAAAAACCCCCACAACCAAAAAAGAAGCATTGAAAAACCCTACAGGTTTGGCTAGTTTAGAACAAAGTATTTCAAAAATCTTTCACAATGCAGCATAAATACACTTCTGATGAGATTATTTTTAAAAATTGACATAAAATTTTCAAAGAAAAAAAATGGTATGCAGCCTAATGTAAAAAGTGTACTTTTTCCCCCAAGAAAACTAATTTCTAAAAAGACCCAAAGAAGGCTTTGCAACAAAACCCATGTAGCTTTGCAGAGTGGAAGTGAGGAAAGGAAGACAGAGTGCTGCTTCTCCCCTCTACTTCTTCACTTAAAATTGCACTGTTCAATGAGAAAATTCTACACTAATTTAAATGTTCTAAAAGTACTCCAGTATTAACTAAAATGCAATATCCCTGCAAAGCATATTTCTGAAAATACCTTATTTGATAAAATGAACGTGTTCATTTAGCAGCAATTATAAAGTATGTGAACTGCATATACTTAGGAGCGGGTAACTTTTCCTTTCCCTTCAAACTCCTTCCACAACATTCTGTACATTATTTGATACAAGGGCTTGAACAGATCTGTGGTTTCACCCAGAACAGTTGTTTGCATCAACTTACAGAATCAATTCATAGAATGCTTTAGGTTGGAAGGAACCTTAAGGATCACCTAGTTCCAACCCCCCTGCCATGGCAACCAGATTCCTCAAAGCCCCATCCAACCTGGCCGTGAACACTGCTAGGGATGGGGCATCCATACCTTTTCAGGACAACCTGTGCCAGTGCCTTGCCACCCTCAGTGAAGGATTTATTTTTCATATCTAGTTCAAACCTGCTTCCTTTTCAGTTTAAACTAATTCCTCCTTGCCCTGTCACAACACACCCTTGTAAAAAGTCTCTCTCCAGACCTCCTGTAGCCTCTTTAGATAATGAAAGATTCTATTAGGTCTCCCTAGACCCAAATGATCAGTATTATTTGCTTCTCAGAAAAGTGGAAGACTTGAAAATGAGAGCATAAATAACTTACCAATTCTTCATCAATTTGAAGAGCTAATGTTTAAACCATTATCTTCTAGGATGTGAGAAGTATCATTTATTGTGAAAAGGATTGCAACAAGTTTGTTTGTTGCATTACCTAGTGAGCTCATAGAATAAAGTTTAATTTACAGAGTACCTTGTCCTGTAAATATGAGTGATCCAAAAAGGACTGTGACAGACACAGTCCTTCAGCCAAGCCTCTGTGAAAACATCTTTAATAAAGGATAGAAAATACGAAGGAGAAGAGAATGAGGGAACAACCAGACCAGAGCAGTACTGCATGGCAAAGAAGGCAATATCCACAATGAGACCATAGCCAGTGGTTAACCCCATGCTGAGAAGGTGCTCCCTCAGAGGGGCTGTTTTGCTTGTGACAGAAACTGGTGAGTTTTCTCTAATTTTATTTCGGTTCATGCACTCTCTCTCTCCTGCTTTCCCAATTTTCTTCCTGCTTCAGGGACAGAGTGGTTCTGTGGGGCCTGCCAGCTGGGGAAACAAAAACTTGATCTACCAGCCCTCCAATTAAAGCACTTTTCAGAAGACTTTCCATCATATTTTAAAAAATTAGAATACCTAACGCTTTTCCACTATCTCTGAAAAACCGCTACAGACATGTAATACCTCAGGTCAAGACAGTGATGACAAAACTTTATTAAAGAACTCATACTGAATAAAGATCAAAGTATGACAAAATGCAAAAGCTCATACAGTTTATACACAAAGGCACAACTCTCCCATTTTTTTCCTTATATCTTATAGGACAAAAAGCATTCCATGTTAGTTTATGCCTTATATGTGTAATGCCATTTATAAAAAATATTTATTTCTAAGAAAACAAGTACTGCTGTCAATCAAGTGAATGGAAAATAATTTAACCAGTAAAATTACTTTTTAGAAGTTAATATAACAGATCAGCTGGGAATAGCCCACAATGTCTCCACCAGAGAATTTTAGAAATTGTTTAACTGTACCTCACCTTTTTAAACCTTTCCAACTGGATTACTGCCTTCCTATGAACATTAAAATGTTAATCTTTAAAATAAATCTTAGATAATAGCTTCTATAAAGCCTCATTGGAGTTTTGCCAATCGATTGCTTACAAACCTCTAACTCATTAAGAGCAAATGACAGAGAAAACTGAGTGGTTTACAAGAGAAATACTTTGCATTAGAAAAATAAGAACAATATAGCCACTCAATTTTTCATACAAGTTTATTTATTTATGGTTGCAGAACTATGTGGGCTGTTAAAGTCTGGAGTGCTTTGCTAGTTATTCTTATTGAATTTTCGAGGGAAGTAAGGATAGAGAAGTGATTTGAGCTTTTTAGCCCAAAACTCCTGCATCACAATGTATGAACTTTTGCATCTAATAATCAGAGGCAGAATTACTGCTTTATATTACTTTCAGATCAACTGATGCTCTGCTTCACTAACATTTCCCACTAGCACTTCAGTGGTCAAAGACCAGTCGTTGCAGCAATTAATTTTTTTCTTTCATGTCTTTAAAACTTTTTTGTTGGATTGAATCTGAGTGCAAGATCTCTATAAAAACGCGATTTTCTTTCCCCCTAGCCTGCCCATCTTGTTGAAACCCCACTGTCATTTCAAGATAAATTTAAAATTACAAACAAATGAAGAAGTAGAATTTTCTGTGTGTTTGATGTATTCAATCTTGAAAACTTTTTTTTTTTTTTTAATCCTGTCAATTCACATATCAGGTGGATTTCAAAAGGATTCTTCTTCTTTTTCTTTAGTCATATACAGAAATGGAAAAAACAATAGCATGAATTTTTAAAAAGGAGCAATTGCAGGTTAGACTGCCACTTTGCAGTTGAGAAGGGTACTTAACATTTGGGTTAAATTCAGCATTCAAAGTGTCACCAGTAATACTAAGTCCCACCAACACAGACTTACATGAGCAACATGAAAGTTAGTGTTGGTTCCCATGTAACTCTGAATACATGAGTAACATGTAGTCAGAGTTACATGGGAACAGTGTTAAGCACTCTGCTGAACTGTGGTCCACATCAGTGGCTTCTTAATGAACTTCTGTATTTGAAGAAAAATACCTTTTAAAGAAGTTCCAGCTACACTTAATGACTTTTTCTGCTCTTATATTTTCAGTATTGTCTCCTCTTACTCCGAGTTTACCAATTCAGTAGAACAAGAACTGCTTAAACTGTATTGACCAGCCCAGTACAGCATCCCAGCAGCAAGGTCAACTCAAACTGCTGAAAGGAACATAATCTATTGATGGAAAAGCTTGAAGTAGTTCTGGTTAAGTAATTGCTTTGTATCTCTAAGTCTGTATGTGCCTCACTCCAAGATCATAGCCCTGCCTTTAGCTGAAAATTCTCATATATAGAACAGGCTGATGCAAACTCTCCCACTTGAACAAAGAACGCACTGCACCTCTCTACAGTAACATGAAGAACCACTAACCCCAAAATGATGGAAATCTTTTCAACATACCCATGCTTATGGACCCAGGAAGTCACTAAGAGTCCCCACCAAGGGGACTGAGCTTGATGCTGCACCTCAAGGGTGGCCACAACCAGCAGGGACCCTTAAAGGTCCAACAAGAACAGATTTCAGATACCCTTCCACACAGATGGGTTAAAACTTAGAGCCATTCAACAAATTGTGATGGTAGGTTCAGCTTAGCTGTTGCCTTAGGACTAAGCTGTGACAAAGGGGCTGAAAATTAAGCTCTTCCTCTGTTCTATGTACAATCCAAAAAAAACCATTTGCTAACTTTCTTACTTCAGCCTTCCCAGTGTGAAATGAAATGAAATGAACAATGACCTAACTCACAAATCTATCAGAAAACAGAAGAATCACATAGCTGTTCCTTCTGAGGCGCTTAAAGAAATGTCAAGACATCAGGCAGTAATGACATCTGGAGAAAACAAACAGGATCAATTTTCCTTTCATCACCTCTACTGCCTGTTGGTTGCTGAACACCAACAGTCTGCAAAAAGAATTTCCTGCATCTCTGTAGTTTTATTATTGCTTTTATTATTAATAACACCAAAACCTAGCTCCTTTACCCCTCATCCCCATGCTAGCAAATGTTTTTGCTGTGGGAATTGTGTTACCTTCTGCATTTTGCTCGTTTGTCAGATTTGCTGAACCCTCAAGTGCAAGAGGTAACATGATGAAATAGAAACTGGCAGAAAGTACATTAAAGTTATTATCACCTGAGGACAAATCCTGGCAAGTGAACCACAAGAAAAAAGACTTCCATCTGGAAATCAGACAAAGAGCATACAGGTAAACTCAGTAATTCCACTACTGCTTTGGCAATCATTCAAAAATGTGAAAATATAGATCAGTTAGGAAAAAAAAATGTAGAAGTAATGGGACTCTTAAAAAAGGACAGAAAGGAGCAAAGGTGAGAAGGAAAATAGATACTAAATTTCAGACACTAAATGCAGTACCAACGTGCATTTTGAAAGGCCATTATATAAAATGAGCAAAAGGAAACCTTTCGGCTAGATATGACAAGGGCTACCATCAGAGGATACAAGGACCAAAGAATTATGAATCTGAGGAGCTTTTTAGGTTTTGCCCATTCAGCAAAATATTTCTGCAATTCTGCATTTTCAACTGCTACTAAGAGCTGATTCATTTCTTTCTGTATTCTCCATATGATTAACATGACATTTCTTGGTACACAAATTAGCTTAGCTGATAGACAGCAACTAGTGCTTAAAACCAAAATAACTAGGAGTGATAACCTCAATTTCCAGCACAAATTATTTAAAAAGTAATGTGTGAATTCCAGTTTTGTGCTGACTACATAGACTTAAATGCATCTCAGCTAAAAGAGAAGATCCACTGAGAATACTGCCATGACAACTCAAAGAAAAAAAAGACAATATTTTTGCAGATTTATGCCTGCAGAAGTGATCAGATTGCTTCTATTTTTATATTTGAAGAAGCTGAGCAAGCTAGTAACTGCCCCAGAGGCAACTACAGGGTATCATGAGTCTGCTTAATATGTGTAGTAGATCTACATGTGGTACATTACAGAAAAATTATGGTGCAGTCAAATCGACCCACAACAAACTGATACTGCTCCACTTCCTATTTCTATAGGGTTTCATTTCTTTAAAATAATTAAAGATTTAAATAATAATTATTAAAAATTATAATACTAATTATAGTAACCTATAATTTTTTTCAACATTCTTGTAAATTCTATAGGCCAGGGTTTTCTGAAATGCCCAGTGGGACCATAAGAACCTCATGAGGTTCAGCAAGGCCAATTTCTGAGGTCTCATACCTCAGTCAGGGCAACCAATGACATCAATACAGTCCAGGGGTTGAAATGCATTAAAAGCAGCCCTGCAGAGCAGGATTTGGGGGAACTGGTGGATGAAAGGTTAAATGTAACTGGCAATGTGTGCTTGCAGGCCAGAAAGACAACTGTACCCTGGGCTGCATGCAAAGAAGCTGTTAGAGAGTGTCCAAAGGAGTGCCATGAGGATGGCGAAATGTCTTGAGGGGAAGCCACACGAGGAGAAGCTGAGGTCATTTGGTCTGTTCAGCCTGGAGCAGAGAAGTCTGAGGGGAGACCTCATTGTGGTCTACAGCATGCTTATGAGGGAAAGAGGAGGGGCAGGCACTGATCTCTTCTCTCTGGTGACAGGAGCCAAGGGAACTGCATGAAGCTGTGCAATGGGAGGTTTAGGTCGGAGATTAGGAAAAGATTCATCACCCAGAGGGTGGTTGGGCACTGGAACAGGCTCCCCAGGGAAGTAGTCACAGCACCAAGCTTGACAGAATTCAAGGAGCATTTGGACAAGCACTCAGGCATGTGGAGTGTGATTCTTAAGCCTGTCATGCGCAACACCTGCCTCTAAACTTTTGCCTGAGCTGGTGGTATAGAGATCATTCAAAAACACAGCAGCAAATGTGGCAACATCAGCCCCAGACAGAAAATGAGACCAGGGTCCTGCTTTTACTACTACCTTCTTACTGAACATCTAGATAAAAATTTGTGGTTCTTTTTCTTTCAAAATGTCATTTGGCTGTTTGATCCTGTGTGCACAATTGCAGTCTCACAGAGCATGACAAGTGACTTCTGTACTCATGACTGCAGACAGATAGATTTTGACAGAACCCAGATGTGTCTGCTGAGCAGAAAGTGAAAACAGAAAGGGAAAAGGAGGAAGTCATCTCCAAAACTCTCAATTTCTTAAGTGAAACATTATTTCTGAATTCTTGGAGGCAGAAATGAGCTTGATGCAAGTTTCTTTGCTTAGCACAGTCCCTGAGCACTGCTGTGTTGTCAAAACCAAACTGCACATACCAGATTGCACATTAGTGTGACTACCTTTGGAAGAGGCAGCTGTGCTGGGACATGACCCTTGTCACATGCTTCTGCTCTCAGCTTTATGCTGGCACTAGAAGCTGTGCTAGTGGACATCAACTGGGCCATGAAATAGGTCTCTCAAACACTTATTTTTTCCCCCACAAAGTAGGCTCTGCAGAATGTAGAAAAGTAAAAACAGAGCTTAGACCTTACATGTTGTATTTTTTTCAATGAATGTGATCAGCTCTCAGGTGAGTGATGGTCACAACATAAAACTTGGACAAACCAACACATGGATAAATAGTAATTCCTAGTCCTGTGATCATGAATGCAAGAAATAGCAGCTCAGTATGGAGCAAGCGTTTATAAATTTAAAAGCAAAACAAATGTAAACAAGGAGTCTGAAAAGAGAACAAAGAGCGTTAAAAGCTTCAGTTTAACTGATTTCATACCTGGCTGCAGAGCAGCTGCTCTTGGAGGACAGCTATAGGAATCCTGAGACAGTACTCCATTCTGCTCTCATTTGAAATGCATAATGAGAATAATTTGTCTGATGTTCTGTTTGACCAATTATATGAACAATTTCAGCTGCTGAAGTAACCTGCTTCTACTTGTACAAATACTTAATCAGAAAGGCAAAAATCTGTATTAAAAATACAATATATCCAAATCAAAACCAGCTGGTATTTTGCTAAATTGGATTTTGTACTGTATTCATAGCTGGCTCCTGTGACTTAAAAGAAAGCTTATACCAGAATTGGAATTTACAAAAAGGATTATTTTGTTTTTCAGATATTTGGTTTAGATATTACAGGACCTCTGTTTTCAATGCATAAAGAATTCCTTTTTGATCCCTGTATTTCCAGCTCTCAGAATGATGGAAGATTTTGAAATTAGATGACTGTTGGAGACAACTCCTCTGATTAACTGTGGCAATTTATAAAAAATACTTACAAAAAAAAGATAAATGAGTATATGTTATTTAATTTATAAACTATATTGTAATAATCTAAGGCCTATTTCAAAGCAAACATTGTTCTTAAAAGCAAAGTAATTGAGTCCATATTCCTTTCTTGACATTTTCTTGGCTTTATTTTTATTATCGTTCATCCAAAAGTCACATGCAGACATGGGGAAAGAGAGCTAAATTGGCAAACACTGTAAATCTTGTCACTACTATAACCAGAAACTCCCTTTAGTTTTTTAGGCATTTTGTTTGGGGTTTTTTTCTGTGGAGAAGTCTGATATTTTTGTATCCCAGAATAGTAGAGAGAGAGATTTCCTAAAGGGAGATGAATTTTCAGGTTGTGTCTTCAAGTCACACCAAAATAGCTGAGACCAATTCAATCTCAATCTGAGCCATTGCTCAGTGTCCAGCTATAAACTGTCATACATCACCCTTCACTTCTTTTGTTTGGATCAGATCAAAGACCCCTTGCTGAGTTGCTGTAAAGGATTTGCATCTTGGAATGTCCAATTTAAACATAGTGGAACATCAGACACAAAGCCCAACTAGGATTATCAAGCCTTACTCCTAATCATTTTATGCAAACCATAAGGCAACCATTGCAGGGTGTTTTTTCCTTTTAGTCCAGAGAGCATCCAGTTTATCAATCCTGTTGACATGCCATCAAAATGTTCCAGTAACCTCATGAACCAGTCTAAGAAACAGGAAGACTAAAATCATATTATGTGGCCAGTGCCACCACAGTACTAGAGGGAAGATTAAAGACTTTCCTGTGTTCTAATTCCTGTAGTAGCAAGGGTCTACTTGGGTGAAAATGCCTGGATAGTCCTAGGAGCGGATTACATAGCATGGCAGAATATAGAAAAAGTGCAGGAAAAATAAAAGGTTTTGAATCTCTTTGGGGTCTACCAGTTTGGGTTTCTAGAGAACTGCCCCTCTGTTTTCAAATATTATGAACAGTTTATCCATGGATGAATAAGCATGGCAATTATTAGACAAAATTATGAATAGCAAGAGAACTACCAGAACACTTGCACAGTTTCAGCTAATTACCAATGCTACAAACCCTGTCCAAACCCTACAATTCCCGTTCTGTGTCCCCTTTCATCCCCCTCTGAAAATCCCAGCAGCCAAATCACATGTCAAGGGGAGAAAATGTTCTTGGCTTTTTGGGGCATCTAGGAGGAAAAACTTTGAAGTATGGGTTTAAATAAATACAATTCTAAACATGGTGCAACAAACGCAAATTAGGCATTAAGATATTTATGACTGAACAATCAGCAGGAGCCAAATAATGTGTAATTAAACCATGAAACATTACTATCATTGGTAAGTACAGTACATAGTGTATCCACTTCAGTATTGTACGGAAAATATAAGGAACACGTTGCACACAAATACTGTAATGATATACATAACCATGCCTATTTCTTAAATTTCTTTGCTAACACTTAATATTATGTATTATCAAAAATATTAACATGGATAAAGACCTGATATATTAATAGAACTAGACAGAATATCATATAACCAATGAAAGTATATCAACTTTTCTTTTACTTTGAGAAGTCTGCCTTTGCAATGGCCTTTGCAAAGCAATACTACATTATCAATCAATGCAGGGATTGCTGAATTACCTCCTGTGAGATGCGAGATGGTGGAAAATCTAGGATGACTGACACCCCCCCAAGTTCCTGAATCTGAAGACCACAAAGCCTCCCAAATAACACTGGTATATTCTTTTTCCTTTCCTTAAATAAAATTAAAAACAAATAACCCCCCCAAAAAAACCCCAAAAAATCTCCAAAAACAACCAAAAAAACCCCAAAAAACCAACAAAATACCTAAAAAAATACCCTAAAAACCTTAAACAAAACCTTAAACAAAACAAAAACCACCAAAAAAGGAAAGGAACTTTTATGTTTAAAGGGAAAGTCCTACTGTGGCCTCAGCATATTTAGTTTCTAGACTTTCCGGCCTTTCCATTGCATACCATTCAAATTGGAGTCACATGAACAACCATTAAGCTAAGGAAACACATTTCCAAACAATTACAGAATCATAGAATTACTGAGGTTGGAACAGACCTCTAAGATCACTGAGTCTAACCATTAACCTAGTACTGCCAAGCCCACCTCTAGACCACATCCTTACGCAACACATCTAGGAGTCTTATAAATACCACTTCGCTGGGAAGGCTCTAATGCCTCATTTCATGTTACTTCTGACCAGGAGTGCTCCCTACATCACTAAGGAAGTTGCTGGCCTAAACAGGCTAAGCTTTGATCTCCTTTTTATGCCAAACATAACTGCCATGAATTCTGTAGTAACAAAGATTTCCTGGTATTGGTAGAAGAAATAGGTTAAACATGAATGCAAAAATCAAACTTTTTTAAAGCAGTTGTCCTGGGAGAGAATCAGATCTGAATGCCACCTAGAATGGTGCAGATTTCTGAAAGCCCTCTGTCAGTGAGAGGGACTGGGTACAGGAATTGTTAGAACAATATCACTCATCTTCAAAAGAATATGATAACAGCTTTTGTATTTCTGCATTTGTACATCTCTTACATAGCAGCTGCACAGATTGCTGACAATGTTTCAATGACCTCACTTCTACGAATGCAGCATGAGGATCAAGGCAAGGCAAGATGCTGAATGAAGAGCTGTCATCTAAATCCACTGATAACAGCATACTATCCTGAGAATGAATATGAGCTTTTTTCCTCATGAAAAATTGCCCTGCTACTCCTATCAAAACTTGAGCTCAAGTTATACCACCTAGCTCTCAACTGCCTTAAAGATTAAAAAGAAAAAAAAGAAAGTGTAAAAGCCAATTACTGCTCTTTATTTGCAGTTTAACTGCTATTTTACTGGCACTTGAACACACTAGATTAGAGTAAAAAGCTCTCCCTTAGCTAACTGAAATAGCTTGATGTAACTTTACAGCCAGGAGGGGCTTGCCAGAAGAATGGCCACTTGCCTGTGGGAAACTGTGAACTGAAAGGAGTGATCTAAGCTTTCAAAAACACAACCCATGATAAATAATTTCTTTATACAGCTGGAAGAGCCCATATCTCTTAGAGTAGACCTTCTGCATTAGTACTGAGGCAGAATGCCTTGAAGCAAGCTCTCACTTTGTGCCACCGTGCAAAGAGCTCTCAAATGAAATACTGGAATTTCAGCACTAGCCCCAAAGACCTTCAAACACCAAAACCTGTTCTCAGCAGATCCTTCAGAATTTGGCTGCTCACTGCCCTTTTAAAGTCATGCCACATCTATAGCCTAGGGTTTAGCCCACAAGCCTCACAAGCAAGGTAACAAAACAACTATTTCTTTCCAAAGAACTTTCTAAAAGAAGAAATAGTTTCTTCTAAAAGAAACTGACTACAAAAAACCTTTTCTGATATTGATTGTAAAAAAGCCCCAACCAACCAAAAAAGTCATCAAAGCTGATATTGACAGTGAACTATTCAAAAATAGGTGAACATTCACACTTTCATGGAAGTTTTCAAAACAAAGCACATGAATGCACTTTTGCAAGTGACACATTCAGGATGCTGCTATGATTTTCTGTGAGAACATATCAAAATAGAAGGGCTGAAAATTTTATAGCAAATAGTTAGCTAAATTTCTATACTCCAATACTGTCTTCTGAACTGGGAAACAGCCAAAGATGGGAATCTACTTCTACACCTTCCCTCCCCCTCAAAAGGACAATCCTGAGCTCATGAAATGCAAAAACTCATATTGGGAAAGCATTTATAGAGGAGGACCCCCTTAATAGAGACCACACAAAGTAAAATTCATACTTTGGACTTCCTAAAACAAGAACAGCAACACAAACTCTGCAATTTCCTCTTCAAGCTACAATCAGGGCGATACAGACTCCTATCCCTCTGTCCCTTCTGCACAAAGAATGTATTCATTGTACACCTTCAGATAAACATATATTTCTGATCTAATTAATTGCTACATTGCACGTGCCAGCAATCTAGAGGTGCCTACAGGGAAAGTCCATCCAATGTTACAAACCAAATTCCATGGCAGAATGACCCAAGGAAAACACCAGGTCACTTCCTTGCCTCTGCAAGGCCCTCTTCCACCCTCAAATTTTTCTCAGATCTCTCACAGCATAACAGCGACCTAAGTATGAAGTCACTGAGTAAATCACAGAAATCATATCATTCCATTATACTAATGGTGATAGAGATGCCCAGTGCACTGCATACACAAAAACTATTTCTAAGCAACAGAGATATTTAAAACTTGCCTGTTAACTTACTTTTCTTTTCACTTTCCCTCCCATCCCATTTTCTTTTAAATAAAGAAATAGAACTGTGAATGTGTTTGTCAAAAAGGAATGGAAGTTAAAAGCCAAATTAGGTCTTGGAATCAAATTTCCATCTAAACATGATTTCAACTCACTTTCAAAATTTGGGGGTTTTGGTTTGGTTTTTTTTTTTTGTTTTGTTTTTGTGGGTATTGTTTGTTTGTTTGTTTTTTATCTCAAGTTAATTTCTATTTGGAGATACAGAGAGTGTTCTTGTACCCACAAGTCAACATGACATTACAAGCAAACACAAGCATGCAAGCCAGCAAAGCAGAACTTTTAAGAGAGTTGTAATATCAATAATACCAGAGTGACACTCTTTGCTCTGGCATACCGAAGAAGAAAAGCAAAAGAAACTCTTTTTTTCTGGCAAAGAAAATGGAGTCGTGTGAAATAAAATCAATAAAATCAACACTTCTGTCAGGATCAGGATGCCAAAGTGCACATTACTAACAGCTGTCAAATACACACTCTAGGAATGAAGGACCTGTGAATTCAGTTTGGTACAACAGTAAGATCAAGAAGCAGTTTCATAAGGTCTTTCATATATCTGAAGAAAGTAGTCTCTCCTAAAAGAAGTCAAGCAGAAGAAAAACCTGATCAGAACTTTATGTAATAAAACAATCCACCTTGGAAGCTATCAATGTCTTATTTATTCTCACATTTACACATTAGATGGACATTTAAAATAAATTCTCCTTTTTTTTTTTTCCTTCCTTAGAGCAGCAAATTTAAATGTTTCACTACATCACTTTATTTTAGCAAGAAAAAGATTTACCCATCAACATAGCCCTCAAAAAACATCGCTGACTTCTACTTGTATCCCCAAACTAGGGAGACGTAATAAGGGCAGCCCTATAACGTTCTCTCATGTTGTTTCTATGCAATATCATTGATGATTTTCTAGGTGTATGTACATGCAACAATACATGTACACACACACACAAACAAATGTACACACACTCCTCCCTTCCTGCCCATACCTTACACAATGCTTACTTTGCAGAGAGAAGAGGAGATTATTATTTGAAACAAACTATCTCTCAACTCTATGACACTGAAACCACCAAGCGTTTGCCCAAGTACATCAGCATACCCCTAGACACAGTGATAAATTCATTATAGACACAACCCAAGAAAGGCACCTTCCTAAACAGAATAAGGCAGTTGGCGTTCAGAACACACAGTAAAGCAAGTTTCCAGAACAAAGTTCTGTATTAAATATAAGAAGTACATAAACATGAACAATTCCACGTTATCTAAACACATGATGATGTGATCATAAAGGCATTAAAACTATAGAAATAACTTTACAATACATCTTAGAAGGGCCTTTTTGGTTTTTTGTTTGTTTTTTTTTTTTTTTTTTTTTTAAGAATGCTCCTACATTTTCTCTCTATAAACTCTGTACCTTTGAAAACCAAGGAGCTCTTTCATTTAAGGTATTTTTTTCCTTTAAGCTTTTTCCAAATCAAAAAGAGCCTAAGAAAATATTTAGAACTTTTTATAATTCAGATTTTGAAAAAAAGTCTAATTCGCTGCTTTATATATTATTAACATTGGCTTTATTCCAACATAAAAAGCTATATATGCCTTGTATATGAAAGAAAATATAGAAAATATTTTGTAGTCACATGCAACATTTTGGTCACTCAAAAATATAACAGAAAGCTTAGTTTTTACACTTGATCCTAGATTTGAGAGAAGAAAAGCTTTTTTTATACAACAATCAATTTCAGTCAACAGAACATCACTTTTTCAGATTATAACACAAGATAAAATACATCTACATTATATGACAATCCTTTGCCTTATTGCTTTTCTGTAGAGTGAAAATATATTAAAACTATTTCCATTAAAGAATTGATGTAATCTCTAGAGAGGGTGCCCATGTTCAGTGTGGGCTGATGCTAGTTAAACTCTAGTGTATACTATATCAGTAAGTAAAGATATATTTCAAAAACTTATTTCAGCAACACATTCTGCCTTTTTCTACTGTGAAATGTTGACAAAAACATTTGATGTTGCCATGATAGAAAACTTTTTTTGAATAACCTGGAAGTTTTCTAAGTGAGTCATGAAAACATGAATGAGTGGAGGTAGTTTTAATTTAGTATTAACCATCCTATGAGTATCGCTGAGATTCCTATTTCACAGTGCTGGATTTCAGTCTAACTGCTTATAGGTAATTGTACACATCAGAGACCCTGCTTGGTTTACATTTAAAAATACACTGCCCTGCCTTTAAATAAAAATCAATAGATTTGTGAGAGCTAAAGAGCTATTTCATATTTATTAGAGATTTCAACTACATTTGAAGTTCCAAAGAGGAGAAAGAGGCCACACTTTCTCTTATCAGTAAATCTAACACCCCCTCCCCTCCCCCATGTTGTCTCTTAAAATATTATTTTAACTCAGTGCGATATTTGAAAACAAACTGTTTACAGAAGCTCACAAAATCCATTACACATGGGAGATAAACACATCAGTTCTATACACCACAATGGAATATGAAGTCTGCAAAACCTGGAGGCACAAACCAAAACATTTTAACAACAAAACCTTTCCAAGAACAGCCCACAATTTTCACAGGCAACAGAGAAGCAATGCCCAAACACAGATAGGACCCAGCCGACAGCTTGCCCTTGCATATAAATTTTCCAGAATAAACCACTGAACACACATCGGGACACATCACAGAAAGTTGTCGACACCACCAAACCTCACTTTCTCTCCCTGGAGCATCCTACAAGTCGCTTGCAGAGTGAAGAATCAGCTCACCTGGACCGGGGGGGCCCAGCCGTGGGCACAGCCGCACTCTGACCACCACTGCCCCGGGCTGCCCTGGGGCTTGGCTGGGCCTTTGGGGGGGCTCTTCCGCACCGTGTCCCACAAAGGGACCAACTTGCCCCTGCCCTGGCCGCCACCCGCGGCTCCCCAGGAGGGCAGCGCCTGAGAGCTGTGCGGGAGGCCCGGCGGATGCTGGTGCCAGCGGCAGGCGCAGCGGGCATCCCTGGCGGCGGGGGGCACGTTCCTGCCCCCGTCCGAGCCCTCGCCGCCCCTGCCGCAGCTCTGCTGCCTGGGAAGGTGCCCGTGCATGGCTCGCCCTGCCCGCTGGGCATGGACGCGCTGCCGGCGGCGGGGGCGAGGCGCGGCGGCGGGGCCAGGCCAGCCCGGGGACAGCGCTGGCTAGCGGCGGGGCAGCGCTGGCTAGCGGCGGGGCATGGCGGCAGCCCGGGCCGGCGGGGCCGCTGCCCAGCAGCCCCGTGTCAAAGCCGGACTCCACTCGCGCAGCCACTTGACAGCATCCCCGCTGCAGGCAGAAGCAATCAATGCTCTGCGTGGCTGGGACGCACGCCTGCATCCCTTTCTGGATGACAAACCACGGGAAGGGGAAAAAAAAAATCCAACAACCAACAAAAACCACTCTTGCAATTTTCAGGAAGATTTAGTCTTTTTCTAGCTGACCCTGACACGAATCACAGGCACCCTGCTGAAGCGCATTTATATGTACAAGCTTTACAGGCAAAGTGCTTTCTTGTGGAAATAGCATCCAGACAAAGTACTGAAAAAGATACTCCTTTACCAATGATCCAAACAGACGCGAGAGTGTTGTTTTCCCTGCATGCCTGAAAAGACCTTGTCAACAAAATTGCATCAGAAGATGCAAACGGCAAGTCCGGGAAGAATGTTATCTGCCCTAAATGCTAAACCGCAGCATGAACGACGGTATGTGCTAATGTGCGCAGGCTAGTGTGCACAAACACAGCAGAGAGAGTAAGAGGCTGAATTTAAAAATAAAGCCAAAAAGACCTATGCCACAAATTAACAACTCTCCAGCATCTATAAGATTTAACATGAATATATTTTTTTTTGTGTGTGTGTGTAAGGACCTCAAGATTCTGATTGATGTATCATTTTCTCTTCTGTTTTTCACCCCTTAAAAATTCTTTGTGCTTGCCAATAACCTTCTGTACAGAGTTTTCTGTAAATTCCCTCTTGGGTTTTTCTTCCTAATACAATCTTGCTACCTTAAATTATTCTGAATTCTTTCTTTGAGAGTATTTTCTTTTATTTCTTCTTATAGAAGTGACAGAAGTGTAAAGTGAATAAATCTGGTGAGATTATTCCAAACACCTTGAGATTTTTAGGGGTGTTCTCCACTCTCAGGTACGTCAGTCCTCAGTAAGACACTCATTGGATCATGGACTTGTATATGTGTACATATTTTTTAGATTTTCTTTTAACTTAAGCATATTTCAGGTACATTTAACCATAGGAAATAACATATTGATTTCTAAAAACAAATACAGGAATGTGTAACAATACTTTTGGGTCTGTTGGTGTTCAACTGGGATTTCTGTGGTGCTCAATGCACAGAAATTAAAAAGAATTAGTAATATATATAGTTTTACTATTACAAAATCTAAAAAAATGATCTACTTTTAAAAACTTCAAAGACAACTATGACTATCTGCAAATATGCTTTCAAGTGAGATAAATGAATTTTTACAAATGTATTGATGCAAAAAAACTTGATTCAGTTATTTAATTCCTCCTACATAGCTAACCTACAATTCCTCAAAACTTAGACATTGTTAAAATGCATAACAATAAACTCTGGCAGTAACTCTTGAATAAAAAAAAAAAAAAAAAAAGCAATGCTTTAACAGTGGGGAAAATATTTTGACAACACTGCAGTTCAAATTGCTGCATGCGAAACTCACATCAGTTTTAGCTGTATTTCCATTCAAGGTGCTTGTCCCAGTTATACTAAACTGATGTGATAATGCAAGGTTTATTCTGAACTCCACTGAACAGCCAAAATTGTACACCATATACTCTCACATAACAAAAACCCAACTGCAAGTACTCACAGAGCTTGGCATAGAATTCAGGTCACTTCATGTTTGAAAAAGAAATATTAATGCACTTCTGAATTGCAAGCATAGATGTGGAAGCCAGCACTTAAAAACCTGAGCTAAGGGAGTCTACAAGAAAAACATTGCCACATGTAAAGTAAATGTAAAGTTACATAAGTCTGAATCCATCTTTTGCAGTTGTATTCAAGCATAAGAAGTGAAGGTGTGTGAGCTGTCCAGAAAGCTGCTTTCCTCTAGTGCTCAAGGGAAATTCAACCCTGAGCACCTAAAAACTTGTCTACCAGAAGGCAATTCAAGTCATTACTGTACCACTTCCAGCAGGACTTCCTTGATTAATAAAATATATATATTGACATTATGTGAGGCTATAAATCATATTTAGAAAACTGTAACATACTTATTTATATATCATATATATATATAAAACAAAACATTAATAAAGCCAAATTCAGTTTTTATTTCCATCTTTGCGGACCTATATTAGCAATGTCCATCAACCTAGTTCACCCCAGACTATCCCAATGCTATTCCAGCTTTCTCAAATGCCAGTAAAAATTTTTAAAAAAAGAAAAAAAAATAAAAAAGAAGCATTAATAGATATTTCAAAGCTATTTGGAGGAATCTGGATAATTGCACAAGTAACCAAAAAACCCCAAAAAAACTTAAAAAGCTACTCAAAATAATATACAATATATGTAAAAATCAGGGCAAGCAATGGCTACAATAGGATTGGGGAGTGTAAACAATCTACACATTCCGTGATCAGACATTGTCTGTAGACCACCTACAGACAAAATTTTGGGTAAAGTCAACTGTACCAGAGCACTAAAATGTCTATCACAAACCTCCTTAGCCCTGTATTTTAAAGCAGTAGATGAACTTTTAGCAACCTTAGTGCATCCCAACCAGAAAAGTGCAGGACTAACGGCATCCTTTTGATTGTAACACTCATGTTAAAGCAGTATATTTGAAATAGCCTCTTATCAGAATGTGGAAAAAGTTTTTTGGTTTTTTTTTTTTTTTCCAAAAGAATTTGACACCATTGAACATAGCCTAGAAGTGTTGGGTAGGTTCAGGGTATTTCATCCTTCAAAAATTAGTGAAGAAAAGAATTCATACAAATAAATTATTTTACTGTCAACACTTTTTTTAAAGGTTGTCACTGCCTATGTGGGACAAAAACACTTGAATATAGGATGCATATGTACAACTAATCGCCAGACAGCATGGTAAGATGGATTCAAAAGATAATGCAATTTCATCCGCTGTAATTGAACCATTGTATTAGAGAGGATGGCACGCACCTCTGGATCAACTTGGATTAACACGTGGCTCAAATCCACATGTCCAACTGTCACCCTAATTTGGTAGTAACTGGTGCACAAGGCAAAACTGAATATTGTACGAGAGAGGATGTGAACTGTGTTTGACCCAATACTGTTGTGGAAAAATCTCACTAATTTTCTATTTAAAATATTAAGTAGGCATTACAAAATGGAGCAAGTAGATTTAGCTGATATTGTACCAGCACAAATAACTTTAACTGGATTACAGCAATGTTGGACATACACCAAAAATAAATACTGAGAATAGTTTGCTTCAGGCAAAAATGTGCATATGGGAAAGAAAAAGTGCATATGGGAAACAAAAATTATTAATAGAGTTCTGAAAGAGAAGCTAGAATCATAGGCAAAGATGATTTAGATGTAGTAACAGATTTTTCCCTCCAACCACCAATGCAATGTTATGCAACCATAAAAAAATTCAGAATAAAAGAAGAATAATAAATGTGGACTGGACCAACGTATTAGAGTTCCTAAATTTCTATAAATACTTTTCTTGAAGGAAAAAATAATATGAACAATTGCTAACATAGTAGCAAAACTACTGAAATAAGTCAAAGGCAATTTCTTCACAAGTTTTTTGTTTGGTTACTGAAATGCAGTCTTGTGTAGAAATAGTATTCTCAGTGGTGACATGGGCTAGAAGGAATGGTTATGATTAGGCCAAGATCAGGCCAGGAGCCAACTGATCTGGCATAAGTAATTGTTATCATAGTGTACCCAGGAAATCTTGGACAAATAATTTGATTTCCATAACTATTCATATGCAAAATGAAAAAAAAAACCAGAAAACAATGCTTCATTTAATAAAACTAGAACGTAAGAGGTGGGGAAAGACACAGCTGAAATAAAACAACTCAGCTTCTATTTCAGGTCTGTCTACTCCTCTCTTCTTCTTGGTATTCAAGGCAAGAAGCATGCAGGAATACAGCACCAAAAATAACACAGTAGAAGAAGAAAAATATAATAAAAGACAGCTATTTAAAAATTCACCATTAAGGAAATTTCACTGGAAATCTATCAATTATTTTAAAGAGTAATATTTTGCTTACTTAAAAAAAAGTGTGATCCCCATATCCTTACACAACAGGATGGGTCTCAGTTGTAGAGGTTTTGCAGAAAAATACCTGCACAGCACTGAGATACAGCTGCCTGCACAACATATCTGTCTGCACGATCAAGGGCATGCTCTTTTCATTTTTATCAGAAGCTAGAAAAGCTTAAGGAGCTACAAACATATCAATTTTCAGTGTTAGCTGCATGTCCTAGGGTTAACATAAGGACAATCACTTAGAAATCAAGATCCAATGAAAAAGAAAAATGACAAGCATTTGGAAGGGAACTATATCAAGAGAAGAAAACAACCCTCAGCTGGGAATATTAAGTCACAGTCAATCATGTCAAAGCTGGTGGAGAACAGCGCAGCAGGTTTACCAATTTCACATCCAAGTGAACTAAAGAGTCAAAATTTCAGTGGTGTGAAATACAAGAGCATTTCCATGTCAATACAGGAATTTCCCTTACTGGACCTGCTATTTTCAGGTAGAGGTGTTGTGCTGGAGTAGACATAATTTTCTTCACAGTGGCTGGTATGGGGCTGTTTTGGATTTGTCTGCTGAACATAGACATTTTTGTTATTGCTGAGCAGGCCTTACACAGAGCCAAGGCTTTTGCTCTTCCTCATATCGCCACAACAGCAAGGGAGCTGGGGATGCACCTATTTACAACAGGTAGTTTTTGATTTAGAAAAAGAAATTCAACTACGCCAGGTGTCCATTCAGACAGCAATGTAAGAAGAAAAGTATACCATGAATACCCAGCGTATATCCATAGAATGAGTTAATCAGGAGCTTTATTACAGTTACAGTGCATACAGATACATGCACAGTGTGAACTGTATAAAGGACAAGGAAAACATAAGCAAGCTAGAATTTTTATCCCAATGCTGGCTATCCATGTAGAAAATAAACCTGCCAATTAGCTGGCTCAGACAATCTTTTTTAGGTGTAGTGCCTATGACAATATCCTCTAAGTGATTACTTCCTATTAGATTTATTTAGAAAGAACTTAAATTTATGAGCAGACAGTGAGAATTTTTTTCTTCCCTATGAAGCTATTTGTGTTATGTTCTTAATATATCTTTGAAGAGTTTGACACAGTTCTGTCACTATCTTGTTATAGGCCAGTTATAAGCTTCCACTGCAGAAGAATGGAAGGCAAAAGGATGTGAGCACACATCACAGCCAAAAATAAGCAAGGTTCAGAGAATACACTATGAAGAATTCAAGTTACTAAGCTCCCTCTTCGGCCTTCGGAAAGCAAAGATTTAACAGACTAACATGAACTTCAGAAAAAAAGCAAGACAATTTGATGGAACATAACTGATTCAATATTAAAAGAACAACAAAAATCAGTTTTGTTTCTCTACAGTCTGTACATGGCTACCCTTGAGATTTCATTTCAGTTTAAAACATTGTCTAAAAATATTTCCCAAACAGAAATATGCTAGCATGTTTTTGTGAAGGAATTACATACATGTCAATGTGCTATGCATTTAAATGATAGGGACAGACCCTGAAACAAGAGTGATTTGTAAGCAAGATGAATCCCTGATGGCTCTATAATGAAAAGAGCTTTACCCATATACACCGTTGATGCAAAATGTCTTAATTACTTGCAAGAGTAAAACCAAGCTGTTAGCCTTATTTGGAGCCTCAATAACATTACATTTTATGTACACCAAGTGACCTCAAAGGCTGTACCCATTGCTCTCTGCTTTGAAGAATTTTTTGAGCTTAATGCATGATGGACAAAGTAGAATTCTAGAGTGTGTGTTGTACAGAAACCAGCCACAATTCTCAGGCTAGCACTGCACAAATAAAGGAAAGCAATCTAATGGCTAAGATAAAAAGCAGTTTCTCTGTATAAATGGATGTAAACACAGCCTGCTATTCATAGCTACTTAGTTTTTAGGAAGAGAAGACCTAATTGTGAGGATGGATTTTTTTTTTGGTAACATAAAAATCCAGGAAAGAAACCCTTAGTTACAAACACATGAATTCTCCTGGAACTACTTGCTGTATGAGGAAAATAATCTGTTCTACATAACAGGACCATAAAGAAGGCACATCAGCTTCTGAAGGAAAAAGTTATTATTTATTGTCAAAAGGCAAATTACATTTAGGTAATTCAAACAAATCTGGCCTCTTTCTCATTTTTGGTAGAAAATCTCAGATGCTTTGCTTTTCTAATTTGGGATAGCAAACATGATGGATAGAAAAAAGCCAGAAGAAACGAGCAACCTGAAATTGAAATCTTGCCAACTTATAGAAATATTGAATGATTAGAATTGAAAGGGATCTTAAAAATCATCTAGTTTCAAGTCCTGTGCCATAGGCAGAGACACCTCCCACTAGACTTTCTCAAAGTCCCATCCAACCTGGATTTTAACACTCCCACCACACAGCATCCACAAGTTCTCTGGGCAACCTGCCCCAGTTCCTCACAGTAAAGAATTTCTTCACCGTATCTAATATAAATCTGCCCTCCTTAAGGCCATTTCCCCTTGCTCTATCACTACATACCCTTGTGGAAAGTCCCTGTCTATCCTTCTTGCACCCCTTTATGTCCTGGAAAGCTACTGTAAGGTCTCCTTGAAGCCTTCTCTGTTCCAGTACGAACAGCACTAATTCTCACAGCCTGCATTCATAGCAGAGCTGCTCCAGCCGTCTGACTAACTCGGCAGCTGTCCTCAGCTCTTGTTCCAACACATCCATTCTTTGTTGTGTTGATGACCCCACTCCAGGTGGGATCTAACTAGAACAGAGTGGAGGGAGAGACAATCCCCTCCCTCAGCCTACTGCCTGCACTGCTTTGGATGCAGCCCAGGACACAGTGGCTTTCTGTGCTGTGAGTCAACATTGCTGTGACATGTTGAACTTCTCATCCACCATCATCCCCAAATATTTCTCCCCAGGACTGCCATCAGTCCCAATTCTCATCCTATACTGATACTTGGGATTGTCACAACCCACATGCAGGACCTTTCATTTGGCCTTGTTGAACTTGAAGAATTTATAGACCCACCTCTCAAACCTGTCAAGGTCCTTCTGGCAGCCCTTCCCTCCAGCATGAATACCACAACACATAGCTTGGAGTCATCAGTAAACTTGCTGAGGGTGCACTTGAATCCTCTGGCCATATAACCAACAAGGATAGTGCTCAAGATACCACTCATCACTGCCCTCCACTTGAACACTGAGCCATTGACCACAACTCTTTGAGTGTGACCTGACAATCAACTGCTCATTCAGCAAGTGGTTAATCTGTCAAACCCACATCTGTCCAGTTTAGAGACAAGGTTATAAGATATAAGGATATAGGGTAGAAGACAAGGTTGATTTCAAAGAACTACAGTCTGCATTCCTAAAGGAGATGTAAGGGCAAATCAAAGAACAGTTGGGTAGTCACGTACTGAAAATTCATATTGCAAGGCTTTGTTTTGCTTTTCATCATTTATTAAAACAAATTTCAACATTTAGCTAAACAAAGCCATTCTTCGGTCAAATAGCTCTTGCTCTGAGCAACATTCGCCTGAGTTACTTTCAACTTCCATCTCCTTGTTTTCATCCATTTATTTTTAGTCTTTAATTTTACTTCAGATAATTCTTTATCCTTCTCAGTAATCATTAATTTCAAATGAAAGGTTCCTAGGGTTTGTTAGTCTATTTATTCAGTCTATTAACTAGTGTCTCATGGGTCAGCTCCATCCCATAAACATTCCTTTTTTTTTTTCTTCCAACTTTATCCAGTCTAAAGAGGATTAGACCTTTGCAGGTTAGTGTGATAGCAAGCAGTTAGTGACAGATTACTGACCAGAACACTATGAAAAAAACCATACAAAACAAACAAAATTAATAATTCCTGGAATATTGATAATACAAGTTTATAAAATCAGTCTACACATTTGGGGGCTCATTGCAAGACCATTATTGGCAAACTATATTAATTTCATCAATGTCCTGGAGTACATCAGGATTAATTTAAAAGAACCTTTGTGCAATTTCGGTTATTTTAACATCACATGTTACACCTTAATCTCCTTACTATTCAGTTAAGAATATGGTGTTGATACCATACTATGTTATAGAATTTTTTACCCCCATTTCATATGTGTTAGACTTTACGTCAAGGTTACTTTCACTAACATTAGATAACATAATTCTCAAGTATATTGCAGCAATACTCCATGGCTTTTCCTCTCTGTACTATTTCTTAAAAGTGTGATGCACCAATATCTTTATTTATACAAAAGATTTAATTTTATGTACATAAATCATTTATATGTACATGTTACTTGAATTTCATAAACAGAACAACGTTAGTTGTCTCAATGAACGAAATGGAAAAAATATTATAAGCAATTACTATAGTAAAAAAAGTGTTCCTCTGAAGTGCATTGTTGATTCACAGAACTTGGTCACCGTAGCTAAAACAAAACTTAAATTGGCAGCCTTGTTGGAAGTTATGGTTATAATTCTTCTATAATATATATATAAATATAGCTCAGGAGGTGAAAATAAATAAATAAACATGGATTGGATAGTACCAGGAGAAATAAACATTGCCATTGGAAGATACCTCTGGAAGAATGGACAGCCCTTTGCCTGAATTTTTGTCTCAGTACCACCAAACACAGCGTGTGAGTCTTTATTAAAAATAAAATTTCATTCAAATGTGAAAGTATATTTTTAACTAGTTCATGATGACATGTTCATCTACTATTTCAATCAGACATAATTTTGTTCCCTTATGACTAATGACTGATTAGTGAATTGCTTTTATGCCAAAATAACTGTTTCTAAATATGTTCTTAAATAGATATAATGATTGCAAAAAATTACAACAGGAAAAAAAAAAAGAGCATTTATCAACTGTGCTCCAGATCAGCAAACAAATGTAGTGACTTATGAAGGCAATACAGAAAGTTTTAGAGAAAGAGTTCAATGAAAATTTAGGAAGAAATAAGAACTATTACTTATTTAGTGCTTCTCAGAAATTACTCTGGAGTAGTGAAACTTAGCATACAGTGCTACTTACAGTAAAAGCTATTCTCTAGAAAGAGAGCTACTGGAGTGCTGCTGAAATCAAAACTGGAGCTGGGCATGAAGAGTAACAAAAAAGCTTTCCGTAGGTACATCAGCAACACAAGGAAGACAAAGAGAAATGTGGGGATATAGTGACAAAGACATGGAAATGCCTTTATTGTGAAGTGACTTTGCTTTCTCAATGTTTATAGGCAAGGTCTGCTCTCCAGTCTCCCTAGGCCCTACAATGACCAGTAGGGCCCAAGGGTGGAAGTGCTACCCACAATACAGGAATATGAATCTAGAGACTCCTTAGTTATTGAATACACAAAAGTCCATGGAATTGGATAGGAGGCATTCCAAAGTGCTTATAAAACTTGCCAACACTGTAGTGCGACCACTCTTGTTGAAAGGCTGTGGTGTCAGGAGAAGTCTTGATAGCTGAAAAATACAAATATTGTATCCATCTTCAAGAAGGGTAAGAGAATGATCTGGGGAACTAAAAGATGGGCTTCTTAATTTCAGTCTGTGGGATGGTTGCAGAACAAATTAAAACAAAAAGTTCACACTTCAAAACTGGAGGGAGCAGTTGATCTACTGATTGGCATCTCTGCCATTCATAGGAATCTTGACTAATTGGAGAAGTACGCTTGAAGAATCTCCATGAATTTCAAGGAAGGAAATGTGAGGTCTGGAACCTTGGGAGGAATACTGCCATGCAACAAAACTGGCTGGGGACTGACTGACTGGAAGCAGGCTTGCAGAGAAGAGGCTGAGCAAATAGGGTAAGCCATACAGTGGTCTGTATTAGTAGGAGTATAAGAAGGACATCAAGGAAAGTGACTCTTCACTTTGCTGAATATTATGAAAAGACCTCTGAAGTACTGTGTCTCTTGGGCAGAAAAAGAGAGATGAACATATTGGAGTCAAGTGAAGAGGGTCAATGGACTGGAGCATGTGATGTCATTTGAGCCAGAAAAGGTGCTAAGGGGCAAATCCAGCTGACCATCTTCTTAAATGGATGGTTACAGAGAAGCCAAACTTCAGAGCAAAAGGCAAGGGCCAATTAACACAAGCTGCAGAAATGAAAATGTGATCAGATGTTGGAGGAAAAAGATAAATACCGTGAATGGCATCCGGAACAAGTTTCTCAGCTTATTAAAACCACAAATGCTTACAGAAGTGCTGCAAATGCTTCCTTTGCTCAACAAGTGTCCCCTAGCACATCTTTTGATGTTTGACTGGTCAGTTATTCTTTGGTGTCTCTGCTTTAAACACCCCGCAAGTATAAATCACATGAGAAAATTAAAGTAAATGAAGCTAATTGCTTGGTAGAAGGGACAATTGTTTAAAATTTCCAAAACTAACTAGAGTCAGCTCAGTCTTGTTTACCTGATTATTTCCTCTCAACTGTTTTTAAAATAGTACTAACTGCTTGGCAAGTGAAGACCAACTATTTCAGTCTGGAAAATTCGCACTATGTATCTGCCAACAAACAGAAAGTGAAAAAACTAAAGAAATTATATATATTAAAAAAAAAAATCCAGAATAAATCAGCCTCGTACTCATTATCCTAGGACATCCAACCCAGCAAAAGAGACTGCCAAATTACATTAAATACTAATGGCCTGTTCTCTTTCAGAGAAGAAATAATACATTTGTTGACAACAACTTTTGGCAGCTGTTAGTAGATTACCACGGGATTAGGTGTTTGAAGTTTGTAGACAAAGTATTTGCTTGACAGAGTTGAGGGTTTAATTGCAAGTTTTCTAAATCCTTTATTGTTTGCAGAGTCATTTGCAGGACAATGTACCTATAGCAAACAATTTAAAACCAGCAGGAGTGTCGGGCCCTGAGGGCACTGTGAGGCTGATTGTCCCTGTCAGCCTCTCCATGTGCTACCCTCACCCCCAGACCCCATTTCTGCCCAGTCTGGGGCCACGAGTCTCAGCTCCAGGACTGCCCTGTAGCATATGGTCTCCAGCTCCATTACAGCTATGCTCTGCCCAGTCATGATCATGGCTCACAAATTTAAGGCATCAGGGAATTAAAAGCACAAACATAGTTGCTGGAGGACCTGCTGTTAAGGAAAGTTCCCTGTCCAACCATACAAGAGTGACTCAGTCAGTAGCACTCTTCAACCTGAGCTAAAACCTTTGCAGCAACACACCCCTACACCCACACAAGGTTTCCTTACCGGTTCCCAGAGGAGTGCCTCAGGTATCCAGATCCTTACACAATTCAACCTTGGTGCAACAAGCAACAAAATAACAGCCTGACCTAGTGGCTTTGCAGAAGGACCCCAAACAAAGAAACCCCTGGCTTTTACCCCCTCACGGTCTAAATCTGGAGTCATTGGCTCTTGCTGTGTCCAGTCACCTGGATGGGCCACAGGTGCCCTTTGTTATGTGAAGGCTCAGCTGTTCATGGCCCCTTGGCTCAGGCCCCACCCCCAGAGCTCAACCTGCAGCTCCATCAGGAGCTCCACACCAAGCTCCCTGCACTGAATGTGCTCCTCAGTGCTGCTCCTGTGTGTTCTGTGATTTTTTGAGGACACACATACATACTTGAGAGTTACAAACTTTGTATTCCAAGCTGAAAGTAACCTGGGTAGATTTAGAAAATATTGAGAGATTTTTATCTCATCACGGCAAAATAAATTAAAAAAACTTTTACAGGCATAAAATCATTTATGTTACAGCTGGAATTTTAGCAGCAAAATTCAAAAACAAATCATCTACATAAACCCATGAAAATAATTTCTCTATTGAATGTCTTCTATGACCTTCAGTTATCTTCATTATTTTTCTCTTCTAAGACATTTGAGATTCACTTTTCTTTGGACAGAAATATTTTTGATTTCTAAAGATCTGTCAGCAGTGTTTTGCCAATATATTTACCATCCAAAAGTAATCTACATGCCCAATTAAAACAGAGGTTCATACTAAATCAATATTGGAAGTTAATATTTTGCCCTTACTGAAATAGGCTGTCTTCTGCTTCAACTAACACAAAATACACACCATGACTCAGATTGTATTTGATTTACTTGTTCAAAAAAGGAAAGCAAACTAAAAGCTATGTTTACAAAACTACTGGAAGTAGGATGTCAGTTTCCACAGCAGCCCATGCATTGACACACTCACACAAGGTAAGATGTCCATGGACTCTTAACAGACAGTCTTGAGCTTACTCTGGAAGTGACTCAACAGATTCACAAGATCAATAGGTCTTGACCTTAAACCAAGCTTTTCCACCCCTCAGAGTATCTTGGTCCAGTATCCTGACCAAATTTACCATCAAAAACAGACAATCCTGGCCAACAGTGATGAGACCCTCTGTGCTGGGATGCCTGTCCTCCAAGTGGATACAGCACAGCCAAAAAAAAAAAAAAAAATCTTACCATTAGTAAGAAAAGCCTGAGTGAGTGGAGGATGTCTTGCCTAAGCTTATCCTAGCTGATTTTAGGTCGGTTGGTAATGATAGAAATAGCCCAGCAATCAGGTATTTATTCCCTGAACCTGATCTAGAGTCATTTTGGCTGATAACAATTCATTAAGGATGGAATTGCCTGCGTCTCTTAACTTAAATGTATCATGAAAGAGAGCTGATGAATACTAGAGCTCTCAGACTAAAAATATATATCCTAAAACTAACTAAATAAATAAATAACCCCAAGACTTGATGATCCTTGTCACTTCTAAACTAAAGCTGAAAACACTTGACATTGATTCCTCTGTTCTCAAATACACACCTTCCAGAATCTGAGTCCTTCCTAATCACTTTGCTACAAGGTAGACTGAAAGTTGTTTCATGTTCTTCCCTTTTCTGAGTATCAAAACACAGACAAATAAATACTGTGAAATGCATTTTGGTTTTGACAGAAAAAAAGAAAAAAGGAACAAAATAAAACCCCAGTGATCATTATGTTGATTCATCATTATAGACTTTTTTGTTAATGCCACAACATAACATGTGAATCTACAATACTTCTTTAGGAAAAAACATGTAACATCAATAAATTTAATGACATTTACTTTGAACTTCACCTCCAAACTGAAGTGACCAACCTGACTCTTCTTCACTGTATAAGGAGAAATGGTTGGGGACACATCTTTGTTTTCCATGTGTCTACCTGGACAGGTAATCAACCTATGGGATGTGTTACTGTCTGTTTTTTTTAAACCTCTCCCTGTGAGATGAACTGAGCCAGCTCCAGAACCTTTTCTAGATTAAAAACCATTCAGCAATATCTACTGACATTAACAAGCAGTTCAAGGGCAGTCAAAGATACATATTCTGGTAGCCTCCCTAGTTACCAATCAAACAAAACTACACCAGTTGAGCTGCCATGCTTTTCTGTTTACTCCTGTCAGCCACCCAAGGACAGTGTGCGTGGCTTCATGGAGACCCAGTGCACAGAATCATGGAATAGCTGGGGTGAAAAGGAACCAGTGCTGACCAGAGGGGAAGTATCACCTCCCTCAACCTGCTGGCTCAGCTCAGTGCAGCCTAGGAGACTCTTGGCCTCTTTTTCTGCAAGGGCAGGTTCATGGTCAACTTGGTGCTCACCAGGACCACCTGTTCCATTTCTGCAGCCAATTAATGAACAGCATTCACCCCCATGCAACCCCTTGAAAAACTTCATAGCAGAGCTCTGCTCTCAATGTGGGTCCAGCATGGAAGTAAGGAATGGCTGTATAGGATTTGGCAGACTGATTAGGGTATTCATCCAGTGAGAAAAGGAACTGGGTGCTGGGGTAGCATAAAACAAAGTATTATTTTATAAATCTCATTTGCAATGTTCAAATCTCTTTGCTTTGACTGTCAAACATCTGTAAAACTGTAAAAAAATAAACCTACAAGTCTGGAGCACTTTGGGATTGGTGCATATCAGGATACATGAAAGAATTTTGATAGTAGGACACTAACAGCCAGTTCCAGTCATCAAAAAAGGGGTTAGAGAGAGAATCTTGCTTCTCAGTGACCTAGAGGGCTCAGCATAAACCAGTGGGCTCAAACACAGCAAAAAGATGAATAAATAGTACACCTTTTTTTTTTTTTTTTCTGGGACTATGGTATTTTAATTGAATTAACCTGTAAGAGAAATGCTCCCCACGCTCACCAGCCAGCCAACGCTGCCAATGTTGCAATTACTTTCAATTACATATTTTTCCTCACAAAAGCTGTCAATCCATCTGTAAAATGAAAATATATCATAGCATTTAAAAGGCAACAATTCAGACCCAATTAAGCTTCAATCCAGAAAAGTAATTAATCTCATCTCATAGTTTAAATCTAGAAACTTGGTGGTACATTACAGCCTACTTAGTCAATTTATAAAAAGCAAAAATTATTCATTGAGGAAAGGTCCCTATTTGCTCTGACTTTAGCCCTGTCTCACGAATGGCCAAGTCACATAATGACCAGAACAAAACTGGGCTGGACACTGAACAATGCGCTGATCTATACCTTAGCATGTATGCACTGCACTGGGTATGACTGATCAGAAGATACAGAGAATTAGAGCTCTGTCTCCCTCCCCATATGCAAATAAACACTATATTTAAACACTCAAAAGCAGTACAGAATCTGGTTCTTAGTATTCCCATCTTTATTACAGTCACATTTCTGCTTCTAGAGGCAGATCCCATCTGATTCTAAATCATTCTGATTGTGATAATTTCCATATTTTACTAGATTTTGCAATTCCGTAGTTATTGATGTTAACTACAAAAAGAATAATTTCCAATTTCTCCAGTAATGATCTCCCCAGACCCTGAGGGTGACTTTGAAAAGAATGTCAGTTATCTCTAATGGAGATATGTAAACAGATGTTATATTTGTCATCTGATTAAGCTTTTCAGAATGATTGTTAAAGTCACTCACCCATATGGAACATCATATGTACCTACTGTTTAACTGGGCAAAGAAAGTAAGTCTGAAGAAAATATATAATTTGTGATATCTTAGGAACAGCAAAGAATACAATTTTTTTCTATTCTCCTTTGGAATTATATTGGGGTTATCTGGATGAAACTGTTTTAAAGACTCCTCTCTCATCTGCAGCACAACAGTGTGTACAGACAATCAAGATCTTATGGATGAATAACTTTCTTATTCCTGTGACTGCTGGCTTTGACCAGCCCTTCTGCCAAAGTGTTTCTACATTTCACTAGGGAAGCCATTTAAAATAACATTATCACCTGTGGTCATTGCATATGCCTAGTTTTCTCACTACTGAAGCTGAAAGCTTTGGGTCTAATTTGCAAGAAGATAAAAAAAAAAACAAGAAAAATTGCATTTGATGTCAGCATAAATTTCCTCATACACTTCACCTGCTTTACAAGGCTGAGCAAATCCTGAATTATCAAGCATGAATAAATCAAACATCCAAATTAGTGTGAAAGTGAGTTTAGGTTTTCAGTTTGTTTTTTTTATTTGTTTGTTCATTGGTCTTTTCGTATTCCCCTGTGCTCTAATTTGCCCTAGAGTTTGTTATCTGAGTGATTATGTTTCCTCTCTCCCCTCCTGGTTCCCAGCTGCACTCTCCTTATCCTGTCTTACACAGAACCCATCAAGACAGATGGATTCATATAACCACTAATGCCCAGTTTCAAAGCTACTCGGACTCAAAATGTGGCTGTGTTAACAGAGAACTGTTCCCAAACTCATACAGTCTATTTCTCAGTCAAGTTATTGTACTGAGGCATAGAACAGAAAGACTCTGTGCTTTCAGTTCCAATAAACATACACATCCAAGGATGGAGTGACTTGTTATGGCAAAAGGCTAACTTCATCTTGAAGCTAATCATGCTTAATCCTTGGGAAAATAATACCCATGCACTTTGGTTAGCAGTGGGAACAGTAAGAACGTTCAGCATGTGCAAGAAAAAATAGCTCTTTGAAGACTTAATTATTATCTCTAGCAAATATATGGAGAGCCTTTGTGAATTCTGGATTGTAACAGCCAAATTTGTTTGCATTTTCAAAAGCACCACCATTAAAGAAAATAATCTGGCTCTTCTAGAAGTGCTGGAATGTCAGGAATACAAAAATATTAGTCCATAAATGACTAAATTATTATGGATAAAAGTGGGTCAGATCAGCTAGCTTGAGGCAGACACAGAACATGAAAAATTTTAGTTTAACATTTAAATTTTTTTGAAGTTACACACTGAGAAATGTTTGTACAGACAGAATCAAGCCATTCTAATGTTATCAGTTACCAGTTCTGCTCACCTTTGCTGGCTTTAGCTGGACCATGGGAAGTGGTGCATGAATTCCTTGTTCTGTTTTGCTTGCACAAGCAGTGTTTGATTTACCAGTGAAAGTGTCTTTATTCCAAACCACAGATATTCTCATTTGACCTTTCCAGTTCTCTCCCTGATCCCAGTGTGGGGAGTGAGTGAGTGGCTGTGCTGACTCAGTGGGGCTGAGCTGCTGACTGGGGTTAAATCATGACAATATCCAATATCAAATTCAGCTCTGGTGGCTATGATGTAATAATTATAATTACTTTCTCCAGTTAAGTAACTTTGGTTTTTACTAAGTCTATAATTTATCTCAACCAGACTTTTTCCTTGAAATACAGTTAAACATTTCCTATATATATATATATATATATATATATATAATTTTTCTTTGTTATAGCATCAGTATAAGAGAAAGAAATATTGACTCTTTTCTGCATCCACTTGATTCAGATTCCCAGCCAGTGCTGCATGAGGTACAGGTTTCTTTGTCCTCATGGCAGCTGCTCCAACTGGTTCTGCTCTCTTCCACCTTCACCTTTCCCTTCTTCACTTGCCACATCTGTTTGTTTCAGCCTCTAGTGTTCAAGCTTCTGATTAAACTTCCGTTCCCCTGGCTAAGACATTGTGACATATTTTACTGGTTTTTTTACTACTGTAAGCATTTCTGTCATAAGAGAAAGTCACTTCCAAGCCTCCTCCTCCTTCTTGCTCTCATTTAGATATTTCAGGTACCAATAAATACATTTTCAGACGTTCACCAAGAGATTCTCTAATGAAAATTGTTAGCAGTTCTGTTTAAAAATGCTTCAGCATCCACCTAAGAGTTGGCAAACATATTAAAAAGAAGATATGCTAGCCAAGACACTTTCAAGTACAGCTTGAATGGTGCTGTAAAGGAGAAACAAGCCACCAGTGTATGAGTGGATCGAGCAAATTCATGTTAATTTTTGTACTTAATTAAAGAAACCAGGATTCACAATTTAATGGACCTTGGATTTTACTTCTCATCCCTGTCCTATGACAGTCCAAAGTTTCTTAATTACAGTATTGACCAAATAAGCACAGACTTTCATTTATTGTATTCTTGTTAAAAGTAATGAGATAAAGTACATAATCACAAAGACAGCAAATAAACAAACATGGATTCAATGTAAAACACATTACTTCTTTTAGAGCCTTGAAAATATTACTCTTTTTGAAGATTACCGTTAAGTACACATTATCAAATACCTTTGATATGCTGTCCCCCCAACAGATATCAAGGTTCCCCATGAGGACCAGGACCTGTGAATCTGAGACTGATCCACTGTCTGTAGAGAGACTCATCTGCTTTGTATTCCTCTTTGGGTGACCTGTAGCAGACCCCCACTATGATGCCACCTGTCCCTGTCCTCCCTTTAATCCTGACCCATAAGCTCATGGTCTCCTCTTCACCCATTCCCAGGTGGAGCTCTATGAGCTCCAGTTGGCCAGGGACATTGAGCAGAAGGGCAACAATACAAAACATGCTAAGATAAACAGATGAGCCCATGCTATTGTCACTGGTACACCTGACTGATGATAACTTTTCCCCCTACTGAATATTCTTAATGACAACATCAGATTTCAATTTATTGTTCTGTTAGTACCAAATGAAAACAATAAATAAGGGCATATGGGTTTCCAAACAAAGAGCCATTTCATTTAGTGACTCTGTACTGGAGAAGTCTCTGCAGTAGTAGGTATTAAGAGCTGAACTTCAACAAATATAGAACAAAATAAGAGATGAAAGTCTGTGTTGTGCCTTTGAGATTTTCTACATAGTTCAGACATCATTAAAAGGAGTTACTGCTGAAATCTGAAGCACAGTAATTGTTTGGCACTGCCTCCCTGTCTCATTCTGCCCTGAGTGCCTTTGTGCATCCAGGTTAAACCCCTTTGCCAAGGGCAAACTGCAGAAGGGCACAGGGAAGGTGGCATGACGTTGCTCTTGTGTGGAGCCAGGCGCTCTGCAGGAGCTGCTTTGGGCTGTTTCCCAGTTCTTGGAGACACCGTTAATGAGGCCAAGATGTAGCTTCAGTCAAATTCAGTCTCTCTCAGAGCAGAGCTGTTGCTACAGCAAAAATCTTCACAAGGTGCAGTAATATCCTACAGACAGTGATCCTGCCTGCAGCACCTGAAGCCCACAGGGGTGCTGAGTATGTGATAATGTACTCCAGTACACCAGACCCTCCAGCAGCCCTGCTTCCAGCAAGATTCCTTATGCCAGGGTTGGCAAGCATCCCCAGCACTAGGATCTCCAGTAGCAGGAGAGAGGGGAGGGGAGAGAAACAGCTCAAAGGAATGCTGTCCTCTCTACAAGGGATACAGAGTTTTGGACAGGTAGAAGCAAGCCATTATAAAAGTAGAAGGCGTTATCAGTTCTGTGGGTGTTTTTTACCAGTTCCATGTTGCTGGGGCTTTTTTCCCTTTTTTTAGAATTCTGAGGGTTACTTGTCAACACAGAGTCAAGAGCTACAAAATCAAATTGGAAAATTTCATCAACTGCACTTGTAGAACACAAATTAGGTTTCTCCATGATATCAAGCAAGCTTTTTTACACAAAAGACATTTAAGAATGCTTTTAAGACCAGACTTTTCAAATTAAGTGGTTTTTTCCTAACCATTAAATATTTAACACCTGAACACCTGATGCAAAAGTAATTTTTAAATTCTTTTGATCCCAGTTAATGATTAAAGCAGATTATTAACATTTCAATTTACACTATTATTAACATTTCAATTTACACTAAGTGCATTTACATTTAAATTAACCTTATTTAAATACAACTTTGATTATATTTAATGCTAATATAGCAATTCTTAAATTCCTTTTCTGATCAAATAAATTTAAAAAGAGAGCCTTGAAGTAGTGCTCAAAATAAAGGATACAACAAATCTGAATAAATTCTGCAAAAGCACTGATCAAATACAATTAATAATTAAGAGCAGTTTCACATGATTGAAAGTATAATCCCTGACATTTTCCTAGATGGTTTTAGTAAATAGCAGTATCTTTGCTATGTATTTGTTTTAGAAGTGACTTTAATGAGTCCCCTTTTTTTTTCTCTCTCTCTCAAGAGTCCTTTAGTGTTGCTTCTAAGGGTCAACAAAATACGTGAATATTTAAGGTTCATACTAGTCTATCAGCCTGCTGAAACACTTTCAATGAATACACAGTATTTTTTCCATAACATTGAAAACACAACAGTTTTATCTATCTAATTTTACATATAACTACCTGCATATGCCAGCTTGTGTGCCCTTTGTTAATGTTTAGTGATTGTACAGCCAATCATCCAGGACCAAAACAGATATATTATTTAAATAAATTTGCAAGTGATTGCATACTTGAAAAGGTCACTGTACAGACTAAAGAGCACTACAAGAATCACACATTCTAAAAGGAAAAAAAAAGGATTGAAAGTTAAGCAAGATCAACTTGTAGTTTTCAATATAGTAATTTGGCCTTGAATTATAATTGCTTGCTACACTGCTAAAACTCCTATAGAAAGGGAAATATTTAAAAAAAATATTTAAGAATTCTAGAGATTCATATCACATTCTTTAATGTTTTCTCAGTAATAAACTGGGTAATTACCGATTTGTTTCCAAAATTTCCTCACTTGGTTTCAACAGGTTTTCTAAAATTTAGGATATTCATTACTTGTTCCTTCACAGCCTGCAAGATTTGATCCAAGAATGAAGGGTTTTGGAAGTTAACTGCTGACAGCATGTGGTTGAAACAAAAAAAGGGAAAAGTGTGCAAAAGAGCTAAATATGACTTGCATTTACACGGTATCTTCAGGGAAAAAAGGGTACATAGTAACTATATTAAATAAAGCACAGTAGGCTGGGGCAAGGAAGGGTGAAATCAATCCTCAGTTATTAACAAAAGAGAAAAAAATAATGCTAAATAAATTAGAAAAGATAATAATGACAATAAGTTGCCTAAACTCAATAAAATAAATGGGATATGTAAAATGGCAGAAAAATTATGTCTTTTTGGATATATTTATTTCAATATCAATCTCAAAAAAGTTGTTTTTTTCTTTTCTGGGCTCAACTGCAGCCAGTTGGACAAAAGTGGAGAATCAAATTTGTAAGGAGAAAAATCTGAATTAAAATCACACAGCTGTCATCCTGTCAGCAACTACAGGAATGAAACCATTGGAATAAGATGTCCAGAGAGGCTGTGTAGTCTCAATCCTTGGAGATTTCCAAGACCAGGTTGGACAAAGTCCAAAACAACTGCCCATGAATTCAAAATTGACTCATCTTGGTGCAGACGTTTGGAATGGAGTCCTTCCGAGGAGGGCTCTAAAATCTAAATGATTGATATATATGCTATGAAGATTAAAAACCAATATATGAGCTTGAAGTCTTTATACATTCATGTTTACATTTCTATAGTTTGTTGCTTTTCATTTTGTTTTTTTTTTTTTTTCTCCCTCCAATATTTGTATTTACAAAGGTATTTGTCCTTTTGCTTTCTTTCCAGTTTCTAAGGACTGATTTGGACTACAAACTCCTGAGCTGCATCTCAAATACTTTCCAATTATTCATCAATTAATTTCATACAATATTTTACTTTTGAGCTTTTTGCAAAAGCAAGTTTGCCTTTCTGTTGCCCAGTACTTGTGTGACTTCCTTCTAAAATTTCAAAGCTGAAATTATGACCACTGGAACAGAACATTTTTCCAAATATTAAGTATCACACTGATGCATGTATTGCAAACTCTTTGTTTCAATTCGGTGCAGATCTTAAAGGGAAATTGCATTTGCTCATAGAGACCAAATCATGCTGCTGTTTTTTCAAGATTAATATGTAAAGGATCACAACCTTCTTGTATAGCAATAATGAAGTGATATCTCATTCAAAGCACATGCAAAAAAAAATTAGCTGAAGAAGTCAGACAAAGGTATCAAATCATCAGACTGAGTAAAGGAATTCCAGTGCAAATTCTGACTGAAATCAAGATAGATTCAATTATGCTCAGACTTGGCCAGTGCTCAAACAATACTTTAACTGACCAGAAATGTCTTCTTTTTTTCACATAGGAGACAGAGTTCTGAGTTCTGAAAAGTATTTGTGTAGATAGAGAGAAAACATTTATTTATTCTTCTATTTTACACTTCTGATCTAAGAGGATGAAGATGAAGCATGAATATATATATATATATATATATATATAGATCTGCAGTCTGCATTCAACATTTTGTATTTATATATATATTTCCATTATATTTTTATGATTCTATGATTTCAAGCAATAAGACTATAAACTTGCTGCATGGAGTCCTGGAAGTGTGAAATCTCTGTAACCTGCCACAGTTCCATCATAAAGCTGCCAGGCAAATGCTTGCACATGCTTTGCTTCCTTCCATCCATCTACCATCCTGCTTTGCTTTCTAAACTGTTACTTCTGCCTGTGCTCTCTGCAGTATCCTGCTGCAGATGGTATCACAGCAAAGGGAGCCCTCTTCTCTCACCGCTTCTGGAAACAGCAGGTCCTCTGCAAAAACTGGTCTGGTGTGTTCTTTAACACATGAATTGATCTGTCAGTTAACCCTTGATCACACAAATGCCATCTTACTTTCCATATTTGCTGCTGCCTGGGCTCCACTGCTCCAGAGACTTACTGGCTATAATTCCATGTTTCTGTTGAAAAATATTTTAATCCTCCGTGAAAGATTATGAAGCTTTGCACAGGTAAACTGCTAATACATGTCGCAAAATTAATCACAAGGAGAACAAAACTGTTCTTAAAAATATGACATAGGGCTGCAAAATAATAATTTGTTGGTTTGTTTTTGTTGTGGGTTTTTTTGTTGGGCTTTTTTCTGCTTTTTTGGCTGGGAGGGGTGTTGCCTATGTTGCCTTTCTTCATAATCCAGGTAAAACCTGATTGCTGTTATATTTTTCAAATTAAAAAAAAAGTGATTGGCTGTATTGAAACTAGTTAAGTGAAACAATGGGCCCAGTTAAGTTGGGACCTTCTGTTTATACACTGCTAAAAGCTGCTATCTAAAAGACACAGTAGCCAATGTTAATTGTTTTAATTACAAAATGCAAGTAGAATACAAAAGCAGGAGCTGACTTCACTATTGCAAAGAGCTTCACGTTTAGATGAGTGATGAACAATTACAGCAAATTGCTTCAAGGATGACATCATCTGGTGGAAAAATGGGGGTGAGAGAAAAAAAAATCCCCCAATTTCTATGCTTCACCTCAATACATTTTCAGTGGCCTACAACATTATTTTCTCTATGAAAAGAATCCCATTTCCCACTTCTTCTCTCAACCAGGTTTGTGTGCAAGTTGAAAAGAAAGAACGTGAAAAATATTTCAGCCAACACTTGTCCTCTGTCAAACCAAGTGCAGTGACTACGGAAGCCACGAGATGGCACATGGTTTGTGCCCTGGTTCTCACAGTAAAAACAAAAGCTTGTGTTAGGAATCAGAAGGATGAGTTACTACAGCTGTATTAGTTTCGTCTTCTCAACAATTTTCTGCTTCTTGAGTTCAAAATCTGACTTTAATTGTTGCAACTACTGAAGTTACAGGAAAAAAATATAATTCAAGGGCATTAGTCTGACCTCTGGAAAGTATATACATACCATGGCAGTGAAATATACTGCTTTTACCTAAAATCCCACTGCAGCATGCTCACGGACGTATTTTGGTTAATATAATCTGACTATAGCAAACAAAACAGTAAAGCTATCTCAATAAGCTAAACACTAATGCAACATGCAAATTCCAGTGGATATAGCCAATAACTTGCTTCCAATCCTTGAAATTCTTTTATAAAATGCATTCACGACCAAGGCAATATTTAGGAATCTTACACATCTGCATAATTCCTACAGCACTACTTATGTACACCAAAGTTGATGTCTTATGAACCCATTTCCTTCTTCATGGAAACTACCTGAAATATGGCAAATTATGAGAACAACTCCATGGAAGCTGTACAGGAGCAAAGACAGTCATGTTTATTCCCAAGACCTCATCCCCAAATACTGCTCATGTTTATTGAATAATTGTATTCCATTAAAGTTTTCAGGGTTTGCTCTAGAGTTTTTTTCTGTATTGGAAGGAAAGAAGCATCTCTTATCCAGCAGGAGTGGGGTAGTGGGAGGCAGGACAGTGACTGCTTTCTACTTTGGTACATCTCTGTGATCATTTTTGCCCACCTTAGTAGGAACTCCTTTAGTTTTTCTAACCACACTTTCTGGCATCATACAGCAGTTTGGTATCATATTTGTTCCAGTTTCAGACACTGAAAACTGTGTCCTGAAGAAGACAGATATGAGAAACTTTAAAGTAAATACTAGCTTTCCTTCTGCCATAGTTCACATAAGACCAGAATGTCCAGCAAGACATTCTTTTGGATTAATAGACACTGACTATTAAATTCAAAATGTCTCTTCTGAGTATTTTAATGCTAACAGTATAATTATGAAAAATATCTATAAACTCCTTTCAAGTGAGCTAACAAAGCAATACTCCAGCTTCCTTAATAAAACCTCTTTGAGCTGCAGTGTTTCTAGGTTTCAAATATTAAAGCTACATTTTATGTGGTGCTTATCTACCACAGTGACAGGATTCTAAAAGATGGTTTCCAATTCAATTCACAGTAGTCCCATCAACTGGTTATTGATATTTCTAAGCTTGTGTAAAATTATATCATGTTTTCTTTCCAGTTTGGGAATATTTCTCTGGTTTGGATTTTATTAAACCTAATAATCTTATAAGCTAAATTTGTCTTATACAAGTCAGGCTGCAGTAATATACTAGAGAAGAGATTCATGAGATGAAATGCTGTTCTCCAGCTCTTTCCCTTTTGATCTCTTCAGTGGAACTCGTGCATCCTAAAAGGACAGGGTTTTCAAGAATCAATTCTTGAAGTCCACCAGCACCTTGTATGTTATCAAGTGGTATGGGAACAAATGTATTTAGAAAAATCACTCAATGCATACTTTTCACAATTATGCAATGTCTCACTTCACTCTTAATGGTGTTAACACAGGTCCATTGTAACATTGACTTATATTCATTTAGTATAAAAGTAGTCCAGAAATACCTATATGACTAATCATCTCAATATAGTAAATTAAGACCAGTTATTAAGGGAATTGCATACTGCAGAAGACAACTGCTTTATATGTGTGAAGCAAAGAAAGATGCTTTTATTGTCTCTTGTTCTTTGCCTTTGAAACTCACTACTTTGGCAGTTCAAAAAACAACACCAGAAGGCAAGATAATGACAGTGACAGCAGGGGAAGACTCAGGAAGAAGGGGAAGGAAGACTGTATTTCTTTGCTCAAGGATTTGTTTTGGCCATGAAAGATTTATGCTGTATAACAATCATAGATAGTTGTTTTCCTTCCTGATCTAATTAGAGTAAAATTGCATTAAGAAATTGAATACATTTTTTATTCTGTTCAATTCCATTATAAGGGACTGCAACAAACTGCAGTAGCTAAAACTGTAGTAGTGTGCAACAAACTGCAGTAGCTAATAGAAAATACCTACTACACTTGACTGCATTCAAGCATAACTCCCATGTAGCAGCATCAAAACAGCAAATACACAACTGGTGGCACAGCAAGCTGCCTGCAACCTGCATGCAAAGGAAAATGCTTAATTCTCCCTCTTAAAATTACAGACTGCAAAATATTTATAGCAGACAGTTAAGTTGACACAAAATGCGTGACACTCTCCATGGGGAATAGAGACTCCTCAGGCGAGTTAAAGACTGGAAAAGTGAACACAAAATATGATATGTACGCAGCACATGTGAACTTTAACTCCAAATTGCTACTCTCATGATAGCACCTGTGAAGGAAGAAACTGGTTCTCCAGTAAAAGGGTTCAGCAGAGACCTAATTTAATCAATGCAGGACTTGCAAGGTTTTCAGACTTCAAAGAACTTCAAACATCAGCTATTGAACATACACATCAATAAAGGCATATAGAAGAAGGTGAGAAAGGCTTCAAACCCATTCTGGAGCACAATTAATGTCAGTCTCATTTGACTGTCAATATGATAGCAAATTTTCTTGCTCAGAGAGGCAAAGAAAAAAAAAAAAACAGAAAAAAAGACTGGGAAGAGGACACCTAAAACGCCTCAAGGCCATGTTGGACAGGGCTTTGAGCAATCTGGTCTAGGGGAAGGTGTCCCTGACCATGGCAGGGAGGTTGGAACTAGATGATCTTTAAGGTCCCTTCCAACCCAACCCATTCTGTGATTCCATGATACTAAGGCTGTTTCCAGGCTGAACTGAAGTTAGTGAGATATTACAGAAACCACTTGAGCTGTTTCATAAGTCCCAGGTGCTATTCCAAGGCCAGAAGGCAAGACAAACAGCAGAAAGTAGTCCTTCCAATCATAGTAAAGCAGAGTGAACTTCATTGTGAGTTTACCATCTAATTTATTGCTCTTTAACCACGGTTCCCAAACTTGTAAATCAAATCACCTTCCACAATATGGTCTTCTCCAAACAAGTCTGAAATAGAAACCTTTAAAAAGGGCTGGTGTTGACTGTATACATTCCTCCTCTAAGGCCTGTTTATATCTCCCTGGTTTTTTTTACCTGGAATTTTCTCAATTTTCCCTCCTTATGTTTTGCTTCTTTCAGGCTGTTCAAACCTACTGCAAACTGAATATTGGAAGTTTTAATAAAACCTTACTTATACTGGAATAAACTTAATTTTCCTTTCTCAGATATTATAACTCATTATATCATCCATAGTTTGCTAAAAAAACCTCTTGTGGTTTAACCTCTGTAGGCAGCTAAGCTCCCCATAGCTGCTCACTCCCTCCCAGTGGTATGAAGGAGACAATGGGCAGAGTAGAAGTGACAAAATTTCTGCCCCAGCTAAAACTAATAGAAAACCAAAAAAACTCAACAATCTTTTAGAGATATTACCTCCCAAACAAATGTAAGACCAGAAACACTGACTGGACCAAGTGGCCATCTACACAGTATCCCATTTTCCAAAGTAGCCAGAAGAGGATAAAGGAAAATTCCCACCCAGATTCAATTGCTAGGTGTGCTGACACCCCTCCTACTCTCTAGGAGCGTATCTCCTCTCCTGTATGAGCAGAAAGGAGAGTAGAGGAAGGTCACTATGGCAGTTCTTTAATCTGCACTATCACGAACTTTGGGAATGGAGCCTTCCTCAAGCCTGAGCAGTATGGGAATGCCTAGAACAGAATAGAACAGAACACTGTTCAGCTGGAAGTGACCTGCAGGGATCTAGTCCAACTGATCTAGACTACTTCAGGGCTGGCCAAAAGTTATAGCAAATTATACTGGGTTGTTATTGGATACCAGGGTGAAGAGATCAGCACCTCTGTCTTCAGTCTGGTGTGATGCAGCCTCCCAGTGCCTCTGCCTGGCCCCTTAAGATCATCCACACAACACAGCTGCTCTAAGTGTGCGCCTCTGTCACTGTCCCTCTTCAGCAGAGACACTTGGCTGGCATGTCTTAACAGTTCCAGCCTGGGCAGGACTCTCCTCTGGCTGTTGCATCTGAGGATGTTCTTGACTGATTTACCAAGGTCAGAGATATTTTGGATTATGCTGAACATGTGCCCCCCCCCCCCCCCCCCCCCCGATGTGAATGCTGCTCTCAAAATATCCCATCTACTACATCTCCCCAGCATTTGTTTGAAGGGGGTAAAATCCTCCACGCTCCTATTTCCTGAAAAGGTCGTGCCATTGAATGGGATGACATTCTGCATCTGTTCTCTTCATTTCTGGTCATGTCAGTCTTTTTCTGTGCTCTGTGCTTTTCCTAATAATTTCTAGGATAGAAGAAAGAAAGGGTTTGGGGTTTGGATTTTTGTTGGGGTTTTTGGTGGTTTGTTTGGGCATTTTTTTTTTTTCAGCTGAGGTTATTATATTTGGGAATGACCATATCTAAGATTTCTATCCTGGGTATTCAAAACTCATGATATTAAAAGTGTTCATCCAGTCTCTACCATCACATGCACGGATCTACAATTGTTCAATTTAAATTTAATCACCCATTTTATCTTACAGTCTTTCAATATCCTTTTTCAATTAATCATCCAGAGTTTCTTTCCTAGATAAAGCTGCACTTTATGACCACCTAATAAATGTAATTCTTGACTATCCACCCCAAACTCAAATGTGGCAATATATGAACCAAATATATTTTGCTCTTCCCCCTCCCCAAGAATCAGTCACCTACACTCAAAATCAATACCAAGATGCTATACAGATTTTGCAAATCACTTCATACATACTGTATTATGAAAATAAATAATAACCATTGCCTTGTTTATATTGTAATGGTAAATCTATTTGTATTCAAATATCTGTAGACTTTCCTATGTTAAGTATGGTAATATATTAAATCTCTATATTTTAGATTTCCAAAAAGTTGCTTCCTTTAGAAATTTTTTCCTTCCACTACCACATACTAAAGTTGGAAAGATTACAAAGTTACAAATTACAAATATTTGTTTAATCAAAGTCATGTGTGCTACGGAACATTTAAAAGTAATTATGTTTCAGTTCTTAAAAACATGAAAGTACATTTTAAAATATATTCTTTTTTTTTTCATAGAGAGGTGCAAGAAAATGAGTACAAAGCAGTTAATTCCATAAATGATTATTATGAAAATGAACAATACAAGAATTCTTTAAACTAATCCTCTCTTACAGCCTTCAGTGCATTTAAAAAAGAAACTTCTGAAAAAAATGGAATTGTGAATGATTGTTATGACCCATTTCCCATTATCGCTCAAGTACTCCTACCAGAACCATAATATAATCCAATCCTCATTAAAAAATGCTTTATGCTCTTTTATACTGTTAAGTTTTGTCTTTTGAAGTTTAAAAGGATTTCTGCTTGAAGGTTAACTTAGAACAATAAGTCTTTATTTGCATTACTTATAAATGTCCATGTATGAGTAACAACATTGATGAGAATAAATTTGTTTAATCAGAGTAGTAAAATTTTAGCAGAAACTAAGTTTACTACACAAATACCGTGAAAACAGAAATAAATAGCATTCTACACAATATATTATACTGATCTCTAACACTACTAGTCAGATATATTCCAGAGATTATTATTGCAATTCTGTGTGCACTGAAGGCAGCAATAGACTTTGACCTTAACCAAATTCTTACCAAGTCATACTGAGATACCATTTTTCTTGTATTTTTGCCATTTCCAAGCTGGTATTTATTATTAACAGTTTTTAATTTGGGATTTCAAACCATGAAGTTGAAGCGTGGTGAAAACTTGCACAGTCTTGCAGACATTACAGCGTCTGTCAACATTATTCTTTAAAAATTGCTGTATTTATTGCAAACAATTTATTTTCAATTTGCTTTTAATCAAACATAGAACAGAGAAAATATAGTGCCGAGGAAATAAGGCTTCCTTGGTAATCTTTGACATATAATACTACAAAGCAGTCACTACAGAATTATATTCACTACAGAACTCACGTAGCTGTACTGATACCCAAAATGAATTATCCCTTATTTCAGAACTCTCATCTGAGATGTTGCAAAGAGTCCCTGATTTTCAGCAAAACCACTAAATTATACATTCTGACACTTCAGAAAGTATCAGTGAGAACTGTCTTAGCCTTTTAAAGCATCATATTCTTGGGTGAGCATTAACAAAATTCTGAGAATATATTCATAACAAGTTTCAAAAAATTATTTCAAATTAGGAACAATATATGACAGGCATATCTAATGTTAAACTCTTAGACACAACCATATGCAATTGCCAATCATGTTTAATCATATTACTTACAGCAGCCAAGGTATTCTGCAACTGACACATTACCTGAAAACAATTCAATCTAGTTTTGTGCTTCTTCAGTAGACGCTCTTCCAAAGTTTGTCTCCATTTAAAAATAGTAAGAAGAGATGGCCACTTCAGTTGGCTTGACTGTTGGGTTTTCCCTTTATGCCCATCCAAGGAACACCTTTTTTGGTAATGTGGGCACAAAACCTCATGAGATGCTGCTTTTACACTAGGTACACTTCCTCTGTGATTCATCAAAGCTGCATTATTTACCAGTAGATAGTTCATTGTTAACCCCAGCCTTCTGATAACTGTTTTCTCACTTTAAAATAAAAAAACCCTATAATAGATTTAATAACTTTCCCTTACATATCTTTTTTCAAAGCCTCATGAAAGCCTTTTTGTTTTCTGCTTACAATAGTATTCTGTACCATAAATTATAAATTTTGCTGTATTTTATGGTACTTAATGCTATTAATTGTGCAATCTCAAATGGAGTTTACGTCATGCATATGACACAAAACTGGTTATCATTTTTATCAGCCCTATCTTTAGAGCCTCAGAGAGGATTCTAATCCATTATTAACAACTATTCTATGAGGCTATGTGGTAGCTGCTCTCTCACTTGTCTGTCCTGAACTGGTCGTCTTCTATTGCACTGATGTTACTGCTTTCTATTATAGAGTTGCCAAAAGCATATTCACAGCATCAGCGCACTCATGCAGCATGAAAAACAACTCCATTGACACATATTCAATGTAGCCAATAAAGATGTAGTAGCCTTATGAAAAGCATGTGAAAAAAAAGGAAAAAATAACAAGCTTCCCTCGTATAGTTAGCAGAGCCACATAATTAAATGCCAGAGGGCATTGAGTGCTGCTGGATTAACTGAACTGGTTTTTGGTTTTTTGTTTTTTGTTTTTTTTTTTTTTAATCAATCATGCAAGCTTGATCCCATGCCAGGACACACATATCTCTCCATACCAAACCAATAATATGAAAATAATGCCTAAAGCAGAAGCTATAGCTACCAAAGTTGCAATTGCAAAAAATCTGTCTGACCTTTCCCTCCTGCTCTGCACTCCCAAAAACACTGGGAATAGTAATTGCAGCCTCTGCCTTAATATTCTAGAAGCCAAGGTGAGATATTTGTCATTAATCTGGAGACGTTCTTCATAAAATCATAGAATGGTTTGGGATGGAACAGACCTCAAGGTTCTCCAAGACCACCAGGAAAGTTGGAGAGGGACTTTTTAAAGGGGTGTGGACTGATAGGACAAGAGGTAATGGTTTTACACTGACAGAGGGCAGATTTAGTTTAGATATAAGAAGGACATTCTTTACTGTGAGGGTGGTGAAACACTGGCACAGGCTGCCCACAGAAGCTGTAGCTGCCTCATCCCTGGAAGTGTTCAAGGCCAGGTTAGAAGGGGCTGTGACCAACCTGGTCTGGTGGAAGGTGTCCCTGCCTACATCCAGGGCCATGGAACAAGATGATCCTTAAGGTCCCTTCCAATCCAAACCATTCTGTGATTCTGTGATTCCATGAAATCTATCAGAAATTAAATGCTGCCCTTCGCTTTACTTATTTTCTTCTACTAGAAGTAAAGGACCACAAAGGAAATTAATTCAGCAGTACCACTAAGAAATATTTAATGTACATGACTGAAGCACCTAAAAGGAAATGTTTTTCCCTTTTAGTGCATTTATTAATGCATTATTGGAATTATATAATCCAGGGCATATTTGGGTTTTGTTTTGGTGTTTCAGGAGAGGCATGGGCTGGAGGGGTGGGGAGGATATACACCTTATGTGGGACTGTCAAGTCTGAGTGTCATTTGCTCTAGAGCAGCACCAATAACACTCTCCCACCAAATTATTAGAAATGAATCTGCAAGCAAAGTAGAAAGATTCGACTTATCACCTAAAGCAAAGCATCTTCTTCAGCTGGAAGCCCTGTCTTGCATCCAGGCAGATAAAAAGAAATAATGACTGTCAAGTAGCACAAACTGACTCGGTCATTATTATCTGAAGGGAAGTAAAACAGTCCAAAGGAAAATGAATTTTGTTGCTCAGCTAATTTTTGTCATGATTTGCACAGCACTAGGCTTGATTAAAGTGTTTTATTGCCTTCATTCCTTTAAATACTTGTATAACTGATTTTTTTAAAACTCTCTAAAATAATTTTCTGCTGAGTTTCAGCACAACATTCACATGCTAGTTGTTCAATACTGTATAATTGAGAAAATTCTATGATTTCTCCAGCTTTAGCATAAGAAATTATATTTTCACTGTAAAGCACAAAAGAAGGTCGTGGATGACATCATCAAAGGATTATATAAGTCAGAATCAGACTTTGAAGGTGTTGCCTCCTATTTCTTTTTTCCTTTCCCAATGATATCCCTAAGTGCCATAAAAGCAAGTCTTCTCATGACCTTTCTGTTGGCATTTAAAAAACATCCAGTGAGATACTTTTGGAGGGCTGGTGGTTTGGGACAATATAAGAGCAAAAAAAAAAAGGAAGGGAAGGTACTTGCAAGTAGGAAATTACAGCTTGAAATACTTCAGCTGCAAAGTGGATTTTCAGTTGAAAACTGCAAGAAAACTGTGAAGTGACTAAGAGTTAGAGAGACAGGAGAGAAGAAGTCTTAAAAATGTAATTTATGGGGGAAAATGGATTTATTTAGTCCAGTGAGGTAAAGAGTCATAAAGAGGCCTACTAGTCTTTAAAGAAAAGGTTGTCTGCAATAAGAAGGAACTACAGATTTATTAATAGAGGTGAAGTGTTTAATTACAATAAACATTTGGAAAGAAAACTTTCATAAATGCAAGTTGTGCTGGAGTAGATTGTCTAAATGACCACAGTAAAATATTGAATTTCCAGTGTATTAGAAAGACATCTATCACCTAATTGCTGTCTAATTGCTGATTTTGTCTTGAATCAGGGGGAAGGTTAAAGTGACCCTTTATTTTGTTATTCCTATCTGATTTCCTTTACTTTCTACTTACTAGGAACTTATTTCTTCTCTAAAAAATAATTCATGCATGCACTTAAAAAGAGCAACTAAAGGAAGGTTTTTTCTCTCCATTCCTCCAATGAGACATTTAGCAACACAGACTTAAGGCAGTTTATTAAAAGCAATGTAGATACTAAAATCTCCATTTTCTAAAACAAGAGTCATTATTTAATTTCTTACTCAACTGGAAAGCTATAAAATACTGAAGCTCATTATGCCTAACTCTATAGACAATAGGAATTTGGAAAAAAAAATCATTCTTAAGGGTTGTTTTTTTTTAAAAAAGCCTGTAGTATTCTGTCTCTTCCCCAGCAATGGTTGAGGTAATGTATGCATGCATACACCACAGAGACTACTACAAAAAAAAAAAAAAATCACACTTAAAGCAAACAGGACCTTTTCAGATAACCCCAGCTCTTAGGTAAAGCAGAAGAGAATTTCCCAAAATCTATGTTTTGGTGCATGACACTGCAAACACTGTACATCAAAGAGTTACAGCATGTTAAGAACATGAAACAAAAGATCTGGGGTGGAATTCAGCTGGTTCTGTATATGAGACTAGTAACACTTTAGATGCCCCAGGGTATCCTGCCAGGCTGAGAGCTGCCACTCTAGGAAAGGTCAGATTTCTAAAGGTCCTCTGTAATATCTGTCACTTCATGCAGATCTCTTAGAATCTCAGAGGTACCTAAAGTGCATGAGAGACTGATGCCTAGACCCCCAAATTGTGCCAGTTATGTTCTGAGACCCCCTTAAGCAGTTTATATCTGCTTCATGGCTGCATAAATGTGTTAAACTCGTTATTTTGCCCAGAAGCTTCTGCAATGAGGAAAAAAACTCCTGACATATTCCTTGGTGAGCTTCTGAGTCCCTTTCAAATCAGAATATGCTAAAATATTATAAACAGAAATCACATTTATGAAGGTTAATGTCACCAGAAATTTCAAATGACTAGTGAAATTAAAATAAGGATGGAAAAGAAAGGAAAAAAAAAAAAGGAGGGGGAGGAAGGGATAGATAAAAGAAACTCCTCTTGAGTATAATGAGCAAAGTAATAACTTCACCTTTCATTTCAACAGTAACTTGGAACCAGTTTCTACCAGTTCTTCAAGAAAGCCTGAAGATCAAAGAAATGCAAATAAAATCCAGCTAGGGTAAGTATGGTCATGTCTGCCTAATTTAGAAGAAAAGTAATCAATAAAAAGGACGAAGGGATAGGAAAACCAGAGAGAGGCACAAAATTAAAAATGCCATTGGAGAGCTGAATGAAAAGAGATGATTTCTGCATCATTCTAGGAAATATTAATAGACAGATGGCAGTATTTAAATCTGTAAAAAAAAAGGCAAGAGTGGCATAAAATTAAATAAACAATGAATAAGAATATTCTTTTCAAAGTAATTCTCTTAGTTGAAAAGCTGGAGGTTGGGCCAATACTATCACTTAAGTGTTCTCAGTTCTAGTATAATTCCCACATGCTTGGTGGGACACTAAACAAGTTGGACCCCATAGGCAGACACAGCCTAGCAATTCTTCTTAACTAATTCAAATATGAATAAAAATTCTGGAAGTAACCGACTTTAGCTTTCCCTACTTTGCCAAGAAAGAATGGACACAAAATAAAATTAAGGCAGAAGAGCCTCATGTAACATAGTTGGACATCACTACACTTTGACATCACAATACTTTGACATCACAACACTTTGAATTTGTCCATCTCTCTCCTGTACTCAGAGCACAGACAAAAATATCTGTCTTCACTTGTCAGACTCTTCTCCGTCCGAAGGATTAAAGACACTATTTTTCAAAGTCAACAACATAATTACAATGTTGATTTTTTAAATGTGGTTTCAGAGCTTCTGCATATTCCACACATAGACTTTCATCAAACTGTTACCCACCTTTTCATCTTGTTAGTGATCACAGCCATGAGGAAAACAGATTTTTTTTCCCTTCCTTTCCCCCACTTTGAAACCTCTCTTTATTTAATGCTGTTACAATTTATATGCAATTTTTCCCTCCTGACCCTGCCAGCATGAATATCCTTCTTACAGACGTATCTATACCTTTAAGATAAGATATGATAATAACTCAATTATTCCTAAAAGATATTCATATCTTCCAACTACCCTTCCCTTAAAACATAAATTTTTGATAAACTCTAGGCAAGATCATTACCTGAATATGTGACTAGAGCATTTATTGAGTTTAATTCATAATTATAGAGTTGCCATTATTCTCTGTCAGAGATTTTTTTGGTAATGGAAGGGGGGGAAAAAAAAGCACCAACAGAACAATGAACGTGCTGATTAAATGATGTTTTAATTTTGGGCCACCTTGCACATTAGCAGATTCCTCCAACATTTAAAATGTACAGGATGAATAAGTCTTTAGTCTGATAATAATTTAAGTCAAGAATTGCATCTACTAAGTTACAAATTGTGCCTTGGATGATATGTTTTATAGATTTTATCCTATAGATGATTTTATAAAACCCAATATTAAGAATTCAAAGAGTATAAAGAACCCCATAAAATGAGTGGTTTTTCTCAACTGTTAAAGATAACTATATGAGCAGCCTAAAATTAAGACTGTGCTTTTTATAATAGCTGCATTTTTCATATTTCAGGGAGAGAAAATAGTTCTGCTCTTTTTTTCCCTCCTTCCCAAATGTACATGCTCTGTAAACTGCCTTCTGGCTGATATACTTTCTCATTTGTATTTCACATCAGAATTTATTTATTGCCATGGTAATGAAATGAAAATTCTTAATAGATATGGCACTGTGAAGGCTACTCAAACCTTGAGTCACCCTTATAATTCTCTAGAAAGCAAATGGAAATTATTCTTGTATTGTCAGTAGCCAAATGGGGGGTGCATCACACCCTGAATACATCACAAAAAATCTACATTAATACCTCAGTAGAGAATGTAGGGTTTCAAATGTACAAATTTTACCTCTATAATATGATTAATAGCCTCATCCCCACAAGATTTTAATTACGTTATTATTTCAAATGCATTATATTAATTTCTAGAAATTTTTATAGTGCTCATGAATGACAAAATTCAGTATAATTTATATTACAATTTAACTTAAATCATCAATTCACAAATTATACACAACCCAAGTGCTTTTTTTTAAAAATTTCATTTTTTGACAACTTTTTTGTTTGTCATGGTTTAAAATGTCTAAAAAGGTACTAAAGAGGCCAGATTTAAACTTTGAAATACTTTCCCACAGCTCTCTTCTTTGTCATCTGGATAAGCAGCTGTTAAACATAATCAACACCATTCTGACAACCGACATTTTTGCGCTTTGTGAAATCAAAATATGAACACAGTGCTCTTCGTGTCAAATTACTCTTCAAAAGTTCCTTTGATTTACTAAGTACATCAGTCTCCTAAGAAAGCAATTTTACACAGAAATTCTAATTTGAACTGAAATGTCATCTTTAAGTGTTCACATGCCACGTCTTCTGCCTTACTTGCTTCATCTTTTATGAGAGATTGTGCTTAAAATGGCAACATTATTAAAGTCGCAAGCTTTTTGCTGATTTTGTGTATTGGGCTGCCTATGTGCAGATAATCATACACAAATGTTTCAGAGTATCTTCACAAGAATCACAGAATATCCTGCTTTGGAAGGGACCCAAAAAGATCATCAAGTCCAACAACTACAAATTCAGGTCAATGAAGAGGAATCCTCTATTTCCCAGAGCTGTAAGAGTGAAATGGAAAGTGCTAGAGGTCTGCAGTCAATGCAGTTGCTTTATGCAATGGATTCTAATTATCACAATGGTGTCTTCAAACCAAGGTGTTTCAGGAGAAACTACAAATAATAATCAGGAACCAAGTTCTGATTTCAAATTGTCCTTGCAGAATGAATAGAAGAATTATCTGTAGTCAAACATACTTGCTCTAAAATGCTTATAATCCTGTGATAGTAGATTATCTAATCATATTTCATTTAAAAAACTTAATTTTAGTTAGAAACAGGGTCTTTCCAAAAAAGAATAAATAGAAAAGTTTAAGGAAAAAATAATTTCTTTAAAATTATTTTCTTCTATTTCCATTATAGAATATATACATTATATGGTAGTATGCTCCCTGCAGCCTCAAGACTTTGAGACAGAAATATTTGAAAACTATTTTCTGCTTCCATAAAAATAGCCTGCAATTTACAGCACAGTTTTCTTGTTTTTCAGTAGCACCTTGCTCCTGTAAAGCTGCCTGGACAAATTTAGCTGCAGTTACAACACTGGAACATTTTGGGACACATCTTTCCTCTAGGATAAACATCTAAAATGCCAGTGTGAGGCAGGTACCAGAAGCTGTTACCCTACTGCCAAAATGAAAAACAGTCATGATAGTTCCCTGGTAAATAAAAAAGCAGAATGTCTGAGAGAAGTTGGGAATTACTGAACGAGCTCCATGCAGCCATCTCACATGGAATGAGTTTCAATAAATGATTTGTCCTTTACCTCTTTATGAGCATTGCAGATTAAAATCTTATTAGTATGATAGTCAGAGCTGTAGAGACACTTGTATAATGAAACAGCTGTATTTTTATTCAGCACTTCATTTACATCTTTCTGAATAAAGGGTAGCTTCAACTTTTATTTTCTTAGATTGAAAAATATGGGTGTATGTTCTGGGTTTTCTATTAGCTTTTGCCCTGAAAGCTCTATTCTTTTTTCTGCTTGACTGTAGAAAAATGTCAAAGAATTTCTTCAAGCTTCCAATTTTTGCACCTCTCTTTTATTGTGAATTGTTTAACCATGCCAGAAGGAAAAATGTTTGATTTAGAATTTGTTCTGGTAAGCTCCCCAAGTCTGAGGGGACACTTTCAACCTTGCACATAGGGCATTAGTTAAGCATTTTACACCAGTGTCAGAAAGTGTGACACACCTACAGCTCGTCATGTCAACTTCATTTTATTACCACATTAATGAAGCTAAATCATCACTCTAGATGGAGCCCTGACCTAGATAGAAAGTTCACTAAAAATGCAATGAAGCCTCTAATAACAAGATGTACAATGTTTAAAAAGTGCTACTTAAGTTTAAAAAATAATAAAATCAGATTTCAATGTCAGCTGTTACACAATGTTAAAGCTGAAACAAAAGAGTTACTTAAAACCTTTTATTTGAATTTATCTTTGAAAGATAGCTGAGTTCTTTACCCAAATTGATTGATTTCATGCTTTTTGCTGTTTCATAGTTTTTCTATTAACCATTAAGATAAAATGCAAACAGCTCTACACACATCTGAATCTTCTCCAAGCCTAGAGATAGTGCAATAGAACAAAATAGCTCTGCCTATTTTCCACAAAAATATGAAAAAGTGAAGTAAGAGATGTGAGATAATTTGCAAAAGCAGGTCAGTAGTAGAATCTGGGAATAGTATTTCAGTCTCTTGGCTTTCATGCAATTCTGTGTTAGGGACCAAGGTGACCTTGCAAAGACAGAATTAAGACTTTCAATTATAACAATCTTGCATGAACTGATAAACATTCTCAATTGTACTGCTAGAAATACTTTTTGTCTACCAAGAGGCAAAAATGGGGCTTTTTTCCCTCATCTGAGAAACATTAACTTTCAGAACTGCATGATTTTTTTGTTTTCTTGGGTTTTATTTGGGATGGTATAAGGGTAAAATTTGGCTTTCTTTGCCAGATATTCCAGTGGATTAGCCAGCCTAATGCATGTGTCCTTGTCCTTCAGGTGCTCAGAAAACTATACAGTAGAGAAAAATGTCTCAGTATACAGAGGGATGTTTTCTGCATTTTTGAAAGATGAAAAAAATGTTCCTTCATTGTCCTTTACCCTAAGGTCTATAAACATATGATCACATCTTCCTTCCTTGACAAATCAGGAAAATACATTTACTGTGAAGAGATCAGCAACAAGCAAAGCAACAAATACTTTCAAAAGTAATTCTTCATTCTCTGATGGTTAGTATCAATGTGAGGACAAATTGCTGTTCACCTTGGTGGGGTTACTGGCAGACCATAATAGAAAATAACATTTTCACTCTAATCTCTGATCTCAACACTACACAGCTATTTTAAGTTAAAAAGATAATTTATTACCCTGTGAGGTGAAGAAAGCTGAAAGACTAATAAAGACCTAACTAGATCATAGTCATGGAAATGACAGACTTTTTCATTACATTTATATAATTAAATGCTCTCATGCTAGGATGGGTTGTTCTTACAGCTTTTCCTACAGACAGCATATCTGGGCTGGGGCCATTGGTGCCGCTCCTTGTAGACAGTTGAAAGATTAAATAACTAATATAAATTCTTTTTCCCTTCCTTCTTCTATTTTTTTTTTCTACTAAGAGTAATTTAAGATTAACCAAACTAAGAAAAACCTGGTAACTCCAGAAAAATAATTCTAAATAAAACTTCCGTGTTTATATATGTGCATTTCATTCTTATGAAAGGTTGTCTTTATGGATGTGTGTTGAAGTTTGCAATGTAAAGGAGAGGATTTTCAGAAATAGGTGCACCTATAGGTAGAGGTCATTTAAAATAAAACAGAATGGGAATGTTTATCTTGTTAAGCATTCTCTGTGATCTCAGCATTAAATTACCCTAAGGACTGCAAGCATCAGCAGTATTGCAATGTTGTGCAAGGTTTTTTTCCATCAGTGTTGGAAGTTTAACAAAATAATACTCTTTTCTAAAGTTTTCCAAACATTTCATATCCTGAAAGGTGGATAAAGAGAAAATGTCAACAACTAAATGCTACCTTTTAGACAAAAATTAAAAACGAAGATGCTTTTCACAAATCCAGGCTCTATTCACACAGTAAAAAACATCTCACCTTAACAAATGACATCAACTACAGAGAGAAACCAAGGAGAAACATAACTAACAAGGAACACTGAATAATTCAAGACATCTTTCATACACCACCACAAGGTTTGCAAAACAGCAAGGGGAATGCCTCAGTTACTGACATGCTTTCCCCTTCAGGGTGCAGTGAAAGTTAACTTTCACCATTAGTGCAGGAGAATGTCCCTTTAATAAATTTATTTCAGTGGCACTTAATACAAGTCCTTAGATACAAACAAGAATAGAGTAAAGAGGTAAGGTGGGGAAATAGGCTCGTGGCTCAAAAAGACAAATGAAGCAAGGCAGCCCTCAGCCAGAGAGGAGCTTTGTTCACAAGGTTATTAGGAAACTTCATCTCTTCCCAGTGATCTAGAGATGGCAAATACTGTTAAAACGACAATGTAAATTTCAAATGATGGCATTTCTCTCTCTGAACCCAGGTTACTTAATGCAAGGGGAATTATGTAAACCATTAAACATTTCTAAGCATAAAGTATTTAGTAAAGTTCAGCAGAGTGAAAGGGAAAAAAACCCCAGAATTTTCTGCTCATGCATCTTCCCCACCTTTCAGGTCTAACACAAACAAGCACTAAACCTTAACTAAGAAACTAAGTCTTCCCCATTCTGACAAACAAGAGATAACATTGGTCAGGAAGGAAAACGTCAGCACCACAGAAATGTTATATTGCACCTACTCAAGCATCACTCTCCCTGGTTCTGCAGCATGGGCTGGACACCATGGTAAATATTCCCAATCCCAACAGATGTAGCTATGCTCAGAGAATGAAACTGCAGTGATCTGTGGAGTTCTTTAGAGACCAGGCACCAAGAAAAATCAAGGAAAATACACTTGGCAGACATAGGAATTGTACTCATTCAGGTGGTGCATGATCAGAAAGTTATATTCCCTCAATAATGGTAGTGAACTGTCGGACATATTTTTTTCTTCCTTAAGTTCTGTTCCAATAGCAAAAACAAAATAAACAATCCACTCACCAACTACTTTCAGTTGGTGTTGCCTAGTTGTAGGACATTGATTCCATCATTAAATTCTCTGGCCAACAATTCACCACCTGTAAGCAGGGTCACACTTAAAAGACGCGTTAGAAACCAAGGACTGCACTGACAAATTTTGAACCACAGCCTCTCTTCGGAATGACATTCTGACAGGAAAGTGAAAATACAGAAAGGCTAAAATGCAGCCATATTACATTGAAACTTCTCGAGTGATATGAAACTGCAGTGCTCCAAACTCATTTCACAAGGCAGTAGTTTGCAAATGTGGCAGTGATTTTCCTCTGTGCCAGCTCAGGAGGGAGGCACATAGTCCTGCATTATGTCATTACAACACGAAATTTCCAGTAATAGCCAAAGTTTTGCTTCAGGCTTCCTGGTTGGAGAAAAAAAGTCTGGCAACAGGCCAGTAGAGGCTACAGAATATTGCAGTCAACAGTGACATTTCATTACCTGGACAGCTTACTGCATGTTCATTAGCCTGAATATAAGAATAGCCTGGAAATACAGGTTGTCGTGAGTGACTCTACTGTGAACCACACAAAATTAAGCTGTTTGTTTGGAGGCCATAAAGCAAGTACTTCGAAAAAATGTCCTCAGTGCTTTTTTTTTTTCCTTTTCCCTCTAACTGTGGGAAGAAAAAGAGCCAAAAAGTGTAAACTTAAACAATCCATAGAGTAACAAATATTCCAGATTATTTAATATGCTGGGTTTTTAAATGGGTTTTTTTGTTTCAGCTTTTATAACTTCCACACAACTATAGTATAGACAGATTTATAGATATAATTCCATATGCTAAATCCCCTTATTATAGTCTGAATAATTTAGTATGTTTATACTTGAGGGGAAAAAATGGTAAAAATTATATTTCTTTTTATCCAGCATTCATCCTCCCTTTTCCATTTCCATATTTACTTGATTACCGTGCATAAAAAGTTTGTTTTAACTATTAACAAGCCCAGTCTTATGCTCAAAGTCTCCATTCTCTATGCCCACATAATTCTCAGAAAAGCCTTTGTGAGCCTAAAGTCTACAATGTGTACTCTGAGCTCTCTTGTCAGCTATTACCACTACAGAGATCTTGAAATAAGAACCTGGCTTGCAGTGGGACTAATTCACAACTGAAACAGAATTAAGGATTTTGCTTTACAATAGTACAGCTCTCTGTACAACTGAGCATTTAAGAATTCAGAATCCAATATTGACTTAAACTCTGTATGCATTAAAGCATTACTTTCAATTAATGAACACAAGATATTAAAATTTATACAAGTTTTAAAATAATTAATTTAAATTTCCATTTGAAGTGCTCTGCATCAGATACCTTATGGAAGTCATCTATATGAAAAGTACTCCGTGGAACACAACTACTTGACCTTTTAAACAAAGATTAATAAGAAAAGCAGTATCTGTAGATATATTAGGCAAGTCAGTAATTGCTACAATAGCACTGAAAAAGGAGCAGGTTCAGCTCACCAAGGAACTGTTTGTAGAATGGTCTGTACTGAGGACAAAATTTTTCAATTCAAAAGTCAAAAGTGACTTTATTCACATAGAAAAAATTAAATTCCTTACATGCCTATTTTTTTTTTCTTCAAATTAATTACTAAAATAAACAGGAGTGTATCTGAAAAATTCCATTAGTGAAAATCTCCTGGAAAATCACATTTAAATACATAATCATAGAATGGGTTTGTGCTGAAAAGGACTTTAAAAGATCATTTAATTCCAGGGCCTCTGCCATGGGCAGGAACAACTTCTATTAGACCAGGCTGCTCAAAGCCCTTTCCAACCTGGCCTTGAACATTTCCAGGGATGGGGCATCCACAACTTCAAGAACTAGGAGAAGTCCAAAGGGTAAAATTGTTTCCAGACATCTAACACAAGCTAAACACAATAATAAATGGATAGAAAACCAGATTAGTGGATATTTTATGATGTTATAAAAAGAAAAGGGAATCCCAAACCACTGAATTTACCATTAAAAAAACCACTAGCTAGTAACAGTCATAAATATTTAGAAAAAAACAGATGTGTGATGGACAAAAATCTAGCATTTCCAATATTACTTATTCTGACATTTATACTTAGCTGACAAGATAAGCTATTGACAAGCTGAAAACTACGTATTAGCCTTGTTGAGATTGGAGATCATAACTTTTCTTTCTTTCATTTAAAAAGCATAATGGAAATAAAGCCTTATTTTGCTATTGCATTTGTACTGCTCAAGAAGTCTTCCAGATGGTCATTAAGTATAACCTAACTGTCACTGGAATATATAAAGGTGTTATTTTTAGTAAAGGTCAGCTTCTTTGATCTAATTAGCTCTTGCAATGCTTCTAAACAGAACTAAATCCCCCTTATTGTCAAGTACCAAGTGTACATCACCTTTTTTTCATCTTAATCACATGCTGATGACATTTCCAGATAAGGAAAAAAGGGAACACAATACACTAAAGGAGATGGGGAATGAGAGGGTCTTGGGACATGATTAGTTTTATATAAAAACAAGGTTAAGAACATACTTTTGTTGACTACATGTATTATATATTGTTTAAAAACTACTATAATAGCTATCACAACTTATCTGTAGTGACTATGTAATGTCATTTTTTTTCTTAAAGAAAAATTTTTGAATAAAACAAGAGGGAAAGAAACCCTGTCAATATACCATTTTTATTATGCAAGTTAAAAGCTAGTAACTTCTCACATAGGCAGAATTTGTAGTCCTATTTTATCTTCTTCCAGGACAAAAAAAAAAAAAAAATCCAAAAGCTTTGACAAAAGTGAAATATAGGAATTAATATTAATCACTTGTTTTGTTATTTGCAAGCTTGCTGTTGGTGCTGGCTTTTGTGATATGCATATAATGTCTCCAGGGAACTGCAGTAAATTATCTACACAGGAAATGAGTCTTAATGTGCCTGCCTACAAATGATTAAGGTATATCACACCTGTGAGTGAGCAGCCAAATTCTGACTGATACAAATAAAATAAATAGTTTAGTCATATAAAACTGAAAGATGTGGAATAAATTCTGCATGAAATCCACATGTCTAGCTCACTACTGATTATTATCCTATTTTTGAACTGCTGAAAAAGCACTGACTGTCATGGTTGAGGTTTATGACCTTATTCAATCTGAAATTCATTATTCTCTGAATTCATCAACTCTGAGTACCAGAAGAAATGCAGTACCATATTCAGGATACCCATATACACTTTAGTGTTAACACATTTTAGAGTGGCATTTTCCCTTTCTGCTAACCAATTTCTAGGTTTTCCTTCTTCATCTTAGGAAACAATAGTTTCCTAAGAACCTACAGAAAGAGGTTTGTCCCCCAGGAAATCCACTTTGCAAGACTATTCCCATTATTCATCACAAACATTTACTACCACACGCATGCTAGGACTGGCCATACGAGTGCTTAGAAGTACGACGTGCTTTTATAGAAGCCTTCAGAAGGGAAACCTTCATGAAAGGTGGAACTTTGCTCAGCAAGAAGTATGCCAATTTCTGCAGAGGAGCACAGTGTTCCAAATAGCAGTCTCATCTTGGTGAGGGAGGAAGAGTAAAGCAGTGAAAGAGAGTAGATGTGTACAGGAGTAGGACCTGGACAGATTTCAGCTCATTTAATTGCCTGTGTTAGGAGCCCTGTCAACTTTGCCTCCCCATATGGCAAATAAAGCATTTCCAAGGAGAATTCCACATACGTAAATGTGAATCACACCTGAGTGTAACCCTCTTCACTGACTGGAGCAGTGTGTCTGGGCTGCTGTCCATGGCTAAAAATGAAACTATGCAGATCTTACCAAAGCAGTGTGCAACAGATTTTTCCTGTGACCAAATAACTATATCTAACTAGTTAAATAAACCATGTCTATTTATGACATGAAGGTTTTTTATGCTAATACATATTCCATCTGTAATCCCTCAGAGCTGCAGGTGCAGAGTCATCCACCAGATCATGAGGACCCACAGCACAAAAGGTTCACACAAAAAGACAGCTTCTAGCTGTGAAGAGCTGGCAGCCTAGATGGCATCTCAGGAGTGGAAGAGGAAATGGAAGAGGAGAGCCTGGAGAGGAATTTGGAAAAATCCAAAGATGTCCTCTATCACCAATTGCCTCCCCAGTGCACATCATGTTTACGAATAGAAATTTTGAGCTTATTCTGTTCTGTTCCAAAATCACACAGAGGAAGAAATGGGTGTATTGCAAATTTTTTATTACATATATGATATAGGGATGCCTATGTATAGAGCAATTTAGTACAATTAATATTGCCAAATATCCTTAATATCTTTCTCTCACTCACTGGAAACAACAGACAACAGGTTAAGTCTTTTAGCACATGTATGGATTTGACATTTCATATCTATCAGCACATATGAATTGCATGTTGACAACTGTTTTCTAGATTAAATTCACTGAAGTCTGTTTGCTAAACTCAGTAAGTATGGCAAGGCTCATACTAAGTGTTTCAGGGGGTTGTTTTGTTTTTTTATGAAAACTCCACAAGGTAATTGAATTTTTAATAAACTTTAATGAAAAAAAGAAAATGAATGAGATTTTAATATTTATATATATATATATACATATAAATATATTCTTTTTAAGTGTGAGTTTTCTTCTTAGTAATGTGCACTACAATATTTGTCTATTAAATAGTAATACCCTACCAAACAAGTTTAGATTTGGATTTTTAATTAAGATCATGTGAGTTCCTTTTATTTCAGTTTTTGTTATCTAGGAGATGGGAAAATTCATATTAAAAAAAAAAGTCAAACTTTTATGTAAAATTTTGATTGTTCAAGACAGAAGCCATCTCAAATTACTAATTGCCTATTATCTGCTCTGCAGAGAGAAATTTTAAATGGTGACAATGCAAATAAAATTATGAGTGATGAATGATCCATGTAATGATTTATTTTTATCTCTAAACAATAATAGATGAAAAATCTATCGGCACAATAAAGTTACCATCCAATGGTAACTTTCTTTAACATATTTGAAGTATTATACTATCAATTAAACAAACTTAGGATTTTCTCACAATTTAATTGTATAAGACCATTAATCTATATACTTATTTAGTGTTCTTCTTATTAGCAATTACAGAAAACAACTTCATGCCAAGTCTTCCTTACTGAATCTTGATTAATCACAGTAAGACAGCAGTATTCATCTTACCCTATTTTTATGTATTTCAAGACTACATAAAGATCCTTCCATTATCCGCAAACCTCAAACTTCTACTGTTTCTAATATGAATGGTGGTTTTAGGAACAAACAACAAACAAACAAAACCAAAAAAATGCAGAGATAATCTAAGCACACTGGCAAGACAAAAACACAGGAACCTTGGGACAGCTAAGTAAATCTCTAGTTCACTGAAAACTTCATTTGCACCATGGTGAAAGACACATAACAACTATAGGAAAGCAAGATGCATAAAGGTTCTTAGTTGCCCAAAGCACTACTAGAATAGGACTATCCAATGTTTATATTGCTGATTGCTATCATACTAGAACCAAAAAAAAAAAGAAAAAAGTTGTAACCCCTTACTCCAACTTTTTTTTTTTTCACATGAGAGTACAGCTCCTAAGTCTGACTTAACCTCAGGTGCTGCAATAGGGATTAAATCTTTTGGCTTTCATTTTTTGTGATTCAAACTATCTTAGACATCAAAGGATATTTCTTTCTGAAAAGTCAATATTTCAGCACTTCAGAATAATACCCTAAAAAGCAGACACTCAAGATACTCAGTTTTGAAAATACTAGATATGGTGATTAAAATAATTTTACCATGTTATCATCCCAGTCTCACAAGATCAGAATTGGATGACTGAGTGGGGTGATCAAGTTATTATTGCAAATCTCTTCTCCCTGGCATCCAGCGACTACATGTGTGGGAATGGTAAAGAGCTGCACCAGGAAGTGTTCAGACTGGACATAAGGAAGCAGTTCTTTACTGAAAGGGTGTTTAAACACTGGAACAGGGTTCCTAGAGAGGGGGTCAATGCCCCAAACCTGTCAGTGTTTAAGGGGCAACACCCTTAACAACATGTTTTTATTTTTGTTCAGCCCTGAGTTTGTCAGGCAGTTGAATTTGATCTATGCAATGTCTCTTCCAACTAAAATAGTCTACTCTATTCTTTTCTTAAATTGTGCTAAATCATTCTGTAAGAAAATATCAATAGGCAGCTAACATCCTATATATTCTGGATAACAATGCAGAAACATAGTTTATGAGTGCTGGAACATAAATAAATTCTGCAAACTTTTCTTTTTAGGATATGGGCTATATGCTAAGTTTACCTAGCTGTCAAAAGTTTTCCTTTAGAAATACTTTCTTGCTTTTTATGTTGTACACAGAAGAGGAAGTCTTGTCAGCAGACAGGTACTGCTGGGGCCTGGGAGGCTCAAGTTAGCAGCATGCCAGATTGGGTCCTACTCATTTGTCCTCTTCAATGAAGTCCACGTGGAGACCTCATAAGGGTGCACTGCTCACCTACTTACTTCAGTGGCATCCTGCTACCCAATACAGCTGGCTCCAGAGTAATCCCATCTATCGAAAGACATTTTTTTCAAAAACATAGTTTGGTTTCAAGCCAAAATTAGACATGAGTTTTGTGAATCACAAAAATTCTCACAGTAACTACGGTATGATGCCCTTGATTATGCTTTCCACAACAGAGCAGTAGCCTGAACAAATTACTTGTGAAATATTAGAGGAAAATCAATAAAACATAATCAAAACAATTACCAGGATATATTTTAATGGAAGCATGGTTTGTTGAAAATACTTGCAGATCAAAATATCGAATTAGTTGAAACACATGGCAATTTACAATTACTGTAACTTTGCTTATCGAGCACTTTACTAATCTGTTAAATGGTCAAGTCCAAACCAAAGCAGCCTTTTAAAAATTACAGTCCCTAGAGACAAATTAGCTGTAAAATAACTGACCAACAAAGATCTCTCCCCAAGCTAGAAACCTCTTGTACCCAAGGAAGGCCAGAATCAATTGCCAGAAGTAGCCATGAGAATATATTAGCAATGGTCTTTCTTGTCCTTTAATAGCCCAGCCTAAGTGAAGAGTGACCCACCAGTGTTGCAGCAAACTGGGTGCATCTTTTGGCATAAGCTCAGCTCAAGGCTTATATTCTGATTTATAACAGGACCATTGAGCCTCTCTAATACATTTGTTCCATTAAATGATAAGCAAAAGTAGTCCAAAGCACTAAAATCTACTCAGAAAATCAATGGGAAAGGGGAACAATCACAAGGTTATGTAACTACTGAAATTGAAAATTATCTTTCATCAACTGGGGTTTCTGATTCTGTGAAATATGATGAAGTACTATTTAATAATGTAATTTTGTTATCCATAACTCATGAAAATTACTTATTCTTATAATTTTACTGAAGTGTATTTTTTTCCATAGGATTACAAGTTTTTCTTGTAATGTTTTTCTTGTTGTATTTTAAACATCTGAGAGAAAATATATGAATGACTTATTAAAAAGGTGTAACATATGTCATAACCTGAAAAAATGAAATTAAGAAAGCAATTTAAGACCAGAATGGACTGGTCATTTATTTAAAATTGCATGTGCAAGCTCCAAAATCCAGCATCCTGCTGTGCCTTCTCAGCATCTCACTTTCCTCTCTGACACATCCTGACACATGGCTGTTCCTGAGTTGGGAGTTCCATTTTGCTGATCTGATTTTTGCTCAGGTTACTAACAAGCTCCTACATCATAAATTTAAAGCCATTTGCACAGTCTTTATTCTTAGAAATGTTTTCATGCATTTCTGTTCTACCTTACAGATTTCCAGTTTCCCTTAGTGACTGCCTGTCTTTGTCACGCCTGTGGTTTGTTCATGCTCCAACCTTCTTGCTCTTTCTCTGTCTTTTCTGTATAATCTCCCCTGGTTATATTTTGCCCTTTCCTGTTCTTTGAGCTGACATCTATAGTGAGCTTCTCATGTCTTTTTCTTAGTTCCTCATCTATTTAATTGCATTTAGCTGGCATGACTCCAAAGCTAAACTCAGTTTTCCAGTTCCTAAGTTGTCTTTCACTTCATCCCTTTTAATTCAGCTCTCACAGAAGCCAGAAATGTTATCTGTATATAGAGCACTTTACCATCCAGCTCACTTTGCAGTGTCTAAAGATGTTTCCAAAAAAGGCAAAAATATCTGTCCAACTTGCAGCCATAAATTATCCCCCTGAACCTAATGCTTTCTCATACTGAGGAAGGAAAATGTAAAAACCAAACTCCACATCTAAAGAAGCAATCAACCAAGTGAGCTTGATTCTGCTTTCTCATCTTTCCTATCTTGTCAGTGTCTCATTCAATTTCAGTTCTTCATCATCTTTGACATGCAAGATTTTTAGGAAAAAAATGTTTTGTCAGTGAAGGAATTTTCTCACCCTGACAACTGGAAACATCTCATCTTCTTTCACATGACCAATATGAACTCCTCAGACTCAGCCTGCTGGAAACTGTTGCCCTCACTACAAAGCCAGAAGCCATCCAATTCAGCCTTTTACATTAAAAAGTATCTTCCAGTTGGAGACAACTAAAGCAGCTGTAATAAGTGGTCTTAAACAGTCCTGGTAAAGTATAATCTGACCCCAGAAACTGGGATAATTGTTTGAAAAATATTATAAAAACTGTGGTGGTGTTTTTTGGGGAATTTTTGGGGGGGTTGGTGGTGCAGTGTTTTAATTCAGGCCAATGAACTGTGAGAATGAACAGTTTCATCAGCAGGACAGGAAGGAAGGAGGGATGAACTGGGTGAACAAACTTCAGCCATGCATCTCCATGGTCTGTATTCTAAGACACAGAATTTCATAAAGTGTTGTTGGGCCTTCAATATAATGACTAAAGCAGAAAAGATAAATAACTAGGGTACTATTGCCCTCATTAATTCTGTTGCAACCCAGAATCAACAATATAATTTATTTTCAGAAATACTTCATTGTCTTGCTTTTAACCTGCATTTAAAAAATAGCAATTTATTAATTTTGCCATAATCAAAATAGCATTTTTTCTCATTAACACTTCAACAGAGAAAAAAGCTCCTTCATTCAGTTATCAATATCAGAATCTTCATTCAAAAAGAACAATAGGAAACTCTTATCATGTGGCCAGGCAAATTTACGTGAGGATAATGAAAGGAAGGAAGGTGTCAGGGGAGTAAATTAAGCTTTTAAAAGATGCATGGGAATGTCACTAGCAAGCAAAAGATAATGGAGAACTTGCTGAAAGCTGGAATGGAAAATATTAAACAGCCTCCACCTGGGAAAAGGGAATTTACTGTTGCCAAATTTTGCAAATTGCTCTTAAGTTACAAATATGAAGGCAAGGCTCTTTGTGAGAGGTCTTGCCAAAGAGACAATCCTGAAACAAAGGCAGATAGTACAGTTAAAACTGAGTTACTGCTAAACTATGGATTCCAGATCTTATGTTTCCCTCTTTCTTGATGTTCTTCAACTTCTCTTACGAGATCATAAGAGAATATTGCACAATGATGTGAGGTTTTTTCTTGAATTCTTTGCTTCCTACTTCCAAAAGATTTTTCCTTGAATGAGATATAATCATTCTTTACAGTAATGAAAAGAAGAAAAAAACCAATATCTACATCTAAGACACTAGGTAGAGCTGTGATTAAAGATTGACACTTTTACCTAGTATGCAAGATTAAATTTTCCATTTTTATACATTCCCTCAAGAACAACTTGTTCAGATATAGATGAGTTGGCATCATTCTGTCAGTTCTCAGTGTAGCAAAAGATTCCAGAGACTGGACCTGAAAATGAGCGCCACACATAAGCCAAATCTATGACTATTTTTTTTTCTTGAGATCTGCTTGGAAGAATACCATGGAATAAAGCCCTGGATCGAACAAGGGCCCAGGATAGCTGGTTATTTTTCAGAGGTTGTGTCTCCCAAGCTCAAGAATCAACTATCCCCAACAAGAGAAGGCTAAGCGAGATAACGGGGGGCCTGCTTGGATGGAAAAGGATCTCCCAACAAAACTCAACTACAAAAAAAGAAGCCTGCAAGAGCTGAAATCAGGGATAAAGAACCTAGGGGGAATATGGAGAGACTGAGTATGGCAGGGATGTGGTTAGGAAAGCTGAAGTCCATTTGGAGCTTAATCTGACAAGGGACATGAAAGCTGATAAGAAAAGTTTCTATGGGCACTTCAGCAGCAAGGAGGGAAAATGTAAGGCCACTTCTGAATGGGGCAGGGAACCTGGTGATAGAGGACATGGCAATGGTGGAGGTAGTAGTGCCTTTTTCACCTCACTCTTTACTTTTCCCATTGCCCTTGTCAACTCTCTTTCTGTAAATTTTTATATATGTACAGTATATAGTACATTTTTATATACATACATTATGATAGAAGAAATTTTAAATCTAAGATTCACACTCACAGTATAGACACATCCAATTCCATATATATCCTTCAGATAAAGAAATATCTTATTGCCCAAAGAATAGTATTTCGTATGCGTCACCATAGCAGAATTTCTCAAAGTAACCTGGGATGGTTTGCAACATTTTTGAAGGCAGCTCCTTTCAGTACAGGCTTTGGTTAACTTTAAAATAAGGCTTTTTCTTAAGAGAAATTATTGAAAATTATAATGAAAAAAAAAAGTAAAGAATAACCAGAGGGACCACAATATATTGTCCCAAGCAGCCACACTTAAAATGCTCTAAATGGTATGAAAACATTTTCTACTATTATGGAGATTGTCAAAGATGCTTATTTAAGGACAAGAATGACTCCTTGGACAAGTCTATGTGGCGGCATGCAAAATTTGGGTCATAGTAATTCATCGCATAATTCCTAAAACATCACATTTCTGTAGTTTCAGCAAGGAAATACTGTTTAAAAAAAATCTAGCTTTTATTTCCACTAAATATTGCCATAAAAAAACAGTACACTCATTAAAAGCTTTCATAAAAAGATAAATGTTTAAGCATATTTGACTATAACTTTTCTTTGATTTGACCTTGGCTAAATTGGAAGCACATAGAAAAATTTACAGTCAATGCTAGATGTGAGCTATAGTAATATCTGGCTAACTGCCTCTGCTGTGAAAGCTCTTTCTATTTCAGTAAAATTTTATGCACAAAAGCATTTTCTAGAAACTGATGTAGTGTGTTCAATACATTTTTAGACCCTAGCTTAATTACAAAAGCTTTTTCATAATAACAAATATTGTCCCAAGCAGAGACTATATTTAATAAATATGCTTATTATTTTCCTTAATGAAAGCAATGTTTAAAATTTGTAGGTAATCCCATTACACTGTACTTCCATTATACAGCCCAGCTCTCCTACCCTCCTGCTGATAGAAGACTTCCTCATCTTAGTTTCCAATTATATACATTAAGTCCTCCAAAACTACCTTCATTATTACACACAGCATGTATAGCTCTATCAGAGAAAAAGCTTTAATTGGGAAAGAGCAAAATGCATTTTTGAGCCTAAGAAAATCACAAGAAAAGTTAATTATGTCAATTAAAAAAATCTTCTCTCCACTCAACAAATATGACCATTTTGTACAAAGAAACACAGCAGGACAGGTGCTGATCCCTGATAAAGCATGGTGTTTCTACTCAAGTAATTCCAATCAGAAAATCTGGGAAAGAACCAAATTTTGACTTTAAATTACTTTATAATAGAAGAATGGCCAAAAGAACTATTGGATGAACTCAGGGAAATTCTCCAAAACAAAAACCATAGCACTTTCTATATACATCCAAAATTAAATCTCAGTGTTTCTGTTCTTGGACTAAACTTCTACTTCCTAAAAGCAGAAAAGGACAACTGACACAAGCAGACTACTGACAGGAAAGGTCCTGGAAGTACATAAATTAAAAATGTTAGGTACAAGAACTAAATTCTGCACCCTTACTGTCAACTGTTCTTGGCAAAGGATTTCATCTCAACATCAGGTAGCAACCAGTTGAATCTATGAAGTGTTGACTCTAATTACAGGGTCTCAAGCCAGAGTTTTAAGAGTTGAAGATATGACTGCATATGGCAAAACCAGAGCTGTTCACCCCACAGAGCATCAGTGCACAAGAAGGCTCCCAGATCCTGTAGCTGCACAAGTCCAACTTTTATTCCCTCAGCTTGTAGAAGAGCAAGATGTGAGGCATCTCTCCCTATTAGCTGCTGCTGATTGTTGATTTTCCTTGCTGTACCCAAGGAAAATTGTACTTTGACATTACATTTGATCAGCCTCAGCCACTTCAACCATATTTTAGAATATGCAGTTTTCACTAACCTGCTCATTACCATATTTTCACATGTAATTGTGTCAGCACAGCTATTCATGACCCTAATTTTGCTGCGAAGAATTTTTCCCATCCCACCTCACAATGCCTTATCTGGATCATTCAACTTTTGAACACTTCGAAACAGATCCTATTGTTGTTATTCTATAGGCATCAGAAATAGAAGCATTATTCCAGAGAGTACTACAATACTTCTACAGTGCCACCAAAACTTATTTAATCTGAGTACTTTTGGTTGTTCTTTGTTTATGCCAAACTCTCATTTCTTTATCTTACAAATTCCTGGCAATTTGTTGTGTAGAATTTGTACTGACAATTTGATATGACAAGAAAAGTCAAGTCCAAGTACACTGCAGTTTAGGGAACATTTTCAGTTTTCACAGGGAAATGCTACTTCTGGAAGTTCCAATCTCCTAATTTCTTTTACCCTGATTTGGTTTTTTATCACTTGGTGATTTTGTCAGGGAATTGGGATCCCTGCCAAGGATGTTTACCTCAATTTTGTTTCAAGTCCTAAATTAGATTTCTCCTAAATACTGAATTAGATTATTAATCAGTAAAAATCTAAATCTTCATTATTAATTTACTCAAAACAATACAGCACCTTGTAAAACATTTATGCAGCAGTAAACGGAGAACCACTTTGCAGAGATCATGACATGCTTAATTTACTGCACGACTAAATATTTAATTACAAATGGTAGCTTAGCTGAAGGTGTTCTGCTGAAATTAAACAATCTTTTAAACAGTAGTAGTCTTAACTTTATTGTGGGCAGTAATGGTAGAATTTTAGAACAATTGGTAGGAAATTTGCTCCTTTTTGTGGGTTTGCCTTTACCAGTTAAGTGAAGAATCATGTATTTGGCTAGCCAGTCTGCTATTTACTGACAGGTCTGGTACCTCCTGTAGTTTCAACAGAAATATATTTTAAATGGCATATTAAATTAATTGAAAATGCAATGCACTTTGAGGCACTACATTTGCAATGTAATAGTCTTGCTCCAATGATTTCCTTGCTAACATCTCTAATTAGAGTAATGGCATTTTAACTTCCTTGCAAATATCTAGCAATTTTTTGTTTCATATTCAATTTTCAAAACATCCCAGGTACAATATTTTAAATTCATTTGCATTTATACATCCAGACTCATATAAAAAAAAAACCAACAACTTGTTTATATTTCCAGTTTAGGAAATTGCACATAGAGCTTTTGCAGAGGAATCTCAAGATGAATATATCCTTCCCAGTGTTGAACCTGAACAACAAATGTTGATGCACAGCAAATCTAATTTAGGTGAGCTTTCAAAACAGATATTCAACAAATGCAGCTGATTGTTTCAGAATTTGCTAAATGTGTAGCAATATGGAGAATGAGTTCTGGGGTTTTTTCCCTCTTTTTTTTTCATCTATTTCTTCCTATTGTCTCTCTAGTCTCTTTCAGAAGAGGAAGGTAAGGGATAGGTTGTACCCTTCTGTACAGTGATGGATGCAATGAATGGAGAACAAAAGCAAGATAGGCTGAAGACAGTTAATATCATTATATCCCATTTTATGAGGGAGGTCTATTGAATAGATTATTACACCAAAGAAAGAACTTATCAGGCTATAAGTACAGTCTGGAAAACAAAGGGTAGCAACAGAATCACTTTCACCTCATCTAGAACATCTCTTTCAAAACAGCAAATTGATATTTCTTAACCATCAAGTTGCTTTTATTAACAATACAGAACATCCTGACCTTTTGCTATCTTATAAGAGTACATGACAGTTTTGCCAAAAAAAATTCACCTAAAATCTTTTAAAAAGTTGTTAACTATGAAAACCACAGCCATGTATACATAATTCATCAGCTAAGAGGAAAAGAATATTATATTTAGAGTAGGAGTAAAACACATTTTCTATATCTTCCTTATGTCTCAAGGCTAAAGAATATTTCATAGAATTACAAAACTGCATGCTATAGCTCTTCAAGCCTCTAAATGGAATAAAGAAGTATATACTTGGTAGCACACCTCTCATTATGCTGCAGAATCCTAATGATGTGACCTTGCTTCCCAAAGTAACTTGTAAGGTAAACTTTTTAGGAGTAAGATGAGTGATCATACTGGTATTTATCAATTCATGTTCAATTTAAATATTGCTGGATCAAACATGGAAGCACTTACTGGTAGACAGGTGGAAGTTAATTGAAAAAATATTAATCTAGGATTGAAATAAAGTTTTCACACAAAGTTTGTTCTTCAAATCCAATCCCAGTTTAGCAATGACAAAGTTACTGCAATGTTGATCTTCATGAAAGACATAGCCTTGCAGTAGTTAATACAGAACACAATGAGGCACTCAGCATGGTGCTATCATGTGGGTGGTCTCAGAAGAGCTAAGAGTGGTGCCAGCTGTGTACCTGCATGTACAATCTGTGTCTGAACTATTTTATTTCTGAACAGAATGGGAAAGGAGGGAGTATGGGTGGTGGGAGTGGTGGAAATGTGAAGAATTTCTTGTTCTGCTGTTTACCCGTAAGCTGCTGTGAAAAAGAGAGCTTCGCACTTCAGAAAATGTTGTGAGTGCTTCACGTGGTACTGGGGCCTCCTTCCTGGTGATAAAACCTCTCAGACTGCACGTACTAGCTAGTCCCTTGAGTCTTTCCAATTGCTCATCTGAAGCTGTTAACATATATTAGAGCTACAACCAAGCTTTCAGTGATACGGACCAATATTTTAAAGTAGTGTATGGCAGAGAAATTTTTTTCACCATAAAAAAATGTGCCTCATTTAAAATAAACCATCTTGAGAATTGCATGACATGGCAATAAATTCTAAATTTTACTAAAGCTTTCTACACACACATGATTTTGGCAGGCTGCCTTCCAGTGAGAGCAAGTTACATATGTACCAGCTCTAATGGCCCATATAGGATATTAAAAACACATCAAGAATAATTTGATAATTTACCTTAGGAACAGTATGAGAATTTCCATCTCAGTTTCCTTCAGAGACTCTAATGCCAAAGGACAGATTGTTTCTTTTCAGTGTTTCAAACTGATCTCTATTTGCAAACACAGCAAGTGATGCCAAGTGCAGTTCAGAACGCAAATCAAACAACTATTCATTATGCACTGTTTTGAATTGCATATGTGGGACAGAGAGGCAAGTAATGACCAAAAAAAAGAAAAAAATCATGCTTGCATATCACACAAGCCATTTCCATAATATACTTCAATACTGTATATCTATGCAAAGAAATAAAACTATTCCAATAAAATAATGAGTGCCTTATGAGTTAAATATATTCAAAATGGTACACACTGGGATTGAACAGAACTTAATATACAATGTAGACCAAAATATAAATGGAGTAGTTATACAAAGAAAAGGAGGGGAAAATGATAAATTATTTATTGAATGAAAGAAGAAAATAGAAAATGAGAAAAACTTTTCTTTGAAAAAACAGGTTAGCTAGTAACCAATGATAATAAAACCACTTATTCATTAGATCTGATTCTATTTGAGTCCCAGCTAAGCACTCAGAGCACCAATTAATGCAGCCATCAGTGTGGCTGTCATTTTCTGAATGTTCCTGTCCATCTCGGTTTTGTCTTGAAGCAAAAAAAGATGAAAAATAACTGGAAAAATTACTTAACCTGTTTCTAAGATGATCACAACACTGGCTAAAATGGCAAAGGGAAAAGAACTGTTTTCAGTGCCATGCTACAGACATCTGTGGGTGGTACCTGACAGGCACAGAGCAGTGCATGCCAGAATAATGCATGGGGGAAAGGGAGAGGCATCACCAATGTATGGCAGCCAGCTAAGGCTAGAGCTCTCTTAGATTAGACTGAAGAGAAGGAGAGAAGATATTCTTCATAAAGACCTCACCCATAGCTGGTTAACAGGTATTTCTTTAATAAGAAGCAAAAAAAATTAAAAACACCAACTAACTTAACCAGGACTGCTGATTATTGCTCATTAATTGCTACAGATAGGTGCTGGGCCTGGCCAGGTGCAAGAACAAAACCCCTCACAGAAGAAAAATATAAAACATATTAAAAAAAAAAGACTGCTTTGTAATTAAGTATTTCAAGGGATTAACTTCAGTAGTTTACTGTTGATCAGTATGTTATTTTAAAACATTATTCCTGCAATTTTTCAAGGTTAGTTGAATTTATTTATTATCACTTCTGTAGTGATTGTCAGGTGGCAGTGAGTTAAAATAAATCCCTACCTAGGCAGCTTATCCTTCCTGTTATATATTAATCTTAGTGCATATGTGATTATAAAAAAATGCAAAGGAAAAAAAGGAAAAAAAATCCAACTTGAGTAGCTATATATTTCTGGATTAAATCACAATATGAGAAAATGTCTTAGAATTCCAACTGAACTGTGCTAAAGCAAAAGACAGCAAGCTCTGGATACAGGAACACTTGCATATTTTTCTTCACACAGTTATGCGTGAAAAGATTTCTCCATAGAACTGTAAAATAGAGCACTCAGAAAGTCCATTTGAAAAGATTCCTCCAGGGGGCAAAGATAACTCTGGCATCTGTTCGAACAGGTAATTCTGCAAATAAGTGACACACTTTTGTCTTCCCATTGAACTTGGAACATGAGGGCCCTTGACTGCCCAAACACAAATAAAACTATCCATTGCCCTTACAGCATGTGGCAGCTACATGAGATGCCCCTTAGAGATGCAGTCATTTCACCTTTAGCCAAGGAAATAACTAGACCTGCAAGTTTTATCACTTCATCACAACCCCAGTGGACTGTAAATGATTTGGTAAGCTCTGGTTTGAAAGAGAGGACTCCTTAAGAAATCTAAGGTGATTTCAAAAGCAGTGAAGGAAAAAGAGTTTCTCTTCTTTGAAATTATATATATATGTGTTAAAATAATGTAAGAAAAAATATGTTTATCTGCTAATATATTTTATGATTTCTTTAATGACACAGTTTCTATTCTTTGTTGTGAATAATTACTGTTTCAAGTTAATTTCTTATCTCTTTCAAATTAAATGATTGGTAGCTACTTGTAAACAAAGCCAAAATGAAACAAGAATACATATCCTACAACTGCCCACCCTGCAATTAGCTATGCTAAAATACAGATATAAGAACAATCTAAATTCAAGTGTCATCTTGATATGAGGACTTGATTGTTGTTACTGCCAGAATACTTTTGAAAAAATATGCATTTATAGACTTTGTTGTTGTTGTTGTTGCTACACATCCCAGTTTTAACTTCTTCAAGAATATTCTTTAGGGTCTTTTGCAAATATTTAATTGTAGGCTGACAGTCAAGGATACTCGATTTACTCAAAACAACTCTAAAGCCAAGCACATAGAAAGAAAAGCTGTTTTTTGGTCTGTGTTCTACTTATCTAGTCTGCACTACAATACTTTCAAAACTACTAATTTAAAATTATACTGCTCAGTTGTGAATGCAACTTTTGGATAATCTTTATTTTTATTTACAATTGATAGTCCAAAAACTTAATTATATTTTATCATTACATATACATCTATTTTTTTTTTTAATGTTAAGTTGCTTCTATCTTGAATCATTAAACTAATAAATGAGCTAAACTGGAATCATGAACTAAACCCTATGGTGTAAAACTTAAATATTTTCAAGTACAAGACATAGTTCTTAGAACTGAAAACACTTTAGGAGTAATTTGATTTCTAAAACCTAGAAAAAGAATTCTAACAATAAAGAATAGTGAAAATCAACTCATTTAAAGACTTCACATGGGCCTTGTTGTTTCACTCTTTATAATAATCTACAAGGAGAAACCTCATTTTAAAGTGACTGAGATTTAAAACCTCACCCACATAACTAATTCTACAGTGTTCAAAATTTGGGTATCATGGTTGCAATATGTTCCACTTCTGAACTGACATGAAAACCAGTCCTGAACTTTCCCTTTTAAAATTAAATTATGTGGTAACTTTGGCAAGACTTTCCCCACTTTTGATACTGACCCTTGAAATCCAAATTCTACCAATACAGTGAAGCATTATCGGAAGCCTTTTTCACACTTTAGCTTATTCTCTCAGATCAAAATGATTAATTGTTCAGTTACTTATCTGTACCTCTTCCAACCATTTAGAATACTTATATCTATAGCACAAGCACATGCAGTTAACATCTCTTGATTTCTGCTTGATTGTGGTTTAATGAGAAAAATTCAAGACATCCATCTTTGTCTCAAGTTATTTTAGTTCCAAGGTTCAAGTGATCATGTTTACTCTCATAACAATAATCCTTTCATGTGACAAACAAAGCAATAAAAAAGGTAAGACCAGCGATGACTTGAAAGGAGTTCAACTGTTTTCAGGCAACATTAGTGGCAGTCCTGTACACTAAATGTCTCACTACTTGAAGGGAAGAGCAACACTAGCAATCAAGCCAAGACAACCAGATTGAGATAGAATTTGTAGATAAAAAGTGCATTATATACTGGATAGAGTTTATGATTTAGTCTAATAATTTAAAAAAAAGTAAAGAAACATGCTTAAGATTTGGCAAACTGGTAAAATGAAAAAATTAAGAGCAATTAATTGTCATCCCATTTTACTTACAAGAAGTTTTAGCTAGGACTGGTTAGAACAAAAAAAAAAAAAAAGGAAGAAAAAGAGTTCAACTTTCCAAATTTAGTTTTTCAAAATATTTTGGTTCAGTTCAGAATTAAAATAAGTTTTTAAAATATATCATAAAAGCATGACAAATAGAAATACTGGTGCACACCAGCCAACTCGGAAGAACCATTTAAGATACCTACAGCTGCCATTCATCCTGTTATTCCTATATGTCTTCACTCTGCAGATGAAATTTTAACAGTGAGAATTCATGTTTGGTATATAGAAGCCTAATATTTATCAGGAAGTCATAGAATCTTTGAGTGGCTTGAGTTGGAAAGGACCTTGAAGGTGATCTCATTCCAACCCCCCTGCCATGGGCAGGGACACCCACTAGCCCAGGTTGCTCAGAGCCCCATCCAGCCTGGCTTTGAACACTGAAGCTCTTAAGTTGTATGTGGGTGTTAATGAGACAGTGCCTTTCCACTCATCTAAGCACAGACTCCAAGGAAATGCTGGGCTGGAGGGGAAGCAAGAACTGAAAAGGCAGGGCAGGAGCAGTAGTGCTGCACTCAACAGCAGGTACTGGTTAGGGAGATAAGAAAGCAAGCCCAGGAACTACCACAGAGTTCTCTCTCTTACTAAGAGCAAACCCACCTCTTTCTTTTGGTCTCCCAACTCTACTGCTTGCTGATATCCTTTCCCCTTTCCCCAGGGTTCAAGATCAGTTCTTCAGCTCCTCCAAGCCCCCAGTCCTTGGCTGCAATGCTGCAGGTTGCAAAGTACCAGCAACATGCAGGTCCCATTCACTTAGAGGCAATTTGCATGCCAGCTCCCCTGCAGCAGGGATTGCCGTATTCAGATATGGGGAGATAAGCAGGAAGGTATGTTGAGATGGGAGGGACGGGGGCAGGAGCTCTGGCTTTGGACAAGATGGAGAGCTCTGGAGCCACTATGGGCCAAGCTCACCCACATGGCCACAACCAGACACCCTCATGCAGGTACAGAGCACGCACACAGGAGCATCAAGCTGTCACATCAATGCCACTTTAGCTCTCCCCATCAAGGACTGCCCTAGTCACCACAGAACCATGGAATGGCTTGGGTTTTAAGGGACCTTAAAGTTCACCTAGTTCCAACCTCCCTGATGTGGGCAGGGACACCTTCCTTCCCCTTGCCTTTGTGTGCACCCCCCGGCACAGCACGCTTCACACCTTGGAAACTCTGCTCCCCTAAACAGACACCTGGGAGGAGATCCTGGTGGGATCCAAGGCAGATCAAAGTTCATGTCCTCTCTGCTCAATTCAGGCCCAAAGTTTTGACATTTTAAGGAGCTACACTGCCAGGTTGTGCATATGTGTGTGCACTCAGTAACCTGTGCTGTAACCATCCCCCATTTTCTTCCTCATCCTATGAAAACAAATAGGCTCATACAAAATTTCTGTTTCTCAGAAATAGCCCTTAAAAAATTCTTGATTTGTACTCATGCAAAGAAGTAAAGCATAACAGAAAAATCTGCTTTGGAGCCCCAGTCTTCTGATTTCTACTATCCAGCTCTTTACTGCAAGTAAATCTTTTTGCACACATGTGGTATTAGACAATACTGCTGTATGTTGCTACCTCCAAAAACACATTGAGAAAACAATGTATCATTCAGCTCATGCACATGGAGAAAAACAGCTAATTATTCTTCTAGGGGAAAAAAAAAAAAAAGGTGAAACTGCTTAATAATTTGATTATTCAACCATTATAAAAAAAAGGTCAAAACCAAAACAAGGCATGCAGTTAAAAGGTATTTTGAATTTACTTTTTGATAGATCTATATTCTATCTGCGTTCTCCTGGTATCGAGGTATTGCACTGAAGATGTCAGTGTTGATCAGCTTCCAATCATTAATGGCACTTATTGAAATAGAATCCTGCTAGGAATGGGATTTTCTGCATTTGCTAGAGTTTCATTTGCAGGGGAAAAAAATTGAAATTATAAATGAGCCCTGACTACGGAATAAACATCCAAGAAAGAAATTTTTTTTTCTAAGTCAATAAGTAAACATTTTACAAGGTGTTTATTGCATACTTACTGTCTTCTTGCAAAAAAAGAATTCCCATGCAAGTATGCCAATAGCATACTCAAATAATATCAAAAAAGCTTTTCCCTAAGAACTGTTAGGCATAGCTTGAAAGCTTAAATAGCATGGACCTAAGTTGTCAGTTATTTTGAAAGTCCTATAGGGATGAACAAGCAGCAATATAATAAATCTATGCAGAAATATTTAAAGTACTTAAAATAAAAAGGAAAAGAGACAAATTTTTAAAAGCATTCTTTTAGTTGGTGTTAAAAGACTCTACAGAGAAGAAAATATTTTCTCAGTGAATACTCTGGCATTGCTTTATGAAATTTTTCAAGGTTATTGAAATAATCTATGACCATATATACTTTAAGCAGTGCACACCAAATCTGTTTTTAAAGCTGCTGAGTGAGCCACACTGTGTCAGGAGTGCAATGTGTCCACTCATCCTGCCTCTGTCATCTTGGAGGAAGCCTGAGAGCAAATATTCCTCTGGAGGGAGCCCCTCAGGACTAAGGAGGATCCAGGCTGCAACTTTTTTTCCTCCCATAGCAATATGCAAACAGCAGAAGAGTTTATATGATGCTCTCTTTATGGAAACGTGATTGATGACAGAGAAAGTTTGACAGTCCCCATGTATAGCTCTCTGCATTTCTATTTCCCCCTCATGTATACAATGTGAAATATATAAATCACTACCATTTAAGTAACTTCTCAATGACTTGCATATTTAAATTTCAAAATTTCCACACAGCACCTTTTTAACCATTGGGAATATTTTGCAGAAAAAGAAAACCTCTCCCCATCCTCCCCTCTACCACAAATATATTTTTGCTAATAATTTTCTATAAGTGAAGGACTTTTCCAGTTACAAAGGAATTCAGGCAACAATAGTTGCTTCGTGGATTGGTGGCTATGTTACATAGCATAAGACATATTAAAGACATAATAAAGCAGCCCATTTAGAAAGTCTTTGACTACATCAAAGACAACAAGGAAAAGAAGAAGCCGTCATTATTAGACTAATGAGGTAACTTTATAATATTAATAAGTTTTTTCACCCCAATCTAAATCTGAGTTTATGAAAGAGGAATTTTGAAAATGGTTTGTCTGGTAATGTAGAAAAAATTGGATTGCAGGTCCACTAACTAAATGTTTTCTATGCTTAAAACAAAATACAATTGCCTTGATATCCCCTAATTATCATTACTGCAAATTCTAAAACTGTCTTAAGTTTTGCTCAGGGAGAAAGAGGGCAGAAGTCTCTTATCTACAAGGGCTTCCAGAAAACAGCCAGTTCAATACAGTTCAGTTTTATGAGAGAAAAATATTGAAATATAGTACTGACCATTTTTACATACCTATATCTGTTTTAAATAAAAGGGATCCACACTGCAGCACAGTTTCAACAAGTACCATGAAACAAAATTCCCAAACATTATAAATGCTTAACATGTTATTCCATCCTCATTAGTACCACACTAGGAAAAAAATATACAAGCAGCAAACAATCAGCGGCTGTTTAACAGCCTAATATGGTACAAGGAAAAATAATGCAGCACAGCAACAAGTTCACTGGAGTGCTACCTTAACACAGACATACCAGAAGTACAGCTGTTTATCTTGGGAAGAAAAACAATCAAAAGAGGACATAAAGACTTTCGAAAGGTTCTTCTCCCTGGTATTTAATAATATGCAAAATATTGAAGGACTCTCGCATGAAATCAGGAATAGCAATAGGTTGTTTTTCATGGTATTTTAAAAAGCTAAGCAGACACACAACAGGATGCCAGCAGGCAGCTTGCATGAGACATAAGGCTTTATATTCCCACTAGGAACGTACCTTCTCTGCTTTTGCTTTCCTGGCGTTATGCACAAACCTGCGTCCCAGCTTCTTGGCATACCAGATAGAGGCAAACATTGTAGTGATGAAGATTTCAGTCTGAATATGCAGCACACACACACCAAAAAAAAAAAAAAAAATCAACTTCCCCCACAACTGAGATACAGATCTAATGCTGGTTAAGGTCTTAACTATGCTGTTGCTTTGTCAAGTCCTCTCATGCTGCCTTCTGTAAAAAAAAACAAACCACCCAGTGTGGCCAGTCTGCAGGTGTATTTACATACTGCCAGCAGGAAGTCCAGGGTGAGGCATCTTTGTATCCAGCTCACATCCAGTCTGCTAAGTGCCTGTCTGCAGTTCTTTAGCACTGTCACCACAAACTACATATGTGTCAGTATGAAAGGAAGCTGCAGTAAACTACTGTAGCAGACAGCTCACCTCCTCTTCTCCTGTTCTGAAATTTAACTCCTTGGTTCTCTTCGATTTGCCAGCATGCAACAGAAGCAGCAGCAGTTCAAAAATGAGATACACAGCACTGCAGGAAAGCAAAAGGGTACAAAAGTGCCAAAAATAGAAATGTGTATTAACTGTTAAGGTGAAAGAACAGGTGTTTTATGTGTTTCAGGGAAATTAAGATATGAAAAAAAAACTGATTTTACTTTATTCTTGTGGTCTGGGGTCTATTCAGAGATATTTTTGCTACCTAGTTTCAGTTCACGACAGACTGGCATCAGAGCTGCTCAGTTCACTTGCTGATGTCACACATACTCTGCCGAAGGATTTAAGACTCAGTCAAGGGCTTCTGTTTTTCTTTGATAATGCCTTCACAAATCAGAAACCTGATAGATTTTTTTTTTCCAAATTCCAAACTTCTGCCCTACCTAAGCATGCCTTTCCCTCTTCCTCTAATTACATGCTATTCTGCATTAGGAGTTGGGAAGTGCCTTTGAACACCTATTTTTGCAGCAAAACAGCAATGCACTATTTTCCTTTTGTCACACACTTCAGCTTTAACCCCTGCATCTCTCTTATAATGGCTAAACAATAAGCAGAAACATACTCTTCTTGCTCCAGACATATGACAAACCAGATCTTCCTCCTGGTATCAAGGCTGTAAATTACAGGGTTTTCAGTTATGTTTTGTATTTGATAGCACTTAGAAGACAAGTCCTGCCCAATGCCCTCCCATCTACAAGTGTGGAGATACCAACATACAGGAGAACCACTGCTGTCCTGTCTGCAGCATTGGATTTGGAATGCACACATGCAGGAGTAATTTCTACTCTGCTATTCTGTGGTAAAGCGCAACCCAAAATTAATCGATGCATGGCAAAGGAAATAAAGGCAGAGCAATTTAGTATAGCACTCTTGGGGCCAAGGAAACCCCTTTTCTGCCCCAGGATTTTCAGAGAATGGCTGAAACTATTTTCTTCAGAGCACATGAAATCAAAAGGGAAAATATGCCACTCCCACTTAGAACATCCAAGTTACTGTACCTGCACTACTCAAGGTTTGAGCCTGAAGGCACATACTCCTCAGTGCTGTTAAGATTATAGGGAGTTCAAAGAATTCCTCACACATTTTAAAATGGTAAGTTGGTTAACGAAATTGAAATTCTTAGATAGTGAGGGCTTTTTTCAAGATAACTCCAAGGTGTATGATTGATTCTTGCTTGACATCTAAAAACTTCTGACAAAATATTTGGTAACTGGTGGTATTTCTGGGAAGGGAATAGTTACTAACTACTTCCAATTCAAATATTTAATTAATCCTGGCAGCCAGAAAGTTTCAAGATCGATTAAATTCCTTTCTCATCTAGAATATGATTGCTATAGCAGAGCTGTCTTTCCATAACAACACTTTAGCTCTCTGAAATCCAGGCTGATAGTGAGGTGGACTCTCCAGGGTGAGAAAACCTTTATTATGCCATGTAGCAGCCTCTCAGTCTCCCTATTTGTGGGATGGCATTGTCCTAAAACAGAGAGAAGGGTAGACAAGAGAAGGACGAAAGATGGCCTGAAAAATTTAGGAAGAAGTCAGAGACCTTTTTTCTAGCTGCAGCACTACTGTAAGGAAACAATGATAGGAGAAAAAAAGTGCAGAAAAGGAGAAGCAACATAATTACACAGCTTAACCAACACTATAAATGTTAAAGAAACAGAAAAAAAAATCTTACATAGTATATGCATAAACAGTAGAACACTTCTCCCACTCTGCTCCCATGTTTTTATGAAGAGAATGAGCATAATTTGAAATCATCGCACTACAACCAAAAAAGGGTACATTCTCCCAAACAACTACTTTTATAGTCTTATGTATATTCAGAAGCTGAGAAAATCGAAGGAAATACTCATTAAACAATAAAACTTCCTTTTTATGACTTTTATCATCAACATTAGCAGCTTTACTGAACTATTTATTCAGGAAAATTAGGGATTAATAAAAAGCCACAATTCATCCCACTTAAAGGAAAAAAATAGAATACATTGTTCATTTAAGCAATAATGACAAAGCAATAGGGAGGTAATTTTCTCCACCCACTGAAAATGTTAGATCAGGAAGAATAAATCTTGCCAAATACCTAATCCTGATTCTAATCAGAAATACAGTTTAACTGTTTGCATGCATTTGCAGATCTATCCAAACCCTCAAATACAGCAATGGCCAGACTGCAAGCCATTTCCTTACAGCTCCATCAGGCAGCAGTCTGCCATACATTGCCAATAGCAGGTTTATTAGGGCTGTACTGGTACCAAGGGAGTTTATGATTATGAATATTTTACTGTAACCATAACGAAGGCTGCATTTTACAGAAGTGCTACAAGCTGAGCTGCTTTAGAAGAATTGGAACTCCCAGCTGCTGTCTCCTCACAGGAGTAATACATACTTTAGCCTGCTCACTGAAGTGCTACCTTACAAGGACAGAGCGATGCATGCCATTGAGCAGCAATATTATCACAGACAGGAGATAATCAGTTAAGAGCAGATTTTACAAGGAGCTTCTTGCTGCAAATAAGTGGGTGGTTTTTGGTAAACCAAAACATATCCAAACCATACATTAAATACCATTCTTCTGCCTCTATGAGAAGAACTGGTCTTACCACAAGTGGGCACCTGGGTGTAAGCATGGAGCAGTTAGACTGTAGAATCATATTATTTTTATGACATGGCTCCCCAACATCGCAATCAAGGGCACTTGATGCTGGGTACCGAAACAGATGGTTGTTTCAAACACCTTGCCAACTGTTTGTGTGCACTGAGTATCACCAGCACTTCTGACAGTTTGCCTCCTTTTTCAATTTTAACAGTGCTGCTTTACTTAAGCAACACTTGGGAAGAAGCCTGGCTTTGCTTTAGACAGAGCATTAATTTTCCCTTGTTAAGGGATAACTTCTCACAGCACACATGTGGGGTGTCAACCTCCCCCTCACACACCTGTGGTGAAGATAGATGTTAGCTGTGGATTCTGGTTCTTTCCAACCTCTATCCGAGTATACACACACAGTAGTCATAAAATGTGATGACAGGGCCATTTAAAATACAAATACAGTTCAGCCATAAATAATGCCTTCCTTGTAAGAATGGGAAGACGGATGGAAAGATTGGTATTCAGGGTTTGCAGAACTGTTTCCAGTGAAATGGGCAGGAGATGGAGCAAGTTAAAAATCAAATACTTGAGATATAAAACAATCACTTTACTTCAACATTTATTTTTTAACATTCCACAGCTGTGGCTACAGGAACAGAGCTGCAGCTGAGAATCTAAGGTAGCTAGTTTTGTTTTTATTAGCACAAGGCAACAACAGATATTGATTTGGCTGACTGTACAAGCAACCATTTCCCATCCCCAGCACAACTAATTATCTTACACAGCTACATGATGCCAAGACGTACTCTTTAATGACCAGAATACGAGGAAAGACAGGAATCTAAATGTCTGCTATTCAGTCCAGAAGATATAAATTGTAGGCACTCACACCTCACTATTCTTTAAGTAGATGGAAGACCCAAGGTTTTGTAAGGACCTGATTTTTCATTCTTCCCTCTAAACAATAGGAAATGGACTAATGTTCTTCCTCCTAATGCAACAAAGAATATTTTTATAGGAAACCCATGGGCACTCTCACAAAAGTAAGAGTCAGGACCACCAGAACACATTAAGACTTCTTTTTCGGCCAGGGCAGAACACAGTCTGTAATAGATTGAAGGATTATGACAGAAAAGAATCATGGAATTGCTGAGCTTGGAAAGATTGTCGAGTCCAACCATGTCCATAAGCACCACATCTACACATGTAAATGCCTCCGGAACAGTGACTCAACCACTTCCCTGGACAGCCTGTTCTGATGCTTGGCAAGACTTTCCATGAGGAATTTTTTCCTTGTTTTGACTAAATCTCTCCTGATGAAACTTGAGGTCATTTTCTCTTATCCTATTGCTTGTTACCTGAGAGAAAAGTCCAACCTTCACCTCACTGCAGCCTCCTTTCAGGTATTTATAGAGAGGAATAAGGTTCCCCTGATCCTCCTTTTCTCCGGATAAACACCCCCACCTCACTTAGCCACTCCTCATCAGTGTTGTGCTCCAGAGCCTTCCCCAGCTCCACTGCCCTTCTCTGGACACGCTTCAGCCCCTCAATGTCTGTCTTGTAGTGAGGGGCCCAGAACTGAACACAGGATTTGAGGTGCAGTCCCACCACTGCAGAGTATGTCAATTTCTAGTTATGGTATTTTCTACCAGTTATGATGTTTCATAACATTTTTTTCCTACAATGAAAATTTTAAAATTCTACCTCTTGGTCCTTAGTTTTAAAAATGAAATCTGAATTTCTTAAAAGCTAAATGCTTCCTTGGAACATCTAAGTTAATGGCAAGAATATAGTGCAATGATTCTGAGAACAGTCACTTATCCTGACAAAGAAATGTTGCACAGAAGGGAACAGGGAAAAAAAAAAAAGAAGCACAAGATGAAGGAAGAGATGGGAGAAAAATGGGGGAAAAAAATAAGTGAAAATGAAGTGCTGCATATTAAGGATGACAGAAGTTCATACTCTTCTCTTCCAATTTCAATTTTTCTACTCCCTTAATATTTCTTGTGCCAAATCATTTTTCTTTAGAAATTATGCTTTCAGAAACCCAGATGTGACATTACAAGTTTGCCTCAGGTCTAATTTCCCCTTAAAACAGAAGATACTGCATGCAGACATCTCCTCTGTCACCTTTCCTGATGCATAGCATAGCTGTCTCCTAGCAGAGGGCATGAAGAATTTCATACACAATGTCAGTAGACTTCAGAGCAGTAAAAAAATAAAATGCAAGCATTTTTTTTTTCTCTGGACCTCCTTCAAGTGTGAGGCGCCAAATATTTTGTGCCTGCCCTCTGCCATGCAATTTTCACTGCTATTATTCTGCTCTTCTATTATTTGATGGGGTAGATGGCACTCAACCTGCTACCTGTGGTGCAACAGGTCAAGAGAAGATAGGATGAGGAGGTGTGCTACAAAATTGCTTGAAATAGAGCTTTAACTGTGGAAGGACAGGAAATGGAAATAAAAAAGGTGCTGTGCTAGACACTGAGACTCAGCACATCCCTCAGCACACAGGGATGCATTCTAGCACTTTACAGCATAATGGCATAACAGACTAAGTTTTAAATCTAGGCAGTTCTTTTTCCTCTTCTATTTGTTAAGTCTTAGAATGGAGAAAAACATAATTACAGCACTTAATTTTGATTTTAAAAATTGATTTTCAGCTCTAGTTTCTGCTGGTGCGTAGGAAACTCCAGTGAGTCACAGAAGTAATACAACAACCCTAAGCAGCCTTAAAAAAAATAACTAAAAATCTGAAAAATGCCAGTTTATTCCCTATTTGTCCCTGGTTCAGCACAAATTGCTTTCTGCTTCACCTTTCTAATAGGAATTTTTAAATTTCTTCCTGCTGTGTTAAGAAATCACAATCAAAATGGTGTATGAAATCCTCTGATGTGCCATTACGCTGCTCAGACTTGTATCAAATCAAAGCACTGTGTATGTAGCACAGTTATACATTTGCATGGCAAGTACTCCTATGGGAAATAATGTAAACTACAAAATTTATCCTTGGGGAGAGAAAAAAAGGAGGAACCACAGACCGCAAGCAGTGCTTATGTGTGTCACCAGTGCATCTTGCAAGGCACTTGCCAAATATAATCCTCAGCAAAACTGAATTCAGTGTGGAAACACTTATATTTCAGCTCTGTGTGTGTGCCTCCCACCCTGCAACATGTAAGTACATTTGTTTTCTTATTATTTATACATAACCCTGTGTGATGGTGGACTCATCTCTGTTTCGGGTGGGGATGAATAAAGGCACAAAGTGACTTGGTAACCAAAATACAGGAAATTGGAGAATCTGCACACTGACTGGAGCCCAAAATCTCTGATCCAGTGAGAAGTAGGAGAGCTGGAAATGTCCATACAGCAACCCCCACGGGCCACTGACATACATAATCTCCATATGATTTCTTTATTAGGAACAGCAAGCCAGGCAGCCTATAAAGAGTTGTTCATCTCACGGCTAGTCACCAAAGAACCCCAAAAAAGCAGTTGCAGAAACAAACATGGGAATATATATCATCCCACCTTAAACATTATTTTATTCCTGGCTGATGACAAGCTGTCTTTCCTTTCAAAGGCATCTTTGAATCTCACTTTTGCTTTATCAACCCCAAGAGCAAAATTTCAAAGTCAGTTTAAGTAGAAAGACTGCAAGTTATAGGCACCAAACCAGAGAATCACACTGACTGTTTTGACCCAGCATTATTTATAGGTTCAAGGTGAATGTACCTAGCCCTTGCCATTGTCCAAGCTCTCCAGAAAACTCTCATGCACAAGAAGCCAGGTTGCACTGAATTATGAAACATTAAGGAATCACAGGTGATGACATCTAACCAGGATAGCTATAATCTCATGCCAGCATCTCCCTGCACGCAGACACATGTGTACCCGTGTGGGTTGAGGCCACTCATCAGCACATTCCTGAGAGTCCATGCAGCCCATGCACACCATTCCCTGTCATCTCTCAGGCTGGGTTGCCTTCAGTCCCTCTCCCAGCCTCTGCCAAAGCAGCAGCTCCCCACTCCCAGCTGGAACCATCTCCAGCCATATTCTGCTGTTGACTGGATCATGTTCCAGCTGAGCAGCTCCTCCCCTCCAGGGCCTCCTGACTGGCTTGTTAATGCTTCTTAGAGAGGAATCCACATGTGGACAACAAATGCAACAGATAATGGCTTCTGCCAGTATTCATTTCAGTTCTTGCTCTTTATCCCTGTCCTCAGCTTTTCTAGGCTGTGGTCCTCACAGTTCTTGGGAAAAGGTCCTACAGTTCAACAGTATCACTTGAGAAGTTAAATCAATTCAGAGGCAAGTTTTTAAGAACAATACTGAACATTTTAGATGCTGGACACAGGTTTAAGAAAGCAATGCTTTCCTGCTAAAATGCAAAAGAGAAGAAATATGAAGGAAAAGGATGTAGTTAATTCCTACAAATATAAGATGTTCTGCTACTAAGTATGAGGGATAGATAATAAGTCTTTATCCAGGACTGTCTGCAATTCTTGCTTCCTGGAGTCAGAGACAAGGAAGAGATCTTCTTGTTTTTGGAACTGACTCACTACATTTCTGTTGCCCAAGCAAAGCAAAGAGAGGAGAGTCCAAACCACAGCAGACCAAGAACCAGGTTTTCTTCATTAGTTCTGCTAAAATTCTTCTGCATGAGATTATTTACTCTTTGCAAGCCAGCTGTTCACTCTTCAAATGAAAAAAATAATGCTCTACCACACTGGAACAGTCTAAAGATAGAAGTTTTAACAAATGTGAATTATTGTGAGGGAAGACATTGTAGAAGACAATGTAGAAGGCATCTACCCCCTCACTGGTTGATACAGAATCATACAGAATTCTGCTGAAAGGTCTGTGAGAATCCACATCAAGCCTGATTGCACAAATGCTTCATTGCAATGTGAGACATGAAAAGTCCATTTCAGCAATGTCATAAAGGATGTCCATTTTGATCAAAAGATAAAGGAACTATAAGGAAATATGAATTTAAGGACAAGGAGTTATTCTTCTTAAACCTACAAGATATTCAGAAGCAGAAAAAAATATAGCAAACACTACAATCTAAAACAAAGGATTTCCAGTCTAACCTGCTTCAATTAATTAATTAAATCTATGTGGAAAAAAAAGGATAAGAGAAAATTAGTCACATGACATTTTCTTAATCAATTCCTTTTGAGTGCAAAGCCCAGTTGATAGGACAAAGATGGTGGTGGAGGGAATTTATTCATTGCAGAGGATTTTGGCAATTGAAAAATCAGGGGAAGAATTGGGGCTGCATACAGCTGGTGAGATATACTTTGACAAGAGATGGGCTAGAGCTGATTTTAAAAAATAAAAAAAAAAAATGGTGATAGTTTTATAGGACAAGAATAAAAAATAGCATCATTCCAAACACTTTGAAGTTTTTAAATTTAGTCTGAGTGTTTCAAGAAAACAGAAACTTTTTGAGATCTCTAACCAGTAAAAAATTGAGAAAGTGTTCCTTGAAATTGTCAAAATATTTATCTTTCATTTTCATCAAAAAATCAGAACATTTCAGCCTTCTCCGGGGCTGTCAATACTGCTGCCTAAATTACATTTGCATTTAACTTTCCTTTGGGATCCCAGTCAACAGATATTTTTAAAATTTCTGTTCTGCACAACTCAGTGAAAATACTTTTATTTGATTCATACATCTAGCAGCCTCAAAGATCTGCCAAATCAAAGATCAAAGATTCTTCCACACCTCTCTGCAAATTGAATTTTGCCAAGCCACATACATTGGTTGTCTTGTCACATGTCAGAAGACAACATGAAGATGTTACAATTAACTCATGTGAACTTATAGAAAAGATCATAAGGACACAAAGGACCACAAAAGCAAGGAAGCATCCTTTATTGTTAAAGCATCCTAAGAAGCACCATATTTCATGTCTAGACCTCCCAGAAGTAAAACCTAAGCCAAATGAAGGTCTGTTTCTCCACCACTCCTCACAGTTAAATGCAGGAAAGATTTAATATACACAGACATGCATAACACATCTCTGCCCTGCACACAGTGGCACACCAGAACAAGTATCTCCAAGGTCTCCAGTTATTTTTCTGTGGCTCTGGGGGAACCAGATCTACACTGAACTGAACCAAAAGCTCTAAAATGCTTTCTGCTTCCAGACAAGAGAGTTAAATAATGAACAATGTGCCAAAATTTCATTCCCAGCATTGGAGAGGAGCTCTCATCTTAAGAGAAACAATCTGTTCTTTCCACTTTCTTCCCCTTTGCCATTCAAAGTCTTGAAAAGTTCAGCGAAGGAAAAAGTCATAAAAGGGCACAGACTTCTGAGCAGTGCCTTATCCTAGTGGGCTCAGGCTCCCAGATATTGCTGGCTGTCCCAACCTACCAGTCTTGTCCATAGAGACAAGCAGTCAGTCTGCATGATTGTGAGCACCAGCTCTGATCCAGAGCACATCTGTATCGCACCAAGCCCCCCGTGCAATGCATGCTGAGGGGAGTGCTCCCAGCTGCCTGCCTACCTGGCACTAACCTGCCTAACCCTCCCACACGCATTTTACTCAGTTAAGCACATAAAACTGCCAAAGCTATTATTTTGTTATAGTGCCCTCTGACATGTCCACTTCCTCCTTTCAAGCCTACCCTTTCAAGTACAAAATAGGCCTTTATGCTTTTTTATTTCCTTAAAAATAACGGAGTAAGTTCTAAGCACTTACTGAGAAGGTTCTCTGCCCACAGTAATGCTGTAGGAAGACAACAAAAAGATGGTGGATTGAAAATGCATTACACAAATGTCTGGGTAATTTGATGTGATTTAAAGATGAGATAAGCTGGCAGCACAATCTTTCAGTCTCAGATGGTCTCAGTCTGAAGAGGGCTAATGGAATACACCTTTTGATAATCTCATCTATTATGAACAGTAGATCCTTGTTAAAGCTCAGGACAGAGCATGAGAACACAAACTGAGTGCTACATGAGTGCTACCTCAGTGTACTTCAGGACAACATCTCCACAGCAATGCACAGCTATTCCTACCTATGGGATTTCATCAGGCCATGTGTGTGGAAGAGCATGCTCATCCTCTGATTGCATGCTCAGTGCACATCCCAAAGCAATACATCATGGATAAATGTTCATGGATATATTACATGTTAAATCTCACACCTCTTTGCCCATGCAAAGAGATAGAGAATACCAGACAGTCCTTTAGAGGTCCCTGTTTCAGCTGTTTCTAGGAAAGGGCACACAGCCTAGGATTCAGCCTCCGCAGCTGTACATTTAGGAATGTGCAATGTGCTTTGCTGAGAGAGATCTGCATTTTTAGTTACACAAGCACTGAACATGGCACAGTGGCAAGACAAGCTACATTACAAATGCCAATTCAGAGATTGGAAAAGGAAAAAAAAAAGTCAATTTCAAGCAATGCTTGAAATATATGCAAACAAAGTCACTTAAGTGAAACTGGCCCAAAATTACAATAAGGTATTTACCTTTTGGAAGCTCAAGATAAAAACACTGTTTACAAACTACTTACAGAGCTCTGGCCTTCAGAAAGCAAGGTAATTTCTCCCAATGATTTTCTATGCATAGTGTGAGGGAGGCAGTTAAAGCTGATATAATATAATGTGACCTACATTTAAACATCTGGTCCATCTACTTTATGTGCATTGATAGGCTCTAGTCTAGGGCAATCAATAGAGTGTTAAAATGTTACAGAATATAATTTTTAATAGCAGTTTTACTTATGTATTCGTCTTGGGAAGGCTTTAAAATCAGGATTGTAAGTAAAATATGACTCCAAAACACCGTCATATTATATAACATTATTTAAATTAGGTATATTCCTAATGCAGTTTTAGCTTCTGTAAAATTTGTAGTTGATTGATACTATGATCCATAATTTTCCCAGTAATAATTTAGAGAAATAGATAGATATGTACATAGGATAGATAAATTTATACTTAGGATAGTCTGAAGAATATTTGACTTCAAACACACCAAACCTTATAATTCCTGAGTTAAATTTTCTTCTCACACTGATTTAAATGGGAGTGTTGTCAAATGAAAAACACTTTTTCATTTGCCTATAGTAGAGTCTCTTCTGCACAGTGGTAGAGCTCTTCTGCTTAAGAGTATTTCAGAGTTTTTGGAACTACACGGGAATTTTTAAAATATTAAATATTCACTTCGGACAATGGGCCTGACTAGGTTTCCATGCTCCAGATAGAACTGAATACCAGACCTAAAGGTTTGGGCATTTAAAACATATCTAGCCATTGTCATCATCAGCAAATAACCTACAAATAATTCTACAGTTGGAAAGAAAGGTCAAACTATAGACTGAAAAAGTCATGCACATTTGATTCATCCAACCTAACTTTAAAAAACATGAAGACTAAGATATTACAGAAAACTACAAAAAGTAATATCTTTCAGCTAATTAGGCTTCTTAACACATGTGAAAGTACTTTAGAAGTGTACCAAAGATCAATGGCCATAAATATCAACAACCATAAAAAGCCCAAATTATTTTATGAATAAATACTGATTCTGGAACTTAACTCTGATGTAATTCATTCTACACATAGGGGAGAAGCTATATAAGAACCAGCAATTTGTCCTTTGATGAGCTGTGGGCATAGACCATGGTATTAAATAGTCTGACACCATTTTTGCTATAACCACTCACATGGTTTTTACAAATAAATAATTTTCCATTTCTGTGTTGGGAATTAGTATTATTAGTATTATTTTTTAAAAGCCAAATTTTAATCCTCACATGTGACAGGACATTTCTGGAGAGACAAGAGAGAATATAGATCACATTTTTAATGTAAACTGAAGCATTATACCTATAAGATTTAAAAAGCAAAAATGCAGTTTTGTGCTCTAATTGGACTGAAACTGAGCAGAGCTGCTCAGCTGGCTTGTCTAACAGCTGGTCCAAATCTCTTAGGGAGGAACATATTTTTATAAAACATTTTATGAGGCCACACACTGAGAGCTATAGGAGTTTATTATTGAGGCAGACAGGTTGATTAATAAATATCAATTTTGCTTTGGGAATCAGAAATGTAAGTGCTTTGCCCATCCAAGAAGTCTAGGCAATTTATGGATTTATGATTATTTAGGTGAATGATTTAGTGATTAAAATTTGTATAAAACAAATAGCCTCATGTATATCTAGGCCAGAACTTTTATCAACTTTTCAAATGCTTGTATTTGGCAACATTCAGAAGTGAATATACCCATCCTCAGACAAAAAGATTTGAACAAAATGAGGGTAAAATAGCTAGACCAACATGTAACAGCAATCTGTCTCCAAGACACATTTACAGACAGTCTGGCAAGATAACTAGGGCAATAGGAGTGAAAAGAGAGGCCAAAGCCTGGGGTGTGTCAGATGTGCAGTTGTGAGTCACTTTATTTTCTAAGTTACTGCACAAGATGGATGTCATGACCTTTCCCACAGCAGTGCTGAATAAAGTGTTAGCAGTACAAGGTGTCACTCTGGAATATAACTTGAATCATTTTAGAAAAGCTCAAAAATATTTGAATTTTCCAAGAGGCACACTTTTCAGGAGGCTGTTGGTTCTGTATTCTAGACACAACAGTAATGCTTTGTAGTCTTCGAGAACGATGCATAAGCTGGATTTTCCAATTTTAATATATTTTTTAGGAAATCCATATCCAGCATTCACTCAAAAAAGGCTTAACCCTGAAAACCAAAGCATTTTCTGTGTACCCACAACGTGAAAAAAAAATTGGAGTCATAGAATGGCTTGGTTTGGAAGGGATCTTAAACATCATGTCCTTCCAAGCCCCTGCAATGGGCAGGGACACCTTCCACTAGACCAGGGTTCTCATCCAGCCTGGCCTTGAGCACAGTCTCAAGCTACAGTGACTTTTTCTTCTCCACCTCTTCAATTAATATTATAGATTGTTACTATATTCTACTATTTTAATGCCCAACATCAAACTGGTGATCAGCCTGAGCTGACAGCTCCTGGCACTGCTATAATAGGGACAACTGTCCCCACTCACCCACCTTCAATTGCTGTAATTGTCTGTCTTAGTCCTTTGTCTTTAGGGTCATGGGTGGCATACAATGTGGAGCTTTCTACACAGATAGATTGAGGTGTATTAATTCTCTGTCAAATTCCATGTAGAAAAAACCTTACTACAGATGTACAGAGACCAAGCTCTCTTGTCTGATTACTCTAAATTTGTCAGTGTTCCTCTTTATTTTCTCTTCTTACGTATTTGTTCATTTTTCATTTATAATGTCTTTCTGCTTGATAAAAACTGGACACAATGTCATTCCTTTCAAACTACTCCCATAAATCACAGAAGCACAGGATGGTTGGGGTTGGGAGGAACCTCTAGTTCCAAAGCACCTGCTAACAGGCTCACCTAGAGCAGGCTAAACAGGATCATGTCCAAGATGATTTTGAGTATCTCCAAGGAAGGAAACTCCTCAGCTTTTCTGTGCAGCCTCTTCCAGTGCTTTGTCACTGGAAAAAGCAAAAAAGTTTTTGTTTGTATTCATATGGAACTTTCTGCATTTCAGTTTATGTCTGTTGCTGGGCACCAGTCAAAATAGCCTGGCCCCTCCTCTTGACACCTGTCCTTGAGATATTTACATACATTGATAAGGTCAATTCTTAGTCATCTCTTCTCCAGGCTAAACAAGCCCAAGTCCCTCAGCTTTTCTGAACAGGAAAGATCCTCCAGTCCCCTTGTCATCTCCACAGCCCTCTGCTGCATTTTGTCTTGCCCTGAGGAGCCCAGAACTGGACACAGCACTCCAGGTGTGGCCTCAGCAGGGCTGAATACAGAGGCAGGATCATCTCATGTGACCTGCTGGGAATGCTCTTCCCAGTGCATCCCTGTACATCTTGACATCCTTCTTGACCCCTAGGGCACACAGGAGCCAGCAGGCTCCTGGACAGATTGTTGTCCCCCAGGTCCTTTTCTGCAGAGCTGCTTTCCAGCAGAAAACCTGTACTGTTTCATGATCTTAATCCTCCCCAGGAGCAGCTCTGTACTTGCCTTTGTTGAACTTCATTGGATTCTTCTCCTCCCAACACCTCATGACCTTTATTCTTTGACTCACTCAAGCAAAGACCCCTCAGAAGAGCTGAAGAATGTTATCTAGCTCTCTTTTTCTAAATTCTTTTGCCTGTACTTCCACCCTGTGACCCTATATTAAGCAATAATATTTTGTAAAGTAAAAAATTAGGCAACGTTTTGAAGTGCAACAAAACATCTACCAACTAAGTTGCTAAAGAAAAAAAAGGTCAATACCATATTCATAATTCATTAAAGATCTGTCACTCTTCAAGCCCTTTTTAAGTATCTCATTCTACCTCAGAGGTTTTCAGTTCATGAGAGAATGTTTTATGTCTATGACTCAGGAATCACAGAGTCTATCTTTAAAATTTCTTCACCACGACACAAAGAAATATCCAAAAAGGATAGATGAAGGGACATTCCTTTGCTTTGATAGTACATTTTATTTATTGACTGCAATAGAGTATTTTACTTTTCTTTCCTCAAAAGGAAATGCTACGCATATAACAGAAGATGTGGTAAGAAACCCTAAACTGGCCAGAAATCAATTAAAAATTTAAACAAATTTACAAAATTGCTAAAGAAATATTAACTTTTTAAAATGTCCTGATTATAGAGTTTTTTTCCAGCAATATGCCTGGTCAGCTGCTGAATCCCACAGACACAGACAGAGACATAGATCCAGCATAGTGTAGGAAAAGAAGTTAGTTATACCAGCAGTTTGGCACCACTTCCAAACTAAGCAAAGCCAGTTAATGTGTTATACATGCTACAGGCCTTGCCACAGGCACAGTTCTGGATCACTCCCTCTGTAAAAAATCATAATTATTTGGGAAGGTCAGTACCTCCTGCAGTGCTGTTCAAGCAGTATGGCAGAGCTGACACTCATGGATGGTACTGGGAAAATTGCCATGACGAGAGAGCTGCTACTTTTTACCTGTTGTGTGTTTTGTTTTCAAAAGGAGAAGCCAGAATATCTCCTATTTGGCTCAAATTAGTCTGTGCCTGGGTATCTTTACAGTTATTCAAAACCTATCTCAGCCTTATATAGTACAGATGAAGATTTTAAGCTATAGCTGCAAAATAATTTTCAGAAATGTTTGCAAATCCATTAGCTGTGATAAATTGCACAATTTACTCCCATACCAAGATTCTTTCAGGTGCTGTTTCTCCCTGAATAATCAAATCGTGTTTTGCTTCAAAGCAGTTCTACTCCTTCCAGATGCTGCACCCTGCAGAATGTCCTTCCTAATTGCCAGATTGGGACCTGATGTGGACTGCATCATCCCTAAAAATCCATCAGCACCTGCAAGTGTCACTTCAAACCCTGTCTCCTGCCAGTGCAGAATTCCTGGGATTTCTGAAAGTGTTTTGTCACTGCCCACATGTTTTTGGACTAACCATCACAAAAACAGCAACACATCAAATTTACTTTTTTCCTGCTATCATTGGACCTGTGATATCAAGTTTGGACTGAGATAGCTCACTTTTAGTCCAAAAACCAGGAAAATCACACCTTGAAACAGCATTTGTAAGCATCCTACACTGCTGGTCAGAAAATGCTCTCTTGTGGTTTTTTCATGAGTTGACAGTTAGGAATATGTAATTATATCTCTTCTGTGCAAATAATGATGACAGTTAAAAGTAACACTCAGAACATTTGATTTAATTTTTGTGACATTTAAAGACATCTTAGTATATTTTTCTTGGCTCTTACTTCCAAGAGTTTGGGTTTTTTTTTTTTGGTTTTTTTTTTTTTTTTTTTCTAAAACAACGAGTTGAAAACATCTGGGTTTGTGTTCCACAGACACAGATCATCAGTTGACTTAAGAGAAGCATAAGATCATCCCTGTGTACTTTAAGTATATGCAAATATATTTTTAAAAATCAGAGTATACATTCATGCTCTGTGGCTGTGCACTCTTCAGAATTCTGCTGGACTTTTCAGTAAATATTGTAGAAAAAATCCTTGTCTTACATAGGACCATCAGCATAAACCTCCCTTATTGCTTAACAGTCTTAATTTTATGTCTTACTTGCTAAGCAAGTCTTGCCCCCAGGCAAGTCTTATCCCCAGTTTTTTTTCAGATAGTATATTTGATTTCCTCACCAGAATCTCTGGCTGCAAATGTAATCACGTATTTAAGATGGTAACTGACAATACCCAGGGTAGCCTCATTTAAAGTTTGTCCTTTGTCACAATATTTAGGAATTGAAGTTGTACAGAAACCTGGTGGTTTACACATTCACCATCCTTCCTGTCCATACAGTTTGAGGAGATTTAAAAAAGTGGCACCTTATTACGTGTTTTCCACCAGGGAGAGATAACCCTTGTAAAGATTAATGTGCTGCCAGACTACTCTACCATCACCAAATGTATCACTTTAAAATTTCATAAGACTATTTTTTTTCCCTGCTAAGCTGAATAATTCCCGCAGAGCTTTCTCTTGCAAGCTGCAAGAAAGGCATTGTAAAACATGCCAATACCAAACATATTTCCAATATTAGCATTCATTTCACACATGCACTCTGAATAAGTACAGTTAGTGCAGAATCAAGACTTCAGACTAAATTTTTCTGCTCTGTTAAGACTTCATGGTGTTATATATTACCTCAAAGGATATATTCAAGATATCTTAGTGAAGGCTATTAGCACTGGTTTATGTTATTTTAATGCCTTATATTTTTCAATAAAAGTACCTAAAAAGGCAATAGAATAGTTAAGTTGGATGCCACTCTGCTTTATTAGCTCACACCCTGATCTTCATACTTAGATGAAAACTTGATCTCAAATATGCAAAAGATAGGAATTTATTAAACATTAATGCATAATAAAAATCATGTATTAACTGCAGAAATGAGAGAGAAATTTGACAGGAAAAATGTGTCAATCTGATCCCAATTCTGTGAAGGGAATTGAAAGCAAACCTCCAAATCCAAACATTTTTATCTGATACAGTAATCTCAATGAAAGAGTTTCCGAGTCTTTAATTTATATCTAAAAACCTGTAGCTAGACAGGATATAGAAAATGGAGAAAATTTACTGAACTAATCTTTAAGGTCAGCCTAGATAAAAACTAAAATTATTTCCTCATTTACCTCCCTGCTTTAGAGATCAAAATCATGCTTCTGGCTTGCTGATACAATTATTTGCTTGTCTGCCTGCCAGGCAGCGTGGTACGTATCCATCTTCAGTACATGCTACATGCCAGGAAGTGCTCTGCTTGGGGTAGGCAGTTGGAAAGCAATCTGTTAAAGTCCACAGCATGACTCAAACCCATTCTCCTCTCCTCCTAACACTTTCTCATTGAGAGCTGTCTTAAAGAGCAATCTCTCTCCATCAGCACATCTCCTTACTAGGGCCTGGCCAATGGATCGTATGATGCAAGTCTTTAAATTATGGCTTCTTGGCTTGGAGGTTTTTTTGAGAGTTCACAGAATAGCACACAAATGAAAAACTACTTGGTTGTACCTCAGCTAACCATGTATTTTGTTATAATTTGGGTAACCGTCACCCAGCTACTTCTCTAGGGAAGCTGAAGAGCTGGGTATTTCATCAATCTGCTAAGATAACCCTCATTTAAATCCTCATGCACAGCAGAAAACATTTAATATTGCAATGCATCACATGCCTCCCTTGCTGGTGTCAGTACACAAGGAATCTTTTGATTTTTTTTTTTTTTTTTCTTTCTTCTTTTCAAGATCTACATTTGTTGTCCAGAGAAGATGCAGATACCCCAGTCCTGCAAGGTCGAGGCTGGCTTAGACAAGGCTCTGACCAACATGTGGAAGGTGTCTCTGCCCATGGCAGGGGCTTGGAACTAAATGATGCTTAAGGTTCTTTCCCTTTGTAGATGTGTTTCGAAAATATCTGCCTTGCAAGCTACCCAAAGTTCTGAACCAAACTCTCTGACAATATGTGATCCCTATTGCTAGGACAGATGAGCTGCCACTGACATCTGGTAATGCAGCTCCTTCAGCACTCATCCATCATGTCTGAAATCCTGCTGTCCTATTAAAGCATCTCTGATGTGCTGCAAAGAGTTTAGTGAGGAACAAAAAGATCTAATATGCACAGTACTGCTTATTAGTGATGGGACAGAATTGCTAAGGCATGAAAGGGACTTAAGAAACTGGGCTGATCTGCTGGCTCAGCTGTGAAATTCTGCAACTCTGAGCCATTCCCTTTCCACTCTGTGCATTTGTTTTACCAAATCAGAAGACAATGCTAATGCTGATCCCTACTGAACCTTTGCAAGTGTGCAGACTGAAATGCTTTAGGGTCAACAGAATAAAAGAAAGGTTAAACCTTATAGTATGAATTACATCTAAAAGACAGAATGCATAAAAGCATAGTAATTTGTTTAAATGTCCAAGAATATATACTAAATTATTTTTAAACCCCCTCCACCTTTTCCCTTTAGCTTTCTTATTTTAGGATAAATAAATCAAGAGAGACCCATTCATTCATCACAAAAATTTCCCTCTGGACTACTCCCAGTTGATTAATTTTAAATTACTAATTGAAATTAAGAAAGAAATGTAGAGCATAGATGAGGCTTGCATGAGTTTTACACTGGCAATTCCAGAATGAAGACTTTAAAACAAAAGAATGTCATTTCAGAATGGTGCAGAACTGCAGAACAGCTCTGTAAATAACACAGCAACAGAACAGATTTCTCACCAACACCAGCAGAAAAGCTTAGCAAAGCCAGGTTTCATTACAGCTATTGGGGACACTTCTGAACAAGATTCCTGTTCTGAGATTGCAAAACCCATCATCAACATTAAATAACATAAAAACAATTAGTTTCTCAAATTGCCAGGATATCTTGATTATAAAACTGACACTGAAAAGCCAGGAAGTAATTTCCAGAGAAAGAGGTAATAGAACCTTCAATTTTTACTGAACCTCATTAATTAGCTTTTAATGATCAAAAATTTCCTCTCACATAGCCAAAACATATAAAAAGGTTTTAGCATGAAAAAAAATAATTAAGATGATTACTTAGCACATGTGAAAGAACTATCTTCTAGTCACAATCTTCTTTTTTATCTTATTATGCTTTAATTCCTATACTCTACCCTATTTTTTTTTTCTCCCAGAGCTACACTTTTATGTCCTAAACTAGATTCAGAATTTGGAGGCTTCTAGGATCATGCTTTAGGCCTACTCTGTAATTTAACATAATTTGTTATAACTGCTGGAATTTTTAAAAAGGTTTCAAGGGATAATTTGGTAGAATAAAATATAACTGCAGAGATTTCTTGCTGACGGAGGGCCTAAATGAGTTCAGATTTGTCTTTATATTCAACTGTCAAGCGTTGGTCGCTTATCTATACAATATATTAAATTTTATATCAACTTTCCTTTCTCTGATTACTATCATTTTTATCTATGAAATCCACCAGCACAACTGATATATAACTGCAGAATAGCTGCCGAGTATCTTCCCTGTAGATTTGTTAACATGTAGGATATGCACCAAAGCCCAGAATGTAACAGAAAAACTTAAACAGAGAATGAAAGGGTTGGCTTCTTCTGTTACCACATTGAATGGTCAGCATTGGTTTTCTCTCTATGTCTGGAACACTGCAGGAACATTCATGTTTCTCTTACATTACATATTTCTGCTTATTTATGTTGCTTAATTAATTCTTTCAAAAGAAGCACCTTCTTTCCTCTCATCTTCATTGTTTCTTCTTTGTCCACAAAGAATATCAGCTCTATAGATTGAGGAAAAGAGGTGCCAACTCTTTAAGGAAGATGAAAGTAAGAAAATACAAAATGTTGCCTAAAATGGGTTCAAAATACCCTTGGGTGTGGTGGAGTATATTCAATAGCTGAACACAGAGACAGTCCTTGCTGAGACTCAGAACAAAGCAAAGGAAGATAAGCAGAGAAGAAAACTCTTCATTAGGACAAGTGAAGATAGAAAGCAGTAATGTATTAATTTCTAGCTCTTTTTGGGCAAAGGGAAGAACAAAGGTCAAGAGCTGTGCAAGGAGTTAGCACCCACATGGTGTTTGGTGTTTGTGTTCTTGACACCATATCAGAATACCTGGATGACAAAGACTTTTCTGAGAAATATTGACAGATAATAAATCATAGAACCCTAGAATGATTTAGGTTGGAAAGATCTTAAAGATCATCTGGTTGCAACCCTGCTGCCAGGTAGACCATGCTGCCTGGTCTACCTTCCACTAGACCAGGTTGCTTAAAGTCCCATCCAGCCCAGCCTTGAACACTGCCAGGGATGGGATGTCCACAAATTCTCTGGGCAGCCTGTGCCAGTGTCTCACCATCCTCACAGTAAAGAATTTCTCTTTTATAACTAATCTAAATCTACTTTCTTTCAGTTTGAAGTCACAGGCCTTTGTCCTATCACTCTATGCCTGTGTAAAAGATTTTTGTAGGATCCCTTCAGGTACTGAAAGGCCCCAATAAGGTCACCCTGGAGACTTTTCTTCTCCAGGCTGAAAACCCCAGTTTTCTCATCCTTTCAAAATGAGATTTCCCTCAAGAGCATTGTGGGAAAAGTGCATCTACTCAAATCATCAGAATCATCAGGGTGGTTTTTTTTGTAGAAAAACAGCTACAAGAGGTAAAAGACAGCACAGTTATAAGAAATCAGTAGCAGAAATATCAGTATGGTCAAAAGAAGGTGAATAGGCCCTGTTTACCCAAGAAATACAGAAAATATCCAAACTGGAGCGGGAAGGAGAGAACAGAGAACCCTGGCCCTACTTTGCAGCCACAAACTGGACATTGGGTAATTTCAGCATTCAACAAACCAAAGTCCTTTAGGAGCACATTGCAGAAATAAATTCCTCCCCTACTTCTTAAATTATGTGTAGGACCAGTGCTAGCATAAATTCCGCCCAGTATCAACTACAAGCAAAATAGCCTAGAGAATATTATTCTCAGATTATTCTTTGACTAAGATAAAGTTTAGCCTGTGCTTTGCTATGTAACAAAACCCCAAAGCTTCATTATTCCTAGTTCACCAGCACCAATAATAAATAGGAATAGGTACATATTTCCCAAACAATATATTAGATTTATATTTAATTTCTAATAAATTACACTGAAGAGAAAGGAGAAAACCCTGAGAATTCTCAAGTACATATTGAATCATTGGTCATTTCGTCCTCAAAAGAATCTGAATTTCAACAAGAATTCTTAATTGAACCCCCTGGATTTTTAGCTTATGATTTAATCTACCAAGTCGCTAAGGCAACCAATGATTATAGCTGCTAGGCAAAATTCACAGAATTGTTAATCGATCCTAATCTGGATATGCTGCATCAGTAATTCTTTCACAGGGGAAACAGACAAGGCTAAAAAAAAGTTTGGGTTTAATACTTAATTTACAACGTACAACAACACTAGAATTATGAACATGCTTTTCATGATAAATATCCCTATTAGAAATACCATTTTTTAAACCCAGCTGTTCCAATAGAGACAAATCTTTCACTGAGGTTTGTATATCACCCAGCAGTGTGTGTCTCAGAGACATCTAATCAATGAGCTCTCTCTCTGCTCTCAAAGGGGGAGAATGGATTTACCCAAATCGAAAGTAACAGTCGTTAGTCTAATATGATTGTGTTGGAGGATAACTTCTGTATGGTGCTGCTTTCAAATCTGTGCACTATTTGTCTGGCCCCCTGTATAAAGTGCAGTGGCCTGCCAGGGCGTGGTTGAGATTTTTTGCAGCTCTGTTCTTTAACCTGTTTTCACCATGAGCATTAACCAATCACTTAAGATCTCTCTATCCTTGTTCCAGGCTCCTATTTCCTATTTGCCTATCCTCCAGCAGAGTGATGCAATTAGACTTAGCTACTACAGAAAAGTGTTGTGAGATCAACTAACTTTGAGATTTATTTCTAAAATATTCTTAGTATCAAGTGTTGTGCTTAGCTAATATATAGCATATTAATTTTAATCACCAACAGTAGTTAGCCAGGAAATTTAAATTCCATTTTATGGTCTCATTAAATGTCCATAAATTTATACATCTAGATATAGCTAACTTAGCATTTATGAGAGTGTTTTCATTCTGGTTTAATCTAATTCACTTCTACAGTGAGCAAGTAAACTCTTCTGAACATACTCTGTTGGAGTGTTATTCCTGATGAATTTCTTGGAAAAGCTGTAATTATAGTACACTAAGGCAATATTATGCACAACAAATCAATTTGGTTATTCAATATATTTATTATTACTTGAACTGATACTTCTAATATCATGACTGTTCTTCATACTAGTTTGCTCATATAATCTAGAGCATCTCTTGTTGACTTTGATTTCCTCAATAAATTTAACCAAGAATACTCAATCTGCAAAAATAAAACAGGGACTTAACGCCTATGAAAAAGTTACCACAAAAATCCATCATAGATGAAGGCATCCAAGGACCAGTGTAAGTTTCTAATAAATGTCTATGCAAGACCTTTGGGACTGTACTGGTTGAATAAGAAGGTTGCAGGTATGCATTTGAAGAAGGATATTCCTTGAAAGCTGATACAGAGAGAAAACTATATGGTCTTTCACCACATCCTGGAATTTACATGATTTCTTGATGGCAGAGAAATCTATCACAACATTCAGGGATATGATACATCCTTAACTTTTTTGATATTTAATAATCAGTTAATATTGTTTGTGGACATAAGGGTGTGATCCTCCCTTGTAGCACCTGAAACCAGAAGCTCTAATTCTACAGTGGCACACACAAATGTAACTCACTGATGAGCCATGACCTCATGAGTCCACTGCATGAAATACCACTCAAAATAACATCCCAAAAGAAAGGAAAACTGTGAGGCTGTGTTTCAGCTGGAAGTTTAAAACTAACTTCCTTTTTGCATCATAAAATTTAAGATGTTTTTTCAAAAGTTACACTCTATCCAATTTAGGTCTTGACATCAAAACTGTACCAGATCATAGAATCATAGAATCATTAAGATTGAAAAAGACCTCTAAATTCAGTGAGTTAAACTACTGAGATAAAGGGTTTGGGTGGAAAGAGTAAAGAAGGACAGAACTAAAACCAGTAGCATGAAATTGTTACAATGAAATATTTTTGTTCCATCTGGTTTTCTCATTTGTTTGCCTCAACTCTTCTTTCATTTTCATAACAATTTATTCATCCTCTCCCCAGTGTTTGTTATAAATTCCTTATTTGTTCCAGGATTTTTTTGTCTACTGTGAATTTATTTTTTAATAGATTTCTCCCCACTCTGCATCTTGTGTTAGCCATTACCTTCCTTCCTACCTTACAGTAGTTACTGTGTTAAAATATGTTTTTTAATCATCTCTCTGAAGAAACTTGACTGTTTTAGCTAAAAGAAGCACATACTGCATTGTCATGAGGAGAAAAATGGATTATTTAAAAGGCTGCAGCTAAGAAACATGTATAGCCCCAGTGTTAGGTTTATGGTTGGACTTCCTGATCTTCAAAGTCTCATCCAACCCATATGATTCTATGATTTCATGATTACTTTTTTCAAATAAGATTTTTAAACTTTGCAAACATATTATGTAATGCATATACACACAGATTCACACATATATAAATACAACTGTCAACAGGTTTTCAGCCTTCCTAAGGAAATTAGAAAAGATAGAAAGCTTTGAACAGATGAAGGGATTTCTGTCTGAAAGAGGGGAATCAAATTGCACATTCATCTGAAAATTAGGAAACATTAGAAGGTATATGCAATGTCATGTCCATAACACTTGAGAATAATGCTTAAGAAGTCCCAGCTGAAATGCTTTTACGTGCTTCATACTTTCTCCAAATCATTCATATAAAATAAATCTTAAGAAAGACACTTAAGTGTAATCCTCCATACCATTTCCATCAGGACAACCCAATTTTAAACCTTTTTTGCCTCTTATCTCTACAAAATGAAAGGCAGCTAAAGAAAACATATTACTGTGCAATAAATGCTTTTTCATCTAAAACACATCAGTAAAATTCCCTTTGAAACTCTCTTTCATACCAGGTACCTAATTAAAAAGGAACACTGTTTATGCAATTTTGACAATATTCCAAGTAATGAACAATAACATGGCTTTTAAGCTGAAATCCCCATTGACTTAATCAGGACTTCTGCCAAAATATAGATATGCCCCATGACAGCCATGGATGCACACAATTACAACAAAGTATAATATTAAATGCTTTGGGGTTTGCTGCTTTCATCACTTGTTATTTGACCTTTTTTTTTTTTTCCTTCCATATTTTAAAATGACTTGCTTGCACTTGACAAGAGTTATATTTTGCCTGTCTGATTCTCAATTTTTCCCTTACTGCCATTAATTCAAAAAGTCATGAATTCAAAAAGTCATGAAGATCAGATTGAAAAATAAATAAAGAAAGAAAGAAAGAAAGAAAGAAACAAACAAACAAACAAACAAACCAAACCCAACAAACTATTTAGAAAGGTAAAGTCTATAAAAGATGACTCAGGCAAATAGTTTATGAGTGACATTTTATAAGGTACTTGTCAGAGAACTATCTCTGCATCCTCTCTAATTAACTACACAGTATGTTATAATTGTAAAAATAGAAGTTTTGTCATTTCCTTTGACTCTAAATATAGGAAGCCTTAATACTACAGTGCTGTAGGTAGAACCATTGACAGAAGACAGGACTTGAGAAAGCCTTTTAGAGCTGATCAAATCCTGTTTTATTCCCTCATTTGCTGAGGAGTGGGTGGGGGTAGCAAAGGCTGGACTGCAGCCATTGTGTCTGCAGCACAGCAGAGGTGCACAGAACTATGAATGGGTAATTCCAGGATTTGGATTCCAGCTACACTGGAATACACCATATGTGATATCCATTAGGGACTTCTACAGAGCTTCCCCACTGCCTGAATGCACATCACCCTGACCTCAGAGCTGGCTGGCAGCACACCACACACCTCAGCTGCAAAACTTAAACACTGAAAATTCGAGATGTAAAAATTTAAATATATATATATATATATATATATTCAACTGCACTCCCAAATAAGCAGTTAATTATATTGCCCTGTTATATATGTGGATATCGAAAGCAAGAGACTTGTTCCACTCACCCCAAACTTCCAGAAAAATAGAAATGGCACTTCTCTCCCCCTTCCAAGCCATATTATTTTCAGCCCTTGGACTATGGTCCTGGAAGACACATGCCAACTTATGCCTAAAAATCCTCATAGATGGGGAACACTAAACATTTCCAAAACCAAGTCTAAACATAGCGACAAGAAAAGTAAATCTCATGTTTTTCTTGCAGGGGGTCTGTCATGAACATTTATCAAATAACCCAACATATTCTGCCAAGAGCAGGGAATACAGTATATATGTGGTAAAACTTCATATTTTGCCGAAGTCAGACTTAGATGATTCATTGCAGACCCTGAAAGAATTTCCTGTTCTAGAATTCACAGACCTCCATGCGGAAATTTTCTGTAGTTAAGGTGTGAAGGTAACTTTTATTCTTTATCTTCATAAAGCAAAAGAAAGATTCAAAACTTAAAGGACTGCAGCATATGTTCTGAGTAAGTCTGTGCATATTTTGTCTCATATTCCCCAGAAACTGTACAAATAATGGATTATTCACTCAATAACAGAACAAAGACAGAAATCAGGTCAGCTAGACCTGAAATATTTCATTCAATCCAATACAGAAGTTTTTGTATGGAAGAAGGAACATTACTTCTTTTCCTACATTTACTTTTGGATATTTTGTTCCATTTTGGAATTCCAGTTTAAAATGATGAGTCCAAAATTATTTTGCAGCTATTAAATAAAATGTTTTGACTTTTTTGCAACAAATTGTACATTAAAAATGTCAATACAAACCACTGTCATTTCTGATATTTTTTCTTCTTCAGTCAGATGAAATTATTTGTTGACTTCCATTTGAAAGCTATAAGGTAAGACTGAAATACCTTTTTGTGGCAAATTTGCTATTAAAAACATCACCATCTGTATCATGCTAAACACTCCATGTTTAGATAATTAGTTTAAGCTACCATTTCTGTAAAGAAATATGCACCTCTAGTTTTATATTTTTTGCACTGAAAAGTATAGTTTTGTTGCAGCCATGTCACTTGAAACTGAGAAAAATAAATCAGTTCTTTCTCCTATTTAAACACGATATAATTCCCTAAACATTTTAGAACGATCACTAAATATTTACCAATTTCATCAGTCTCCTTCTAGAACAGGCATCAAACTGTGCAGCAAAACCCACAAGAAGGTATCATTATCTTGCAGGATCAGCTTTTTTGCTTGGTTGCCTTTCTTGAGACTAAACCAATAGGAAAAAACTTACCATTTAATTAGATCCACAGCAGTAACTCAGGGGCAAGTGAATTTGTGCATTAATTCATGCAGTTACTAAGGTGACACCCAAAAATTTGTCCTTCATTTACTTGGGGTTTTGAAGTTTAGACTGAACTTGAAAAAGAGATTATCAACAGCTTTTGTAAATGAAATGAATAGAAAACCAGACTAATTTTACTAATATATGTTTTGTTTCCCTCAATACCTCATCAGTCAGTGATGCAGAAAGGTAACAGAAATGTTCCAAATACAATTCTTTCTCCAAATGCAATGATCTATTAATTAGAAAAATGTTAAAGTTAAGAGTGTGATAAAAATAGAGCATGACAAAAATACATCATAAAGTTCACAAGTGAAGTTTCAAGTGATACACACCATATCACTTTATTTTGATTATGTGTCAAATGAGCATGTATCTCTGGTATAAAAACATACCATAAAATAGCAGTAGAATCTTTTTACAGTGTAACTTATTCTCACAGTTTCAGTTACCATAAGATGTTTGAGTCCAGGAATGAAAAATAAAACAAATAAAATAAAGTCTTTATTATTTTGTAATAACTCACAGGGTATTAGTTCACATCATAGGAAGGAATTTCAAACATTGCAGCTGGGTTTTTTTTCTCTTTTGCAGGTTCTAGAAATTACCCTTGAGCTAGCAGATTTCTGAAGCATCCAATCTGTTCAGCCTTGAAAAGGTTATGTATGAGAGGTTATTATGTTCTACTAAACACTGACCCATTTTATCAGGGTGAGATCTATGGGACAGCAACAGGCATTGTGTTCAACAGCTTAACTGAGAACCTTAGTAATTTATAATTTCCTATCCATCTGCACAGTGCCATAAGATCCATATGTTCTGGCTTTTTAATCTTCTATCTAAAAGGTCCTGATTTTTCGTGATGGCTCATGAATATTCCCAGATTCCAAATAGATCCATGAGCAGCAGAATAAAAAAGACTTCCCCTCCTATGGTCTGAGCTGTTAAATTCTGATGGCTAGTAAGGTGTTGGTTCCAAAAGAAGTTTATGCTGCAGCAAAGGTTCATATTTGCTCTTTCTCTCTCACTCCCCCATCTCTTAATTGTAATACTTAATCTGTATTAATTCACTGGTATTTATACCAGATGAGTTAATTCTGTATTTTTTCTCAATTTGGTTACCTCTTTTTATGGAAGTCATAGGACTTTCTCTCCAGCTACTGACCCATTTCAGATTTGATTGAAAATGACAAAAAGGGTAAGAAAATCAAAGGGGGCAAAAATTATCAACATGGCCTAACGGAGTATTTGGTTTATAAGACATTTTTCTTCTCCCGGTGCAACCTGTGTTTCCTTTTCTTCTTTTTAATTTCTAAAAGCTTTATGCAATAGAGCTTTATATGTCATGAAAATGTTTTCAGTATTTCAGCTCTTGAATTTTGCCATTCATTTGTAAAAATTCTGCTCAGTGAATTCAGTCACTTAAAAATTTGGCTACAAAGCTATAAGCCATTCTTAAAACATTCAATCAGTTAAGTATTTATGAGTCATTTATATTTCCCTCTCCACTGTAGGTATGTATATTTTACAAAATTGCATTTTATCATCTGCCTATTCTTCCAGTTCTGTTTAATTTGTCTGAAATGTTATACAGCTTTATCTTCTCTCCACTGCCCAAAATAATGGTATCCCATCTGCAAACTCTCCTATGTCTGTCTAGCCAATAATCACATTTATACTTCTATAGCACTGTCTAGGAAAGATTTTAAAATGTGCATAGACTTTCTCTGGTCCAGGCTGTCTTGGGATAACCTTAGCCACAAGCCTTTTGCCATACTGCAGGTGATCCATTCATTTATCTCAGTTGTTGTGCTCACTGGCACACTAACCTTTCCTGGTATTTTATTTTCAGAAGTATTTTCTTAGCATGTTAGAGGGACAGGACTTTGTGAAAGTTATTTAGTAAGTACAAATAAATTACTTGAGCCTCTTTTCCACTTACTACTAATTTACTGACACTGGCAGAGATTCCATTAAGCTAAAATAAATCAATTTTTCCTTTAGAGAAACTATTCCTGCTTGTTACAATCCCATTATGTTTATTTCATTAAAACTACCTGGCACAGATTTTCTGAAGTGTAATTCCCAAGATCATCCCTAGAGTTTCTGAAAAGACAGATAAATATTTCTTGTCATCCAGGTCTCTAAATGGAACAGCTGTGGCACAGCACATTTTCATTAACTACCCATCAGCCATCTAATACTACTTAATTAATACTATTTGTAAGAGAGTAACATTTTTGTCTACTTTTTTTGTTTTTACAAATATACAATATCACCACCAGCTCATAAAAATCTTGAGTAAAATTATACCAACTGCCTATTTATCCATATCTCTGAAAAACAGACTGTACCAAGCAGATACAGTTCTTTGCTCCTAGGATCAGGTTTTGTCCCTGAAGCACATATACAGTTCTGGGACGTCTGAGGAAAGTGGTTAGAACTGCTCCTGCAACCATCCCCAATCTGAAAAAAAATGGTGGGCACAGATGTAACAAAAACAACAAGGACAACTGGGTGGTAGATTCCTACCCTTTGGCCTTAACACTTCAGAAAAATAAATGTCACTGGAGTAGGGACACCCAGGATCTAGCACTGCCCCTACACTAATTAGTCTTTGAGCAACGTTAGCAATGCAAAACACCCTTGCCCAATGCCCTGACTACTTTCTCCATCTTTGTTTGCAAAAAGAGTGTGAAGTGGGAGCTGCAGTATGTAGAAAGGCTAAGTTTGGGGTGGGACTAAAAGTGTTAAAACCATTATTTCCTGTCTTCTCCATCTTTTAAATTTCTCCTCAGGTAATCATTCTTGCCCCAGAACACTAGAGATGCAGCTGCCTTGGGCAGCTACTGTGCCCCTCAGCAAATGAATCTCCTCCCCTACAGTCACAGAGATGTCAAAGCAGTCATTCAGACCACGTGTCTTGGAGGGAAAGGGGAGCTGGGAAGGCACTGCCAGCTCGAGGAAACAGGCAGTTCTGGCAGAAAAGAAAGTGTTTCCAGAGTATAAGGACTTTTTACAAATCAGCATCTCCACATTCCCTAAAGTGTTGCCCCAATGGTTCTTGTGTTTGCATATCAAGTTTTCAACTTATTTCTTCTTGATAAGATCTTATCACAGGTTCGAATGCCACTGCAGCCCCCAAGACACTGCCAGAGAACAGAATTATAGTACACCATGATGCCCTCCGGCAGCACTTTTAGAAGTGGTAGAGCACCAGAGTACTAAACCCATTACCAAATAAAATTACAATACTCCAATAAAATTATGGATAATTTGGATTTGACAGTCCACCCATCATAGGTCTTCAATGTCACACCCAGCAGGCCAACAGAAAGAGTTTGTGAGAAGAGAGGTGGAGATGGGTGTCCCTAAAAACAAAGGTTCCTCAAAAGGATGTGCCAAAACTTGTTATATTACGTCACAAGACTCTTAATAAAGCATTCACCCTACCATAATTAAGAAAACTCATTTACACTAATTATGATGAAAATTATGTTGAAAAACCCATCTAATTGAAAGTACAGTAACGCTCATCAACTCAGTTAAAAACATGTGCAGAAATAAATCAAGGACATTAATTGATTAACACAGTAAGCAAATGGTGGTATGTTAGCTGGAGAGGGTTAGTTTCTATATCGTGCAATCATGGCAGATTTTTACTGACTATTCTCAGAAACATTTTTCTTTGACACCAAGGCTGTTTGTTTTTTTTCTCCAAAAAGTGTACATTTGTCCATGTGTTTCTCACTCAGTGAGAAGCATTCATGCAGTCCTAACGGGAAAAAGCCAATAAATGTAACAAGATAGCACTGGTCTATAATTCAGCCTTGAGATATGAACATCACTAGCTAAAGAAATTACAAAGGAATTATGTAAAGTGGATATAATTTGATTGCAATAGATAGATTATTAGATAAGATTTGAACATAAGCAGGAATTCCTATTAATTTTTGCTCATTTGCATTGGTTTTAGCCTGGGCAGCTCTGTGGTATCACAACATTAAAGCTTTTCCTTGTCTATATGATGCTTAGGACAATGGGGCCCTGCACTGCTATCAGAGCCCCTGGGTAATACTATAACCTAAATTATCATCATCATCATTCAGATTGAATTAAGAGGCTTGGAAAGAATATGCATCTAGGGAGGAATCTCCAGACCAGTCTAGCTTAGATCATTACTGAGAGCTATAATGAGAAGGGCAGTGGCACATCTGCTTTGATGTATTCAGGAGCGGGAAGGACTGCACTAACATGGTCAAAAATCTTGATGTAGCAAAGATAAGACAATCTGAGATATGCTACAGCATGATGCTACAGAATGGATGAATTTCATCCTCTCCCACACCTCTCATTTTATTATCAGATGAGATTCTCAAAAAGAATTTAAAAGAGTTTGTGACTTACAGTTCTTTGAAAATCAAAGGGAGATGTATTCCTGCCTAAATTAGGCTGAAACCTACTTTTCTCAAAAGCCTGAATATAAAAGAATCCAGCTTTTCAAGATTATATATAAACACCACCATCACCCCTGGGTTTAACAGTGTTTGGGAAAATTTTGTACTTATCCACCCACACATGATCTAACTGAAGTCTGCAGAGCGTTCACCCACAGATGGATGTGACCCACTGTGTTTGTATCCAGAATAGTGGAGCAATACTAACAAACCCAAAATTTCAGTCAGAGTTGTCCAGCAAAAATCATTTGGGGGCTGCTATTTTTGTTCAGGATTCTTCCCCTGTAATCCCCAGAGGCAATCCAATGCTTCTTTGACTATTAAATTATTGAAGTTCAGAAGAATTTAATTAGTATCTCACCTACTTACCATCTTGCAACGATGCCTCTCCTACAATTATGGTACTATATTAGAAGCAATTTCAGCTTAATTGAATAACTGGAATAAAACCTGGGTTCCAATTGCCAGAATTACCTGTATTAAGCGAGCTATAACTGACTTAAAAACCAGAAAATGTGAGATTATCTCTATGCTTGCAGGTTTACAGCAGATTCTCTAGTATTCAGCCTTATTATTCACCCTTAATATTACCATATTCACCCTAGTATTACCATACTGTCAAAAGAAATATGTTTAAACAACATTGCAGACATGTCAGTTTTCTGGGTATGAGCAGTTGAATAATCAGAAAGTCAAATCAGGCTGCAAGGTAGAAAAATGTAGGCTCTAAAATATTTTCAAATATTTTAACATTTTGTGCCTCTTTCTTCCCAGCTGCACATGCCTATGTGTATTTTAGCCACTGACTGCCAGACTCCTTTCTCACAGTTCCTCACATTCATATTATTTCTAAAATATGTTTTCTCACAAAGCCTTATACTGGAAAGAAAAAAAAAATTCAGGGACAGTGAGAGCAACAGAAAAAGAGCAATGGTACAAAACCCAAATTTTATTTTCCTCAGCCTGTTTCTCTACCCTGCTGCATTTCATGTGGCTCCAAGCTGGCTCAGATCCCCTTTGGTTTGAGATAATGACCTGGCACAGAAGTCAGCTGCTGAGTCATCCTGCATCAGCAAGAAAGTTTGAGAAAAAAAGGTTGGTGATAAAGTCAGTATATGAAAGGTGGAAAGCCACAGATGTGTGCTTCCGATGGCTCTATCATCCAGTTGCATACAGAGAGTTTCTAAGTCATTCTGCTCTGAAAGATAAACCTGTTCAGGGAAACAAAGAGCCCTTAAGGTTGGAAAAGACCTCTAAGATCAAGTCCAACCATTAACCCTAATACCATCAGGTCCACCACTAAACCATGTCCCTTTATACCACAGCTACAGCTACATGGTTTTTTAAACACTTCCAAGGATGGCAATTCCAACACTTCCGTGGGCAGCCTGTTCCAATCCTTGACCATCCTTCCAGTGGAAAAGTTTTTCTAATATCCAGACATTAGGAAATACCTATCCAGTTTCTCTGTATTTTCTGCATTGTAAGAAGAGTTTGACGCTGGAGTCTTCAAATGAGGAAGGTATAGCCCCTAAACAAAGGCACACAGAGTCCTCCAAAGGCATAGGTGTGGAAATTCCCAGTACACAAAGTGATGAAGGAGAATAAGAGAAGTAACTATGTTTTTCAAAGGAATTCAAACACTCCACCTCTCTAGTAGCTATAATAGACTGATGTATTGGTGCTCATGAACTTGCACAAGCCTGCTTTTCCTCTGTTTAGAAACATCACTGGAACAGGCTCCCCAAGGAAATGGTTACAGCACCAAGTTTTGCAGAGTTCAAGATGTGCTTGGACAATGCTCTCAGGCACATGGTGTGATTCTAGGGGTTGTCCTGTGCACGGTCAGAAGTTGGACTTGATGATCCTTGTGGGTTATTCCCAACACAGGATAGTCTTTGATTCTGTGACAAATACTGATGTGATGCTCTGCCTGCTTGATTATTCCCTGTTTTGACAGATTGAGATTTATTTTTTTAAAAAAGTGTTTGAGGTACAATTGTTTAGTAGTCCTTGTGGCCTAATTTGAACTCCAAAATAGAGACAGGATTACAATTCCCTAAGCCCAGTATCTCTAGGAGAGAGTAGGTAAACAACATGTTCAGAAATGGAAATCTGTCTTAGGTATTTTAACCTAAGCCAAATTTCAGACATTCCCTCGACATTACAGGTATTAGTAAAGTACAGGTAGTACAGAAACGCCCTTGGGTCCACTTTACTGTTCCCATTAACATTTGCCTTAAGTAGATATCAACATCTCCAGAATACTGAAAAAATTATGCCTTTTCTAAACAGAAGTAAAATTATGAAGATAGCAGTTAGGAAAATAACCCAGTTTCAGCTGAAATCTCTAATTCAGTTCAGATCTGATCAACCTCTAGATTTACTGCAAAACAGTGATAGACACAAATTGTCCAACAACTCCTAAAGAGGAAACAGCAGAAATTTCAATGTGAAACTATCTGCAGGTGTGGTCTTCAGAAGCAGGTGGATGACTTTAACACTCCTAAGTGTAAAGTTGTTAACTTTGTGCTATTTTGGCTAATTCCCAGTAATTAATATAACTCTTTATACTCTCAGGACTGAAATTCTACTTCCCTGCTTGGCATTTGCTCATCCACTTGATCAAAGGCAAAATTTGTGACTCAGACTTCAAAGAATTTGTTTATTTGATGTAAAAACACCATTACTCTTTTTAGCCTTTTCAATGTCATGTAATCAATTATAATAATTTTATTAAGTCTATTATCAGGTTTAATGACCATTTTTTTTTTTTTCCTTTGGGAAGCAAAAGCTTCAACCACTATGGGGTGATAAAATCCAATGCAGCAATTCAGGCAGATGCATATTAAAACTGTAGTGGGAGGAAGGCTTTGAAAAAAATCAGCTAGGTACACTTGCTTTGAGAATGTGGTCATTTTCCTGCAGAAAACACTTTAAACTAAAAAGCTGACTAGCTCTTATCTATGTAAAAGTCTCATTCTGTTCACATTTGGAAGACAGATGCAATTTGGTGTTCATGAGTTTGTTGGTTAAAAAAATTGATTGCAGTTTCTTTGGCTCATAGTTTCTATAAGTATTACTAGAATAAATGTTGCCCAAAGTGCTGCCATTTCAGTGGGCAACTGAGATCCACTAGACTTGATAATATTCAACTATATTTCACATTCCTTTTGTTCAGGGGGAGGAGAACCCACATTTCAGGAGCAAGAAAAAACTGAAAAACTGTTCTTAAAGTCTATGTGCAACAAAGAGGAGACAGGCAGTACTGTGCTCCTGCTCTCTAAAGCAGCCAAGAAGCAAAATGATCAATAAGAATGCAGTTGTCTCGTACAGGAGGGCATCAATCGTTATAGGTTCACAAATTTGGTACAAATTTGTACTTCATGGGTGGCTTGAAGGATTAATAAGATCCATGTGTATGTGTAGGAATGGAAATAAGAGAAATGTAAGAGAAGGAGAAATACAGGAATGGATCCTGAAGGCAAGTCAGAAAAAGGAACAGGGAAAAGGAACACTGATCGACTATGGAAAAAAGAAACAATATAATGTGAAAGGAAAGACAACACTGTGAAAAATCAAGTTAGTAAACAATGCAGATCTTAAAAATGCCATCTGAGTCATCAAGAGTGCTGACTATTTTTTTGACATTATTCCAAATTAAATCAGCTTCAGCAGCAATTTTTAAAGATTATTAAAGAGCAAGTAACATGATCTGAAATGGATTGAAGGGAATCAAATAGCAAAAGGTATTTCCTATTTAAAAATATTTTTGAGAGACATCTTATCTTTTGAGAAGTCTCAATTAGCCATTGATACCAAGATCACAGAATCACAAAACCACAGAATGGTTCGGGTTGTAATGGACATTAAAGATCATTAAGTTCCAAGTTCCCTGCCAAGGGTGGGGAGATGATGTCACACAATAATAAGGTTGTGAAGATGTCACATAATAACAATATCAGAAACTCTTATTTAGACTAGATTTTTGAAATTAGTTGGAAAGTAACAGCCAGTTCAGAAAGATTTTTCTTTTAAATGTCAAAATTCTGTTTTTTTCACAGCTCCATAGTCCACAAAACTACATTACAGCAAGATTAAATAAGAGCTATGAGAAATAGGAATTTAAAAATTTTGGAAATCACTAAAGCACTTCTTGGTTCAGGCTGCCAAGATGCTTTTCATAAGGTTTGACTAAAGTGATTCTGTTCTCTTCATCCTGGAGGCTTCAGCCATCCAGAGCTCCTGGAACTGCAAACTTCTGCTTTCTTTTACACCTGGTATTGACAAAAGAACATTTTTGATCTGTCACATCATCAGATGTATAAACACATGTATCTTCTACTGAGTGAGTGAATTATCAGTATATTCCTCAGTGAAAAAGTATCATGGAACTTTAGTGCTTCATTTAAATTGTAGAAGAGTCAGCTGTAGCTGAAGTCTGACAGAAGGGCATTTCAGCTACTGAGCTTAGAGAAACAACTGGTGTTAAACCTGTCCGACATGTCTGAGAAAAATCCCTCCTGTTACAGTCTGACTAATAACACCGAGATGCTTTATTGCACTTTTCAGCAGTAGGTCACAAAACACTTTGGAAAGGTGGCAAACATCATTACCAATACTTTACAAATATTCTAGTACTTCTAGACATATACAAAAGAACTGGCAGAACATAGAAATCCTATGTACATAGCATCTAGTAGTTATTCCATGGATTTATTGTGTATATTTAATGTGTTTTAGATGGGGGGGAAAGTCTTTATAACAGGCCATCTCTCAATATTTTTTATATTCTATGAGTATTTCACATGGCCAACACATCAAGGAAAAAACAACTCAGAAAATTACAGGGAAGCAAGGAATAACTAGTACTACGCAAAGAATTAGAGAAAGACAGTGAGAGAAAAGGATTATTGGGATTTCTTATTTACTTGATTATATGTAAGAAACATAGTCAGGAATATCTGCAATATGTCAGGCTTCACCCTCCCCCCCCCCCCGCCCAAAAAAAAAACCACAAAAAAAAGGAGGCTCAGGAACAAGACTATTGTTAAAAAGAAACCCGCTACTCAAAAAGAATAAAATATCAATCAGCTAATTAATGCTAATGGGTAAAGCATTTGGTAGATCAAGAACACAGAAAATCTCCTGAAACATCAATTCAGATTAACATTTGAAAAGACCTTCAATACCTAGGAGGTCCATATAAAGTAAACAGGGTACATAGCCTGAAAATATTTTCCAATTCCTTTGAAAATTCCTGTCTTCGTTCTTCAGGCAACTCTAACAACATATAGTGCGCTAGTAGATACTGTCAGAACTTACTCTGCTTGTGTCCATCAGAGGACAACATTTATTTTGCCAAAAAATAAAGGATTGCAATGCCTGAGGTTTACTTTAAGTTGCTGAGATTTTTCCAATTAAATCATCCACTGACAGAAGCAATTTTTTTTGGTTTCTTTTTTTATTCTGTCAGAAGCTAGAAAGATAACAAGATACTGTCTGCAACTACATAAATCATGTGGAAAGCCATCAATCAGAAAACCAAGGCAAAACATCAAGCACACAAAGCAATAGGTTCAGCTGTGATGACAAAACAAAAAAAAATGTTCTTCACTAATAAGTGTTCTTCACTGTAACATTCAATTTTTGCACCATTTTAAGAATTTCTTTAGAGTAAGGCAAGGACTCAGAAATGAAAGACATTCCTGTCCACATGAAAATGAGACACAAAATATTACTCAAAATGGTAATCTATAAGCTGCTTATTTTGCCTTGAAACATAATGAAATAAAATCAAAATTCAGAGCTATTTTTGCCACTTCCTTAAGAGCAGGAACAGGCAGAGGCACATTTGTGAGCTTCCGTTGTCTCTTTCTAATCCGATTGCATTTTTGTGTTAAAAAAACATAGATTACAGATACAGATGTATGATATATGCTTATCTGCTGTTACAGTAGGAGATAAGAGAAAAGCAGTACATGATTAAACATGTAACAAGTGTTGTGTCTTAATGAAGCAACCTACTGAATATTCAGTGGAATCCACTGAAGGACTGACTGCAGCATGGGGCTTTGCCAGTGACTGCATACTGAAAAGGAGAGAGGCGGGGGGAAAAGGACCAAACAAAACCAACGCCAAAACACAAAAGCCAGGAAGCTACCAGGTAGTGATCAAAAGTATTCTTATAAGATCATTGCTACTGATCTCAGCCACCCTGGGGATAGAAAATGCTTTATGCAGATTAGCTATACTTATGAAATGCAGTCAGTGTAAGCAAAGAAAAGGATGCAAGATTAAATTTTAGATGGCTTGCTAATATATTCATGCATACATTAATATGTCCTCTATATAACCCCAATTAATTTTGTTGCTGCAAGAGAAAACTTCAGACTGCTGTTCCTGACATGTAACAAAGCCTCAGCCTCTCTCAAATAATCCACAGCTTCTAAAGAGCCTCTGAAATGCAGCATCTTTGCTTGGGAAGAACAGCCTGTGCTGTGCCACTGCCTCAACTCTTTGTCACACCTCAGCTGCAGAAATTAAAGCAAACTCAACCCTTTTTTTTTTTTTTTTTTTTCCCTGTTTGAACTTCATCTCTATCATAGGGTTCTTCCCCAGTAATAGGAATTAAGTGATCTCAGCAGATCTGGAAAAATAAATGTGGTTTCTTGCCACAGATAGATTATCCCCCCAAAACACCAGGAACTACATTTACACAGGACTATCGGGCACAGTAATGCTGAAAGCTGTAGCAACCAGCTTTCTCTGTGCAAACCTGGTTCCCTGGAAGCTAGGGGTATTTACATTTCCTGGGCAGAGGACTTCCCTGCAATTGCTCAAACCTGGTCTAGTGGAAGGTGTCCCTGCCTAAGTCAGGGTGCTGGAACTAGATCATCTGTAAGGTCCCTTTCAACCCAAACCGTTCTGTGATTCTATGTTTCAAAACAGCTACACAGGTCTGTGGAGTGTATTTCCTTATACTATTTTCCAGCTCTGGGCAGCAACATCTCAAGTTTATTTACAGGTCACATGACCTACTGAGCGGCAGTGCGTTATTTTTCTCGGCCCCGGTCAGCTCCCGAGTGCCCGGCTTGGGCGTTTCGGCTCCTCGTCAGGGCCGGGGCTTGCCGCGATTCCCGGGTGCTTCTGCTGCCACGCTCCGGGGTGGGCTGGCTGCGCTTTGCTGTCGGCGCGAGGGAGGAAACAAAGAGGCAGGGAATTCGTCCAAATCCGTCCGCATGGCAGCTGGATGCTTTGTTGGATGCGAGAGCCACGATGGAGAAGCTGCAGCCCGCTCCCAACCTCGTGTAGATGAATATGGCACCGGGACCAGGGGGGAGTGGGATGATATAGTGGTGGGACAGGGAAGACAGGGAGTCCTCCTGCCCAATGAATACAGACGCCGTGGCGGTGACGTGTACTACAGAGACCAATGGGAACACGACAGGGGCAGACACGGAGCTTCGGGGTGAGTAGGACCGCAGGGATGGAATGACGGGCACAGAATCCTCAGGAGTTGGCAGGGAGTGGTTACAAGAGTGACGGGGGAAACTCCAATGGCAGGCAGCCTGGGGCTGACCACTGTGGCAGGGGGAAAACACGGGGGATGCACGAGGGTACACAGAACTGGCAAATTAACTAAGATCAGAACCCCTAATCTGAACCCAAACCCAGGATGCAACACTACAGCAACATCAGGAGAGTCTTGGACTTTGTTATTTTCACAGTACCCATGACCAGTGTATGGCTTTGGTCTTTATCCAAAGTTCAGTATCAAAAAAATAGTCACAAAGTTTGTTGAATTGTGACATGAGACTGTTGCATCTGAAAAAAATTAAAAACCTATATAATATTTTGACCTTATTTATCCAAATTGTCTTCAGAACTCAATTTTTATTGAAGTCAATGTTAATTCATGAAATAAATAGCTCTTGCCTAATTTATATTTTTAGACACAAAAAATTACTCTTTATGACAGTTTCCAGAAAGCTCAGGCTAATACATTTTTCACAGAATCATTAATCATTCAGGCTCATCCTCAGAGCCTCTCTTCCCATCTTTGTTAATTTGTTGGACAAGCACAGCAATCACTGTAGTGAGGTCTGACTCACACCTGGACAGGGAAAGCTTCCGAGGTGGGGAAAAAGCTGCTTCTTTGCAGACAGGAAAGGGTGAGTGACATATTCAAGCAGCCTTCACTGGAATGACCTTCCTGAAAAGAAGAATGATGGATATTCAAGGGATACTACACACTCACTAGGAGATAAGAACTGGGAAAGAGAGACATCTGCCTTGAAGCAGAAATAAAACATCCAGAAACAAAACACACTAGATACAGAGGGTCTCAAAGAATCTTCTGGTCACTTGTGGTGTGAAGGGCTCTGTATCGGGTCCAGTCCTGTTTAATACCTTTACTGATGATGTGGATGAGGGGACCAAGTGTAAATTTGCAGATGACACCAATACAGGTGAGAGTGTTGATTTGCTGGAAGGTAGGAAGGCTCTGAAGGGGAAACTGGTCAGGCTGGACTGATGGGCTGAGACCAACAGCATGAAGTTTTATAAGGTCCTGCCCTCGGGGCACAACAATCCCAGGCAGGGCTACAGGCTGGGGGAAGAATGGCTGCAAAGCTGCCCAGTGAAAAGGACTTGGGAGTGCTGTTCAACAGCAGCTGAACAGGAGCCAGCATGTGCCCAGGTGGCCAAGGAAGCCAGTGACATCCTGGCCTGGATCAACAATAGTGTGACCAGGGCAATGATTGCCCCTCTGCACTCAGCACTGCTGAGGCCTCACCTCAAATCCTGTGTTCAGTTCTGGGCCCCTCAGTACAAGAAGGACATTGAGGGGCTGAAGCATGTCCAGAGAAGGGCAACGGAGCTGGGGAAGAGTTTGGAGCACAAAACTGATGAGGAGTGGCTGAGGGAGCTGAGGGTGTTTATCCTGGAGAAAAGGAGGCTCAGGGGGGACCTTCTCATTCTCTACAACACCTGAAAGGAGGTCAAAGTCAGGTGCTGGTTGGCCTCTTCTCCCACACAACTGAACCTGTGCCATGGGAGATTCAGGCTGGATATAAGGATGAATTTCTTCATGAAAGGGTTGTTAAATATTGTAATGAAGTTCCCAGGGAAGTGGTAGAGCCACCATCCCTGGAGGTGTTCAAGAAATGACTGGATGTGCCACTTAGCACCATGGTCTAGTTGACAAGATGGTGATCTGTCAGAGACTGGACTTGATGATATCAGAGGTCTTTTCCAGCCTAAATAATTCTGTGATTCTGTGACTCAAGTAATGAGCAAGACAGGGCTTCCTGCCATTAAAAACAAAAACAAAACAAAACAAAACAAAACAAAACAACAACAAAAAAACAACAAAAAACAAACAAACAAACAAACAAACAAACAACAAAAAAAACCCATCAAAAACAAAAAACAAAACAAAACAAAACAAAACAAAAAAAAAAATCTATGTGCTCTGCCATTGGGAGAAGCAGCCCTCCTTCTGTAAAGCAATTTGTACAAATGCCAATTTATGGATAACCTTAACTTTGCACACTGCTGAGCCCATTTGTTCCATGCGGAGATGGCTTTTCTCCTCTCTCCACTGAAAAGTCATTCCATCAATCTTGACTTTCTGCAAGCTGTCAGCAACCCAGCTGAGCTGCAGGACAATATCCTGGGACAGAAATAAAAGGAGTAATAGGCAGTGTTGCTCCTTCCCTTCCAGAAAATGAGGCTGTCAAAGATGAGGCAACTGAAGATGATCATTACTGATCATTCTTGTTTGGAAGTAACTTAGCTTAGTATAGTTATTCACCTGGTTATTTGTTTTTGCTCAATTTCCATTGATGCTTACAGTTGAACCTGGCATTAAATTAGGAAATGGAGATAGCTGGAATAGCCTGACATTTAAAATGTTCAGACAACCAAGGAGATGAGAGATCCTTACAAGGATTTTTACTTTTCAACTTATCTTAACAAAGTGGAGTATACTGAAAAACAAAAATAAATCTAACATCCCAATAATACTAGTAAGGTTCATTTAGGAGCCAGAGTTATCATTCATTTAATGAACACTGATTAACTCTATTCCTGGGAGGAAGGGGCACGTATTTAATTTAGAGACAGAACTTGGCACCTCTGATTTTCAGGTACAGTTGTGTTGAATTCAGATTTCCCAAAAACACCAGGGATTCACAGGGCATTTTTTACTGAATTAGTACTTTCTAAGGCATCTAAGAAAACTCTCAATAGTATACCATGAAGCTTTACAAATGCAGACCAAAGAATTCTGAGCTTACTACACCATCTCGTGTCAAATGAGGGGAAGTGCAAGAAAATGATTTTAAATTCTCTTTCCATTACACTACAGACTTTTTTTCCTTCAAGAGATTATTAAAAGGCAATTCCATCACCTCCATAAGTTGAAAAGAACATTTATTATTGTAATATGGCAACTCTAACAAAACTTCTCCAATGCTAGCATTTTCCCAAATGTTAATACATCCACGTAACTGAAAACTTCTTTTACAACTTCAGTGTTTGACATTCAAAGTTGCTTAAGCTGTTGAAAATTTTGTCTTTTGCACACTAATAAGCAGATCAACCTTTATCAGGAGTTTGAATCTTTCTAAAATTAAGCATTTTTCAGAACTAAGTTGACTGCACATGAAATGGAAAGTAGAAAAGCAAAGTCAATGCAAAATACAATAAGGTGAAGAAGTGAAAAAGACAGGGAAAATAAAAGAAGGTCTGCTTTGCAGCAAAACTGCTCTTGCTTATTATTATCTTCTGAAAGGGAGTAATCTGACTAGTGCATACTAGGTTTTAGTTACTTGGAAGATAAGAAAAACACGCCTACCTTCAATTTCAGAAAAAAACTATTCACATTTCTAAACAATATCATAATCAGTGTCTGTATGTCTCAAAAAGATTTTCAGAATGTATGAGGACCACATTTCTTATTATCCAGCACATGAAACAAGTTCAAGGGTGTTGAAGAAAATTAGTTTTATATTTTGGTTTCCAACACAACCTCCTGAGGTAATCAATAATCATAGAATCATGTCATCATAGAACCATAGAATGGTTGGGTTGGAAGGGATCATCTTAAAGGCCATCTAGTTCCAGCACTCTGCCATGGGCAGGGATACCTTCCAGTAGACCAGGTTGCTCAAAACCCCATCCAGCCTTGGCCTTGAACATTTCCAGGGATGGGGCATCCACAGCTTCTCTGGGCAACTTGTGCCAGTGCCTCACCATCCTCACAGTAAAGAATTTATTCCTAATATCCAATCTAATAATCTAATAACAATGAGCTCCGCTAGGGTGTTTCTGGACTACATCAAACCGCACAATCTGAGATATGAAGTTACTGCCAAATTCTTTAAGAATTTGTATACTTCAAAATTTAAGACGTATCGGTTCTATGCAAACATGGGCCATATCAGGCATTTTGAATCATAGCTGTTAATAAAAATATGGTCTAAATGCTTCCATTCTGAGTGTCATAAAATGTTTCAAGAATCCCTGGAATGTTTTACCTGGAGATGTACATGGCGGAATAGACAGGCCCATGATTTCTCTGCTTGACCTTCAACCATCCACGCAACCTTCCTCTGTAATCATGCAAGTCTGTGCTCAAACTGACAAGGTGGATTATGGATGCAAACCGAGATGTTCCCTGAGAGCTGGGGAGCAGGGTGTTGTCAGCAAGCAGTCTCCATGTACAGACAAGGTGTAACACCCATGGCTTCCACAGATGGCTGTGAGCACTGGTCAGTTGTGAGGGCTAGAATCAGCCAGCCCAAAGGAAAGTTTTATAACTGTAACATCTTTGCAGATTTCTTTCAAAATGAACAAAAATATATGGAAATAAACAACTCTTTTATTCTGCCAAAGTCAAGTCACTTAGGAAAAGTGATGTGATTAGGATGGACACGTGGCTTGGTCTTGGGACAACATTTTGGTTCCGAAGTATCTTAACTGGATTATTTTTATGCTCAAACATTTTCCTTTTATGATACTATTTCAAGACAAATATTGGGTAATCATCCTGTCATCAGGGCGTCATGCAGCCACTAAACACAAAAAACTGCTTCAAAACTTGCTGGAGAGGTGCAGCCTGGTGCTGCAAGTCCCTACGGAGAAATTCAGGCAGTGAAATGCAGCCAGGCAGTGATTTAACCCCACCCAGCCTGGCAGCCAATGTGCTTGCTGGCCTGGGTGAGTGGTCAGATGGACAGTCCTAATGGAACACATTACATTTTGTGATCCCTGGCTTGGTGCTAAGGAAACTTCCCAGTCTGACCATTCACAGACTCTACCAGTCACACTCCCAGCACCAGAAACTGCACCAAATGCATTCCTCAGCGTTTGGTACAAGCAGACTCATGACTTTCATGTACACATATTTTCCCTTTGCACCAAATGCTCTAACCTGTAACCAGAAAAGTGAGGCAGAACAAGTCAAAAGCTCTTGGTGCAGTTTCCCAACAGCATTATCCTGCTGCCATTGCCAGTGTTTTCTCACTCCTTAGAAATTACCTGACAGTATTTGGACCACAGTACTTGCCATTTCTCCTCAGAGCAGGATTCCAGCAGTTTCACTTCTCACAGGAGTCAATGAAATATTTAAATTGCGGGCATTATTTTCCAGTTAATCTTTAAGAATCCATTATTTTACATTTCCCTAGAAAGGCGTGCTATGGGTTGAGATGCAGTTTTTGCCATTATTCAGTGCAGCCATGTTCACACAATACTGCTGAGGAGATGGCAGAATACTTAATGATATCAGGCTATAGGTTGGAAGGTCTGTAATTCAAGACAATAACCAATTCTGACTAGATTCTGGAGTGTTCACAATGCTATTTCTCAACTATGTGGAAATCACTGTGACTAAAAGCTTCTGAATAGGGATTTCAGTCAATTGCCAAAAATAAAAAATGAATCCAAAGCAGGTGTTTCAGATAGGAAGGGCAACACAATGCCATGAGCTCTAGCAGAATTCCTCCAGCCTCCTGAGCTAATTGTCTACTGAAGGTTAAAAGATGGGAGCAGGGGAAAGGAAGCAGGAACTTCAAAGCCATTTGAAGAGGCAAACAGCTAAATTTAGATTAAATGGCAGGCATGGGACTATTAAGTGGCAGATATAAGAACTGAATCTGAAGGAAAGAAAGGAAGGGGACAGAGTCAAAGACAAAAATCCTCATGGTAAAGGGAGAACTTGCAGGAGACACTGATTTCCAAGAGGAAATACTATACAGCTTCTGTCCTACCATCACATCAGAAAACAGCAGCAGACAACAAGTTTGTCCTGTTATAAGAGCAAATAAGACTGGGAGCTTTTTCAAGGCAATTGTGCATGTCTGGGGATACCCTTCACTTCACAACAAGCTTTTTGACATCATTGCTACATCCTCAGCTTATGTAGCCTTACACCCTCAGGATTACGTAGCCTTACTTGAAAGTCTCCAAATGTGAACAATAATGTCTAGTTTTGACCTTCATGAACAGGAAACATCACTGTAATCACCATACTCAAAGAGTCTTAGAGGTACAGAGATGTTTCCTTTCCAGGCCAGAAATTGCTTGGTCTGTGATTGTTCCTTGACGCTAGACAGAGGTCTCATGGAGGTAATCCTTTCCAAATAACTAAAGTGATAGCCTCAGCACAAGATGATCTATCACTGCTTGGTACTGGTGGCTTCTGCAGTAAAAGTGAGGTAAGTAACCCAGAAAATTGCGGAAACCTAAAAAGACAAACGTCATACAAACTAAACACAGGACCAACAAGAGCAAAGGACAAAGATTCATTCACATGGCTATTCCACAAAGGCTCAATGAACACCAGCTATAGTCACATCAATCTTTAATAGTAAACACTTCCTTTCACTTGTAACCACACTGTAAACACTCTGCTAGGCAAGCAGTGCCCATTTCACAGGCTTTGAGCACCAGAGGGAGCAAAGCCCATCTGCCTTGTTTGCTGCTTAGATAATTGCTGGAATAAAACGATTACCCAGAACATCACTGCCTCTAGTAAAGAATATTATTCTTTTTCCCTCCTTCCCAGGCCTAGTAGAAACTAAAATAGAAAACCCATCATGCTAATCATTGCATCAATGCTCCTTCCACAAGAGAAGCTCTAGGAATATTTTCCAACTACTGCATTCTTATTAAATGACAAATGTAAATTTTCAGGAATGGATTCCTTTTTGGTTATTACACAGGTTCACCAGGAAGAGAAACATTTTGGCCCAACAAGATATATCAGAGGACACCAGACCCACATACAGCTAAAGCTTCTATATTTTATAAATAATTGCCTTAGTTAACAGAAATATATCTCTACAGCACTCTGAATTGCATCAAAACCCACAGAAAACTGCAAGTGCTTGAGCAGCAAGGATATGAATAGAGGCAAATGAGCTCCCTTTTCAGACATAACTTGTGAATTCGATACAGCTTTCTGAGAGATTAAAAAACTTGTTTCATTTAAAGTTTTTTTTTCAATTTCTGAACAAGGATCATCAGGAAGGGAAGTCTGCCATTTCGAAATCACCGTGATATTGAGGCTGCGAACCTACATAATTCCTTTCACAATGTACAGAAAAACAGGCTCATTTACCAGGAATCCTTTTTACTCAAGCAAAAGCCTAACTCAAAGCAGAAAGCTCACATCTCTATACAAAGCTCTGTCAACTAAACTATCACCTGTTCCACTAAAGTGAGCCTTAAAAACCCATCACAGGAAAATCAATCTGCAGTGATAGATTTCAGAAAGCAGCTTGTCTCTTTGTACAACAAAATAAGTTTCCCAGATATTTCATGGTACGCGTTTTCTCGTATTTGAGGAATAAAGCCATGAGCTGTATGGATCCTACCTTCAAAGGAGAAATGTGAGACTGTAAGACGTATCCATGGACATTCTCTATTTGAGACAAGTTCTTCTCTGACACATGAACAAGCTCTGGGCCTCTCACTTCGTGGGTTAAACGAGGCAAGGTATGGTCATGTGGAGCATCCTCATCTTGATAACGATATTTCTAGAGGAAGAAAACATCAAGGAAGAACAAATAAGCTTTTAGGAGGTAATTCCTATATTTCAATATAATTGTGGAATAACAAAAAAATATGATTCAGTAGACAATAATAATCAGATTTCCTAGAGTATTCTGGAGACAATGAACAATTCTTTTTTCACCATTGTATCAAAGAGAGAAATGTGTGGTATATGTCACTGATACACAAGACTTTCACTATCAAATAGACATTTGAGATGACACACTGATAATGAAAAAAAAGAGATGTCAATCAGCTAAGCTGTAGTGTCAGATCACGTTTCACATCCCTGTGTTAATAGTTAGAGTTCTGTAGCCCTTCTCTGCAAAATACTTGAGTTGTTTTCCACTTGGCAGTGTGTACTCTGATGGTGGAGAGCACACACATACATCCACAGAGGCACAGTCCCACAGAAGATTCCCCGGTAGTAAAGTTCTATCCTTAAACCCTTCTTCTCCATGGAGAGGTAACATGAGGGGCTTGTCCAAGATCCCAAACCAAGCTTGTAACAACAAGGAATATAACCCTAAAAATTAAACTAAATTACCTGATCTGTTCTCCAGCCAGAATGCTTTGTAAAGAGGTGCCATCCCCTCAGCTGTATCCTGAGGAGGGGGCTATTTGACAAAAGCCTAAGATTTGTTTGTATGGCCATATAAGAAAAATAAATCTGAAGTCCAGGTACCTGAACATCCCAAAGCAGACCTCTCCATGCAGCAGACATCTCTGCTGCTTGTCCACTTCACTTTGACCAATCAGCTATGGAGTGTTATTTCATTTACTCATCCCTCCTAAGGAAACCACCCCAGTGTATTCCTGCCTTCAATCTTATGTATGGAAATGTTTCAGTAGTTGCCAATTATTTTCAGAATACACATGTGACATGATTTATTCTCTTCTTCTTTTCTGGGATATGCCTTCAGCCCATCACATATTCACTTTTCAGATAACATAATTAATGAATATATGAAATGACTGGCACCAGCCAAATATTATTTGGGCAAGAAGCCATCAGTCTAATATATAGTACTCCAGCCAATGTCACATTTAAGGCTTGGCACACAGATCATTTAAGCCACAGGCAATCAATTATTTTTTTTAATTGAGTGAGTACTCTTTCTAAAAAGACGACTACTCTGAGACATCTTTTAAGTGAGTCATTTGCTAAAATGTAATTAGGAGAAATAAGAGCAGAATACTAGAATCATCTCATTAACTCAGGAATGGGGAAAATGGAAATATCCAGTGGCTACTTTGTAAGGAGACAAGACGGCAATGACAGAAGCCATGAGAAGCTCTATCATAGAACCATTCAGCTTGGAAAGAATCTTTAAGATCAGTGAGTCCAACCATCCAACCCAGCACTGCCAAGTCCACCACTAAACTATGTCCCCAAGTGCCACATATACATGACTGAAATACCTCCAGGGATGGTGAGTCAACCACTTCCCAGGCAGACTGTTCCAATGCTTGACAGCCCTTTAAGTGACAAAATTTTTCCTGATGTCTAATCTAAATCTCTCCTGGCACAACTTGAGGTTGTTTTCTCTCATCCTATCAGTTGTTATTTGGCAAAGAGACCAACCCCCACCTCACTACAATCTCCTTTCAGACAGTTGTAGAGAGTGTTAAGGTCCCTCCTGAGCATGCTTTTCTCCAGGATAAACACCCACACCTTCCCAGCCACTCCTCATCAGACTTGTGCTCCAGACCCTTCCCCAGCTCTGTTGCTCTTCTCTGGACATGCTCCAGCCCTTCAGTGTCTTTGTTGTAGTGAGGGGCCCAAAACTGAACACAGGATTTGCAGTGTGGCCTCACCATTGGTGACTACAGGGGGACAATCACGGTCCTGGTCCTGCCGACAACATTTTGCAGATACAAAAAATTATACACATATAGATACGTATACACAGGCTTCCCACTTCTCACAAGTTCCTGATCTTCTGGGTGGATGTGGGAGGAATGGAGTCCCTCTCACTATAAGGACTGAGAGCTGCACTGCAAAATAGGACTTGGAGCTTCTTGTGGATGATAAGCTGGACATAAGCAAACAGGGAATGCACAGCCCAGAAAGCCAGCCTCATCCTGGGCTGCATCAAAAGAGGAGTGGCCAGCAGGTCAAGGGAAACGTTTCTCACCCTGTACTCTGATCTTGTGGCACCCCACCTGAAGCACCGCATCCAGCTCTGGGGTCCTCAGCACAAGAAAGACATTCCCTCCTCTGTACCTATTACAGCAGATACAGAAGAGGGTTACGAATAGGATCAGAGGGATGGAGAACATCTCCTATGAAGATAGGCTGAAAGAGCCTGGATGTTCAGCCTGGAGAAGAGAAGGTTTCAGGGTGAGACCTTTCAGTACTTTAATGGAGGGAGAGGGATTTTCTTATATAGGCATGTAGTAACAGGATAAGGGGGAATGGTTTTAAACTGGAAGAGGTTTAGATTACATATTAGGAAGAAATTCTTCCTCAGTGTGATGAAGCATTGGAACAGGATGAAACTCCACAGGGAGTTTGTAGATACCCCATCCTTATAAGGGATGTTTGAGCCCAGGTGAGATGGGGCCCTAAGCAATCTCATTTAGTAGATGTCATCCCTGGTCTTGCAGGGGGTTGAATCTTTAAGGACCCTTCCTACCCAAACCATTTTATGTTCTATGATTCATTATATGATTATATATTTCATTATATATGATTAATTTGATTATTTATAATTATTTGTAATTAATTATTATATACACATATATTCACACACACACACATATATATATGTGTGTATATACATATATATATATATAAAACATATATGCTATTCTTTCCAGATCATTTTTGCAGTTTTACAGAGTCAGAAGCAGTGTGATGTGGCCTTAAGGAGAGAACATCTCTTTGACCATCAATTAATCCTTTCCCCATCACTGCACTGCAGTGTAGCTGTTGCATAAACAGGAGCCAAAACTCAGAGGAAATTGATTCACCCTGAACCTTGTGCTCCCAAAGAGCAGAACACTTGTGTGGATCTCCAGTGATATACTTGCTTTATAATTTGATCTATTTATCCAATAAATGCACATTCCCAGGACAACTTCAGTAATATCCATGTTCATGTGCCATCAACTGAAAAGTTTTCAGAACAGATTTCCACTGTTCTATTTGTCTTTGTCTCCCTCCCATCCCAATCCCCAGCCTCTCATTCTTCACTAAATATGAGCCTAGAGCATTTCTGGGTCAATCCTTCTATGGGTTTGCCTCATGTTCTTAGCACCAAAATCATTGATTTTCATACAACTTCCCTCCTACAGCATCTCTTCATTGAAATGCTTTCAGCTGTGAACCAAAACAGCTTGACACAGCAAAAAGCCAGTGGTAAAGCTGAAAATACCAAACCAGAATTAAGACACTCCTGTAGAAATGCCTCATTCATCTCCATCATCCTGCTCTGATGATGTCCTGCAAATGTCCTTGAAAAAAAACCCATTTCCTAGAAACCTTTCTCTAAAGACTAATTCAAATTTCTGGAGGGAAAAGCATGATTGCACAGAAATGCTACTCTTCATTTGACAAAAGAACAGGTGGATGTCTTATGATAATTAAATTACAAATCAGTGCCTGCTGCTGACAGGGTATTGTATGCTGCCAACTAGCACCAGATATTTAAAATCCTCTGTAATTACCTATAATGGGGGTGTGGAGTGCATCGCTGTGAATTTTTAATAGAAACGTGCCTTTTTATAAGAGATCATTCTCTCTACAGTGTGAGGTTATTACAGCATCACTGCTCCTCACATCAGACTGTCTAAAGGAGCATTTCCAATGCTGTGATTGCCAAAGAGATGCCAGCTAGACAGAACTGAAGACATGAATCCAGCAGGAGGTAATGGTCAAAAACCTTAAATTTCAACAAAGGCAGTTCACAAGTTACAATAGTCAGAGGACTGCACTGGCATGAAAATACAGATGTTCTTATGACCTACTTTTGACAGATTGACAGTGAATTTGGAATTTGTCATTCAATTTTGGGCCAAAGGGAACGGATATTTTTACAAATGTTTGTTGTTTATTTTTTATTTTTGTCATTGCCATCAGTTTGCATAAAATGCAAATAGAACATTTCATTTTATATCAGGTCAAATTGACCTAAGCTGCTGAATGTGGCCCAGCTGGAGTTGCCATTCAAAAGCACATGTCCCTGGCTCTCTACACAGCTCCTGCTGCTTGCAATAGGAGGACTGCAAAAGGAGGGAGCTAAATGTGTCAGAGGAGTCCCAGGCTCTACAACACCCCATGAAATAAGCAGTCAGTGAATCCTGGTCTACAGAGATTCCTGACCTACCAGAAAACACCCTGAAATGTCAAGAGACACATAAGCAAAAAAGCGATATTGTTTTTCACTCAGCCAAACCTTCATAGTAGATACAGCTTATAGATGTTAATAATGGAAAAAAATACCACCACATACTATGAGATAATAACCCATTCATGAGTGAATCCCACTCCCAATCACTCTTCAAAGCCAGTGTCCTAGCCAGTGGCCAGTATATTATGTTTTATCTTGGGAAACAATAGCAATTCTAGCAGTTTTAGCTGTTACACATCAGCATTTCGAGTCTTGAATACAATTTCTGTTTTACAGTCCTCCTAAGGAGGGGCCAGACCTCTGCTCCTTACAAGCTGTGATTCTTCATATAACCCATTTAACAGTGAGCCCACAGGGAAAGGAATTTCTGCAGAAAATTTCCCACATGAGACAATGACCTCTTACAGATCCAGTTGTCCCACTGCAATCTGGAAATAGGCAAGGTATGCAACTGGGTCCCAATACTACCTTCTTCTTAATTCTGACTTGCCTTTTCTCTCAAACCAGCATTTAAGCTGCTTTGCAGCTCCCAAGTAGGTTAGCCCCATTGCTGGCCGTCTTCTGGAACCTGGACATGGCAACTACCTTTGAACAGGGCAAACATCACCCACCTTCTGCATGAGATTAGGTCCAGGATTCAACACACTGGATTTTCTGAGAGAGGTTTTGGATGCCCCATCCCTGGAAGTGTTCAAGGCCAGGTTGGAAGCGGCTCTGAGAAACCTGGTCTAGTGGAAAGTATCCCTGCCCATGACAGGGGAGTTGGAAGTAGATAATCTATAAAGTCTCTTCTGACTCAAACCATTCGAGGATTCTGTGAATTTTTTTTCATTATTAGCAGCCAACAAAAAAAAAAAAAAAAAAAAACCAAAAAACATAATGAACTTGGTCTGCTGCATCGCTCTGGGGAATGGTTTTCACCCCCACAGAGACCCCTGTAGCTGTAACCAAGTTAGTTTAACCCTTCCTTCCTTTATGGACCCAATTGGCTGGGAGCAAATTGGCTCTTCCTGAGCAGGGGTCTAGATAATACCCTGTTCCTTCCTGGTTCGCTCGCTTTCCCTCTTCCTCCTATGGAATGTGCTCTTGGACCACATTGGGAGTTAGAGCCTCTTTTGGAATCTTTTGCCTTAACCCTGAAATATTTCCCCCCAAAGCTCTCACAGATCTGGGCTAGCCTAATAACTCCAGGGGGCTGCGGGGGTAAGTATTATCATTGGTCCATTTAGACAAATGAGGAATCAGCAAAATCCCACCAAAAAAATGTTAATGTCACCTTGTCCTACTTTGGTGTTCGGTGTTTTCTTTGGTCTTCAGTGTGTTGAATTTTACTGTCACTGCTCTCCAAAGGCAGCAAATTTCAATGTCATACCAATGAGCATCTTTGGAAAACAAACTTTACAATTTGTACACACAAATCATTGGGCATTCATCCAATCATGAGCAGAAATAATATTACTCATCCAACTGATTGCAAATGAGCAACACAGCTTGAATTCTGAATATTTGCAATCAATCTATAGAGTAAAAAGAGAAAAAATACTCTTTTCATTATATAAAATGGAAGAAATCACAATCTGCTTGCCAAGACTGTGGAAGTAGATTAGGAAGCTTAAATCATTGAATAATTATACTTATTGTGAATGACTTGCTCTTTTGCTTATCAAGTAGATTTCCAACAAGCTTGTCACTATATCACAGCAATACCTTCCATACAAGAAGCCCAAAGAGCTTTACAAGCAGCAGTCAAAACTGATAACATCCTGTTGATGTGCATCATCTAAAGGTGGGTAAAATTAGGCACAGAAATGCAGCAACTTGTTCAAGGTCACAGAGAGAATCAGTTCATTAAGCAGTAGTAGAACTTAGGGGATTTTTCCAGTCTCCTCTTTTAGTCCAAGATCTAGAGCACTTACTATGACTTTAATAGCAATGATAATTATTATTATTTAAACATAAAGTTGTAGGTTTGCTGATGCCATTGTAATTTATTTTTAATGGTTTTTTCCTCACAAATGTTCCAGGGTAAAGCAGTCTTTCTAAAGTCAGGACTTAGGTTTTTGTCTGTCTCAGTGTAATAGCTAGCAGTACTTTGGGTGATTTACAGTGTGCTATCTCTGAGAAACACATAGTGAATTTTAGAAAACAAAAGGTTTCCTCTAAGAGCCAAATTAGTTCACAGAAAGAACGTTATCAGTGCTCAATACTGAGAATTTGCATGTATTTTTCATTTAGAACAAACCAGAAGATTTTTTTTAAGAAGGAGAAAAAAAGTATAATTTCTTATCTCAGTTTATTGAAAGCACCAGGTTTTTGCCTGTAGCAGGGAGTATGTGCTTAGTTAAAAAAAAAAAAAAAGGGGCAATTATAATGCAGTGGAACAAATATGTTTTACAGTATTCTCATAATCTTTTTTTTTTTTTGAAACCCTAAAAGATTTTATTTTTCATGATGAAAAAGAAGTGAGATGAGCATTAGCTAAGTACCTCTACATTTTATCAGCTGGAGGTAGTTGCACCTTTTCCTCACAAGATGGCACAGTAACCATCGAGTTAAAGAGTAATCTCACTTTGAACTATGATATTTTGCAGGGAAAAAATAAGTATTTACGCAATGTCATAAAACTTCAAATGATTCTTATTTTTAACTAGCCTGATATAAAATTATTAAACAAAAAAAAAAGGCATCAACCTTTTATAGTAAGCCTACATAAAGAAGCAGTGATCATATATAACGCTGGCAGATGGAAAAAAAGTTTAAACAGTTCATAAAAGTATCAAAAAATACAAGCAAGTAGGAATCTATCAGTTTTTGTGAGCTTTAGAATGAACAAAACCACTACGTATTGACAAGATTGAGACTAGCCCAGAATTCTGCATTCCTCCAGGAATTCTAAATCCTAATTAAAACCGCCTGCATGCAAATCTGTACCATGAGGTATTCAGCTCCATATGCTGCATCACATTTTGGACCTGTTAACAGCATCAGTTTAGCCCTCTGGAGGCTGCTGCTTGCTATCCAATAATTTAAAATAGATTTTTAACTTGAAGTGCCAATATACAAAAAGACATCCTAAGGGGGTGGCTTTGCTTGGATCAAATGGTGAACGTGGCTGCAGAGTACAAAAATCAGTAACAAGAAAAAAAGAAAATCCAGCTAATACGGATTGTTTATCTAAGGGGAGCAAAGGAATGATGTGGATGAAACTGCACCATTTATCAGCATCAGGCAGTAGCCACTTATCTATCCCTCTGTCCTGCAATAACATCACTTGCTTACTCCTTTTTATAGTCTTCAACTATTCCACTCAAAGTATTTTTTTTCTGCTATGTCCATGTTCCCCCAATTGCTGTAGGAGCCTTCATGCCTCTGCAGTTCCTTTGTTTTCCCCTGCAGCTCCCCGTGCAGCCCTAGATGTACATCCCCATTGATCCTTCTAATTCTGCTGCTGCAGTTCCCCAGCACGGAGGGACTGAGCCTCACAAATTCTCCTTTTCCACCCCTTGCCCACCCTAAAGAGCAGCTTCTGGCATGGGGGAGACTGTGCTGAGGTTACAGCTGAGCATGTGGAGAGGCAGAGTTGGGAAATGCCGTCAGTTGCCATGTCTCAGTTTCCCTGCCAATAAGCCGGCGGTGGGAAAGCAGCCTGGCAAAACTGACACCTGAGGTTTACATCAGAAGAGTACAAAGTAATCATGGACTGTTATAAATAAATAATATATTAGCAATGCCTGAAACAAAAGATAAAAGAGAAACAATAAAAAAACCACAGAACTAATGGCTTGCCCCTCTTGTGTTTTCTGTACCAAAGATATATATTTTAATTTAGTCCAGCAGCACGTGACACAGCAGTCCATTTGTGCATTGCAGCTGAAACCTTCTCCCCTGTCTTCACACAGAAATTATGTGTCTGTGGGATTCCAGTATTTTTCACAGAAACAGGGGGATTCTGCTGAAAGGCTCTATGAGGTAAAAGGATGCTCTCAGGCTAAGACAGGTGAATGCTGTTGTAGACAACTGCTTCTATTCTTGCTTTTACCACAGAACTCTTATGCAATGCTAGGCTTTTCACAAAACATAAGTTTCCACAGCTGTAGAACTGAGACATTCCTCACTTTAAAATGCCCTGCAAGCCACAGATGGCGGGTTTTTGCAGAAGTGCTGAACATCAGCAGCTTCAGCTGAAATCAGTGAGAGCTGGGCTTTGTACAGGAGTAATACCATGGAATCCCGTGCCCTTGGTCACCTGCACATTAAAGAAGTTCTTCCTCATTTCTGACTGTTGCCTCTTGTCCCACTGGTCGGCACTAGGGAGCAGAGCCTGGCTCCCTCCTCTTGACACCCTCCCTTCAGGTACTTCCATACATTAATAAGGTCCCCTCAGTAGAACAGGAAAACCAATGAAAAAATTAATAATGGAGCAGCTGGAACTGCTTGCATTAAATAATGCATGAAGACATATGTTGAATGTAAAATGCCATATGAAGTATCACTCCACATACTGAAAGAAGAAGAAAGCCCATGAAAACAAAAGTAACCATGTAATTAAAAATTTAATAGAGTTGATGCATATTGTAATACTACATTACAATATATGGCCACAGAGAGCCTGCAATAAAATTGCTTAGACCATCTCAATTCTTGTATTTCCTAAATCTGAGTGGTTAACTTTATCACCTTGCCATCCCTTAACAGTTCTTTGAACGCAAAGTATACACACATAAAAATACCTCATAAATTTTAATAACATTCCTGCTTCTTCTAGTGTGAAAAAGGTATAGAGATAAGTATTTTTCAGTATTTGTGGAAAACTATCTTCTTAAATAAAAATACAAGTGCTTTGTGTATATAAACTTGACAATCTCACTGTTGTCACCCTGATGAACCTATACCATTAGCTCTGAAGATAAAATTCTTTTCCTACAAAGCAATTTATGTTGGAGCTGAACAAGTTATTACTAGTCTCAAATATCCTTCTTATCAGTTCCCTTTTTGAAAAGCTATGAATTTTTACGAAGAGAAAGATGGATTTAGTCCATTTTAACTAGATGTTCAATAGGCCAGCAAAAACCATTTGCGTCAGGTGCATCTGCATGTGTTTGACACTTATAAGGGTTGAGTTAAACATTTCAATAGCAGGACACTTACTGAAAAAACAGTTTTGGGCTTTTGCATCTTAATCCTCCCACAGCCTTTCAATACAGCATAATTGTGGTAAAATAATCTACATTTTCAGATACTTTAATAAGCCCTGGTTAGTGCATAAGCAGGCAAAATAGCTGTCATTGTAAACAGAACACAGAGAAACATCAAGATATTACATTAACAAGCGGATATTTGCTTTACTGAGGCTATTGCAAAAACTGGTATTTCCACATTTCATCTCTCCACAGGAACCTAGTTCCTGATCTAGGCAGTTTATGGTTCCAGGGGAAGCTCCTTCAGCTCAATGATGTGATGGTGACACATCAGGATAAAACTCCACCAGGTCAGGGGCTGGGCAGGAAGAGCATACCCCATTAAACTGCAGGTATACTGAGCTCAATGTAATGGGAAAATTGCTTGGGTTTACATCCTCTGATGAATTTACCACTCCTTGGGCCATACTTTACCTGAAATTAAGAGGGAACATTCTATAATCACCTTTATTTACTCTATTTAAAAATAAACTAACAGAAGTATTACATCTGCATTTTCTGAAGTTGCTAAGCAAGCCTCCCAGCATAGCCTTCCTTAGTTTTTCAAGTCCCATAAGGCTAAGCTTGAACCAAGGCAGTGAGTGGATCATGGAAAATAGAACTGCAGGTAGCAAAGCAAAATTGCAGGAAAGCAAGGGATATGTGCACAGATTTCTCATATTTGTAGAACTGCTTTTAGACCTAGACATCTACAATTTGCCTTTGTCTTACTTGGATATGGAAGCATTTTTCACGTCAGAGCTTAAGTGTGGGAATCAACCAGCACTTCCCTGATGGATGAAGACAGTGATTTTCTGCTGGGGCTATTGTTATTTAGGGATCTCCTTCCATATTCATGTTGAGAGAATAGGCATATTTTTTATTTTTAAGTGATTTGAGCACTCATATTTTAAAGAAGCCAACTAGGTTCTTAGTGTCCACAAACATAGACTAGAGCACACACCTCAGTCATAGAATCATTAAGGTTGTGAAAGACCTCTATGTTCATGAAGCCAAACCACTTACACATCAGTGCCAAGTCCACCCCTAAACCATATCCCCAGCTGTCACATTCAGATGCCTTTGAACACTCCCAGGGATGGCAATTCCACCACTTCACTTGGTAGCCTTTTCCAATGCCTGGCTACCCTTTGCGTGAAGAATTTTTTCCTAGTATCTGATCTAAGCATCTCTTGGACCAACTTGAGGCTATTTCCTCTAGTCTTGTCACTTGTTACTAGGGAGAAGAGACTGACCCATGCCTCACTGCAACCTCCTTTATGGTAGTTGCAGAAAGTGATCAGACGCTTGTTTTGTGTCACGTTATGGTGTATATTTGGTAGTGTTAGTAATGTCTAAAAAGTTCTTGAGAGCTGAAAAATGCTATAAAAGTAAAAATTTAATATGTTGCACAGAAGACTCTCTGGGTATCAATGATTTAGATGGAAATGTACTACCAGTTCATGAAAATCAAAATTCTACATGTTTTAATCTGGAGAACCTCAGACTTCATTGCTTTTGAAAGTTATCGCCTGACTTTTCTGTTGGATACAACTGTTGCGTGTCAACTTTGTGTCTGTCTACCTTTGCACTGAATTCTACATTATTTTGCATCTTTCTTGATTGTTTTTGGTGGGTTTGCAGTTGCAAAGAGCAGGGGAAGGCAAAGGAGAAGGTAGAATACCTTAGAAGTTACTAATGTTATCACTTCAGGAAATAAAAAATTTCTTTCTGACAGACTGACCTTATCAATGTTCAAAGCCATCCCTCTTTGTGATAATGCTAGCTTAATTAAAAGGTTAAATCCCTCCTGTGCTGAAAAAAAAATCCTATTTGAAAAAGCCTAGATAATGTAACATCTTTCTTTTTAATGTCTTTATGTTTTTAGCTGAAAAAAGTAAATTTCTTGTATAAAATAACATGAAGAAAATAAAATGTAAATTCCTTTGGTCCGAACAACTAACTTTCAGAAAGGCTGGACAAATGACTGTCAGTTGAATAACAATGTCGTGGTACATTTTCTGTGTTCTTAATTATTAGAAAATCAGGACAAAGTAAAACCTAACCAGGTTAAAATTAGATTCAGCCCAGATCATAAGGCAATCATGAGGCACTCTTAACTTTGAAATGAAAGACATTATCTTAAAATGATACCCAAAACAAAACTCAGACAATCCCAAGCAAATAGCTTGGTCTAGACACAGCAGTTTTATTATTAGACAGAGAGGGTTTTTTAAGTCCTGATCCAACAAATGGACTGATTGATTACATAAATAAACGTTATCCAGAACTTTATATGTGCAGTGTGCTAAATTTGCAGTATCTATCTGAAAATACAGCCTATTTAAAGATATTATTAATTTTCCATCTTTTTTAGTGCTTGGCAAAGTTCTAAATGGATCGCCAAAGACCAATATCTCTGTTTTCTGATGAAGTAACAATCAAAACTCCCCAAAACAGAAGTTTTCTTGTAAAAATTGCATCATTTTCTCTACATAAACCACCTCTACGAGAAAAGACAAGTTACTCTGCATTTTCTGTCAATCCTCTGCTACTCAGCTGATAATACCAACAAGGAAAAGAATTTGTTGAGTCTGGAGCTGTGATTTTCTGCTGAGGAAGAGGAATGCTTCCTGGGAACCAAACTGAGAGCTATAGTTCATTTTTATCTTGACAATGAGAAAGCAAGCATGACTTTCACTTGTTGTTGACCTTTGTTGCAGTTGGATCACAGATCTAAAAGTCAGCGCTATATATATGAAACATTATTCACATAAACTATCATGTATAGAGTGGGAAAAACACATTTTACTATTTATAAAACATCTTTGCATGAGCAAAGTTCTGGCAACATTAATCACAATTGTGTGAATGCCTATCCTCAGCAAGGAAAATGCACAGTTTTGAGTGATTCATCTCATCTCTGCTGCTCCGGAAGGGGTGGGCTGCCCCTGAATGGAGCTTGAAACTAACTACACAAAAGCTGAGATACTGGCACTGGTGAACCTCACTCAAAATCTCCTCTGGCTCTCAGACTGAGCTCAACAGTGGATGTGTGCTGTCCCTTGGGAGATGTGTGTTTAGTTTTTGGTGTAGTGACTTTGTCCTTAACGCTACCTGACTAAACCAAAGTGAAAATTGCCTGTGTGGGAATTGCCACAACTTGTGAACGTACAACTAGATTAGACGTTTAGATTACATCCTGGGAAGAAATTCTTAAGTATTAAGGTTGAGAGACACACACGTTGCCCAGAGAAGCTGTGGATGCCACATCTTTGGAAGTGCTAAAGGCCAAATTGGATGGGGCTCTGAGTACCCTGGTTCAGTGCAAGATGTCTCTGCCCATGGCAGGGGGGTTGGAACAAGATGGTCTTCAATGCCCCTTCCAACCCAACCGTTCCATGATTCTGTGATTTCATCATTCTATGATTACTTTTGAAACTTTTTTTTGGAAAAGAAAATTAAAGAAATACTTCTTCAAAACCCTTGTACAAGTTTCACATGCTGAATAATGGCTTTCAATACAAGCCATTCTATGATTTTATCTGCAGTTTTGAAAGCAGAACATAGAATTAAGCAAATCCCAATTGCCAGTAATATTTTGGCCCTATGGATCCATGTTCTCAGAGACATTTTTCAGCTTTATTAGCTTATTACATTATGTCCCTATTAGCTTTTCTAATTACCAAAGTCATGCTTACATGTTTCAGCAGAAAATGTTTTGAAGACTTTCTTTTACAAGTTTAAAACTAAAGTTTTAAGATACACATTAGTTGTCTGAATAAATGCAGAATGGTATCTCACCTTTGAACTGACTGTCCTCATTTTTAAAAAAATACTATTAGAATAGCTAGTGAAATAGCTAGGAGCATAGGGTCTTAACACTTTGTCTTCTTGAACTCTACAACTAATAAGTGTCATGGAACCACTGTGAAAATGTTTCCTCAATTTCTTATTATACTGTATTTACAAAGTAATTCAGTAAAAATTTATGTCTTAAACTTGATGAATATGACTGTGAAATACATTACATTAACAGGACAAAGTCTATTCTCAAAGCTTCTGAAGTACTCTGTTGGAGCCAATGTTTTCCAAGTGAAGCTTATTCTATTATTGTACCAAAATTTCAAAGTGCTTCAGTTATTATGCTAATCACGTGAAAATTGTCAATTCTCTAGTCCCACCTCACTAATTTTCTCACATCACTGCAGCTCATTCGCAAGTGTTTGGCTCTCACCTGGAAATAAGTCAGATGTCTGCATTCCCCAACAGCCTTGCATCCCTTCTAACAACTCCCTGCATGCTCTCAGAGTTGACCTGCCTGAAAAAATAATTTGAACACCTGCACTTCAGCTATACATTGCCAAGCTATACTAGCTAGCCTCATATGCATAAGTGGCTACTCAGGTATTCTGGACCCATTCTGTTCCTTCTTTAAGCTTCAGAATGCTTCAGATTTTCAGTAGTACTTTTATATAAAAAGCACTGACTTGGAACAGACTATAAATGGCACATATTTGCAGTTCTACACAAAAAAATGGAGCCTCTTTTCTGTATTCTATGAATCTGAAATTGCAAAAGGTGCCATTGCCATGTTTCTTCTTTGAATTTATTTTAAAATATACCAAACAAAAAGGTAGCCATTTCCTTCAAAACATGAATTCCTAAAGTGACTCTATATCTGACATTTCTGTCCTGTCATGTACTTGTTTGTTTATGTATGCTTGCTGTTTTTTCATAGGATATATCAGGAATCAGTATTTGGTTCTCATTAGTAGGATGTGGAATATATATTACTTGATATCAGGAAGAAAGTGTATGTAGAAAAGTCCCAAAAGAGCATGAAAAGGATAAAAAAACAAAAGATATCCCATGTGGAATTAATGCTAATATCTGTATTTATTTATACCACTACCCACAGGGGCTCCACATTAAATACTACTGTTTCAAAAACTGATTAAGCTGATTTCAAAATGAATTAAATGAAGAATTTCCTTTAAAAAACAAACTAAGGGAATTCAACATGTAATTCAATTGCTTTACTTTAACTGGAGTGCCAGTTTTTAAAATATGAAAATACACATAATTGAAAACAAAATTCAAAGGAAGATTTGAAATACATCAATTTGCTGGCAAGTGTGATTTTAAATATTTTAAAGACAGTTAATTAAGATGGACATATTACTATGAATCATTTCCAAAAGGAAAAAGACTTTATCTGGTAGTTTTAACTACCTTAGAGTTACATAAAATCACATAAGCAGCCAACATATATATGTTTACATATATATAAAAATATATATATTTACATAAATTTGATTTTCTGTTTACTTTCTGTCCTCAAAAAAGAGCTTGCTTTATAAATATTTTCACCTAAAATCCCTTTAAAAGACTTATTTTAGTTTTCTGTATATTAAAATGATAGAAAAAGAAGGCTTAAAAAAGAGAATACTATTCATTAGACCTGAAGTTCAAGAAGGGATAACAATGTAATTTATTAGAGTAATGTAATTTAGTATAGCTGAAAAAAAGCAGGCAAATATTTAGGCGTACAGTCTAGGAAATTAAATTTGTTTCTATCTTTAGAAATTCCTAATCTGTAATTTAAGTTTCAAAGAGAAAATTGTAAATAAAGCAAAACAAAATAAAAACAAGGAGTTCAGAGATGATGTTAAAACTAATGTTTCCCTTGGGGTTGAGGGAATTCATAGATATTCTAAAAGTGCAATTGCTTATTGCAAGGTTTATTGAACCTCTCTCTGATATCTTATGCAATCCCTTATATTTCCAAGTTTCAAAAGAACTTCTAAGAGGGGTTAAATTATTTCTAAGTTAGTTAAGCCACCTGCAATTCATTAAGTGGAGAAATTCAGCACACACATGAAAATCTTAAGAATCATTCTTTCTCTTTTGCCTTAACACTTCCAGTGAAATGTGCTTCACAAAATTTGACAAGTCTAAGGTGAGATGCACAGACTTAATAGCCAAGAGTTTGCACTCATTCCTTTGTGTGGGATGCTTTGCAAAGCCCATCATAGTGCCCATTAATTTTAGTAACATAAAATATGCAGTGAATCCCATTCCCTCTCCCTTAGAAATGGCTGTTTTAGCCTAGACCTAATAACAGAAGTGGCAAGCTGAATATTGATGGCAGAGCTTATCTTCCGGATATGCATAAACCGCCGAAGGCTGAACTTTCTGCTCCTGCAGAAATTATGTTCTTAATTTCTTAAAGTTTGTTAGAAAATCCCCAGACAGTGCTGTGTCCAGACAGTATTCCAGTTTGCCATCAGCATCTTTTGAATGAATGATCATTGCTAATGGAGGGAGGTTTCCTGTGCTCCCAGCCCTCTTAACAAGCCTCACAGATGAGTTATGCTGCTTTCAGCCTGGCTCCAGCCCTGCAGCAACACCTGAGATGTCTCTAAGAGATGCAAACATCACTAGGGAGAAGCAGATCTAGACAGGGAGGGGGGATGGGAGACTCCTCTCCCATACCCCAGATAAAAGAGGGAGTGAGGTTTGAACATTTTTAAGTTCTGCATCAGCAGTACAGACTACCTGAAGAGTTGGGACCGAAGATCATCAGACAGAAAAATAACCCACAAAGTTCACAAACACATGAATGACCAAAGAGAGTTCAGAATTATAAAAAAAAAAAAAAAAAAAAGTCACACTCAAGCACTTTTTCTTCTATATGATCTTTCATAAACAGTGCATGATTTGGTGAGTAGATGGAGGAATTTGCAGCTCTTGGGAATACCAACATATATAATAGCAGAGCAAGAGGAAAGCCAGGGCTTGTAGGATTGAAATATGACATTAATCTATGTTGACACAGGATCAAAAGGAAATTAAAGTAGTAATACTGAAAATGCTTTTGCTAACAGTATGAGGTGGAGAGATAATATTAAAAAATACCATTGATGGAAACACTCATGGTCAGAGAGCTCCATAATCAGTGTGCATACTGTTGCCAAACACAGAGGAGTAAGAGTCTCTCCCTTTACAGAAATGCGAGGGTTCTGACATACAGAAAAGGTTTACATCAGAACTCTTGTTAGGGTGTACATGTACACAAATATATATGAAAAATATTTTTAAATTTTAATAAAGTTGCCAGTCCCAGCTTGCACTGAGACTGACACCTGTATGGATATCAGTATTAAACAGCATAGAAAAGGCTTTAAAGGAGTATTACTATATTTATCTTAGTGAAAAGGAAATTAAAAGTCACTGAGAATGTCAGATGTAATATTTCTGTCTTTCTTGATACTTTATAATTTCTTAGGCAGAGGGAAGACTACACTGCCATAGCAAAAATGGTTTCACAAAGACATTTGAAATATGCTCTATAATGAAGAAAAATGCTGTTATTACAGAACTTAAAGCATAGAACATGTGGTTTATTCAAAAGATTCCTATTAGTTGAGTGGGATCATAATGACCAAATGCACTAACTTTATTCATACAGAAAAATATTTCATTTCACAGTGACAAGTTGCCTTATCAGTCTGGTAGTGACATTGAGAAATAATAACAGCATAAAGTGATGATTCTGTAACCAAATTTCTTTAAATTAAATAAAGTAATATAAACAGGATCTACTTTTTTTTTACTTTATATCTGTGAGAGGTTTAAATCCACACCTATAACCCCAATGCACATTTCTGTTGCAGGGGTGTTTATTCAGTACACCAATATACAAACAGGCTTGACAGATTTGTAGGTATCAACAGCAGCAATAGGATAAGCATCCTTCTTATGGCAACTAAATTGTTTGGCAGGAAAACCAGCCTTATCAAATTAAATGCTTTTTTAAAGAGATATTATTTTTATAAATGTGCAATAATCATGGGTCTTCTGTTTATGTTTTCCAGTATGGGAAAAACTGGTATTATTTAGGGGTCAGTCTGGATTAATCAACAGTATTTACACACTTTCCACCTCACATTCTCATACAGACCAATCGTGTTTGCAAACATGGAAACATGCATGGAGCAGTTGTTTTCTATAACTTTATTTTATCCTTTTTTTTCCATATTTTAACTTTATTTTTCCCTTAAGCTAAGCAAATTCCAAAATATGAAACAGAAACGGAACCCTTCCATCTATAACTAACGCTTTTAGAGGAAATAAAATAAGACTACTATGAGACCTCATTGTTCTCTAACATCCTTCAGTTCTCTCCTCATTATCTCTGGATAACGAGCTATTTTCCAGTATCTCCTGTAGGCTGAAAAATCTTGCTAATGCTCAGCAAATTAAAAGTCCAAAGCTGCAGCCTCTAGAAAGTGCCATTAAGTGCCTACAGCCATATCCCAGGCACACTAGGTTAGCTTTATATTTCAAGTTACTGCAATTGTTATTATAAAAAAAAAAAAAACCTATAGCAATGCAAGGATTTGAAACTAAGCGTCCAAATCATACATTAAAGCTTACTCACAGAAAATTCTCTGCTCAAGCTCATGGGAGGAGTGAAGGAAGGCCTCTAGCAGTTAAAATCCTAATACCATGCACAGGATCCAGAATCAAGTGGTTAAAAACACAAATGTAGTCAGACTCTTTCTAAGGAGGTAAAAGAAAGCAATAAAACAAAAAGAAGCTACTACATTGAAAAGTTATTGAAATTTTAGGCCTGTCTACACCAGTAAATACAACAGAAGAGCATCTTTGCCTGCAAACCTAAGTCCACCCACTATAGAACTTTGTGGTTTATCCAACAGAGAACTGGCAAGTGGATATTAAAAAGAAAAATCCATCTCCATCTGCACACAAAGTGAAGCTGGTGTTTTAAGTTACGATCAATGCATCTCCTTTTCTTCAAGTTCTATTTACACTTGCATTTGACAGGAGTCTTCCTGGGGATATAATCATGGGCACTACACTGTAATTTGGAATGAGAACAAGGACATTACCAGTAAAGGGAACATGGGTGGGTTGCAGTTTACTTAAACTAAAATTGTAGGAAAAGGTCTCTAAGAAACTGTATTTAAAGCCTAAAGAAACAATTCAAGTCCACAATGATGTATTTTTCATGGTAATAGCTATTATTTTGCTATGGGCAACAGAAACTATAGCTTCATTATTAAAAAATCACCAGGTAAAAGAAAGCTTAGAGAAATAAGCAGCACAACTTTTTGTACATAATTTTCCTCATTTTAAAGGAGTTTTGTGTGCTGAGAGGTGGGCCACAAAAATTGACTTATATTTCATGGGCTGCAACATTTTAGAACCACAAGGACCTGTGGAATTGGAAAAAAAAGAGAAGTGGGGAGGGTTAAGGAGCATTTTTCACAGTTAGATGGGATTGCTAAGACATGCTGAGTATGAGGAAAAGGAAGTTTTCCTTGGAGGTGGTGCATGCAGCAAGGGATCTCACTGAGCGTTTCGAGCAGCTACTTTTGTACTTGGTGTGATGTTCTTGCACCTGCAGGCCACAAGTTTTGCCACTCCTCTGTAAGCACAAAGTGACTGGAAAACACCTAGCAGCTGTTTCAAGATCTGAGAACCTAACACTATGAATCTGGCAGTCAAGCACACCACTGGGATGTTAGCAGAAATCTTAGACGTGTATATATGGGAAGCAGAGGTTTTCCACAAGGCAGCCATGGGGCTTCAGATGAAAAATTGTGTTGCTCAACATTGATAACATTGGTCTTTAGAAACAGTATGAAAACAACTGTGAAAAAAAAAATCTTTTGACTGTATATAAATGTGTGAAGGAAGGATTGTTTGAATCATGAGTTTTGAAAAAAATAATTTATTTTCTGGATGTTATTTGTCTGAAGTCACGTGAAACCTTTTTGTCTTAACTTCTTAAATGCATCTTGAAAGAAATGCGGAATAAAGACAGTGAAAAAAAAACTTGCATTAACTTTAGCCTGAGTCACATTTACACAGAGACTGTTATATACCATGCTAGCTGTGCAAGGAATTTTTTAACTGGGGGAAAATGTTTTCACCCAGCTTAGCAACAAATTGTTTTCACCCAGCTTAGCAACCCTTTATGTTGACAAAAGCAGATTTAACCGTCTTAATGCAAATAGGAATGAAGTCCAGTATGAAATAAATAAAATGGAAGCTTTTCTCTCTGTAAAAGTTTTCTAACACACTTCCTGCAAAGTAAAGAACATAATCAATTTTTTTTATTCTTTGTTTCTCACAGACAATTCTGCAAGGTACAAGAAGAATTCCACTGCTAGCAAGCCTTATATTTTACTGAATGTAAAAGCCATTCTGCAAAACACGTGGAAATAGCTTCATTCTATAATCTGCACAGTAGCAGCCTCTTCTCAAGGCTACTTGAAGAACCTCAACAAGACCTGGTATTTTCTTTCCCGAATTGTCAGTAACAATATGGGTTTTGAATCAGTGTAACACCAGTAATGTTTAGAAATACAATTCTGAGACAACAGTAGATGACAGCCTTTGGTTGTGATTTTGATGAAATTCCTATGAACTACTGCAGCTCCAATCACTGAGCCTCAGACCAGCAGCTACTGCACGGTGAACTCAGTTCCGTCAGCTCCTATGAAATTTGCTGTAGCTGAAAGCATGGCTAAGGGATTCAGGTTATTAGTGATAAATTAAATATTAATTAATTAAATAGAAAAATAGACAGACATTCAAATATTTTTAAATGGTTTCTATAGTCTTTTCACTAATCCAGCTAAAAGGACGTCATTTTAGAGGTCAGTTGTATCAGCCTCTTTGATACAAAAAAAATAAACATATGAGAAAATAAACATGTGAGAAAAAATAAACATATGGTAACCTATGTGGTGTTCACCTGCAAGGCAGAAGCTAGTGATAAAAAAAAAAACAAAACAGTTTTCTGAAGGTGGAAAGCTTAGTTTCAGTCATGTGCCTATAGTATCACTTCATAAATTTAAGTGGTTTACAATTAAAAAAAAAATTGTCCCATTTATTATTGTTACATTGTCTTCAAAATGTGAATTCAAAATGTTCAGAGGATGAAGTTTCTTTTTTTCCCCTGAATCTACTATTTTTTTAATTTTTAAATTTCTTCTTTAGATTTAACATACAATTCTTGCTGCTTAGTTAGAAATTCTCCAGATATCATTCAGCAGTTCAGAATGGAATAATTGAGGGAAATTAAAAGTTTTTCACTGAATAAAGGTTGAAAAGAAATTATCCCTAAGCATGTTTTACAATATTGAAACATTAGAATACTAACTGTTAAATTGAAAATATAGTAGTACATTAAAAACGTTAGGAGAACTAAATAAATATCAATAAGAAACTACAGTACAAAAAATAATGTAATCATGCCCCAAGGGAAAAGGTAATTAAAATGGGTATCTTGTAGAATGCTCTAGTCTTAAAGACATTTTATTTTAAAAGAAAAGGGAATAGTCACACAGATCTAAGACAGACTGTATTTGAAAAACAAAACTTTTACTGCTCAGCATTGATACAATATTTAGAAACATATATTTACATTTGCACTGTAAGTTGCAAGAAAATGCTACTTGCTCCTAAGCTACTTGTTCTTACTTGTTCTAGTTTTCTAAACTCTGGCAAATATGATCATTTTAACTCAGCCTATGATCATTAGTAAACCCAGGACCTCATTTTTATAATGATGGAGGTGAACTGATCCTCTTTCAAATCAAAAGAAAACGAAGCACATTTGAAATGACCTAAAATAACTCACATCAGTGGAAGGACTTTCATTTCTTCAGATTTTTACCCAGAAAAATGGTAAGCAAAAAACAAATAGAGCTACTGGACTTGCTGCACTGAAGAGTTAAAATATGGCACAGAGATACTTTAAGTATGTTTTTTTTGCCTTTTCAGTAATGATGCTTGAGAAATGCAGCTGTCAGGGCCTTAAAAGCACTAATCTTCAGAAATGTGTTGTAAAACCCCTACCTGCATACAACCTGGATTCAGATGGTGAAAGCTCTGGGCACATGTCCCAGCTATTCAACATTTCTCTCTACAGACAAGCACCTCAACTACTCACCCTTTATCTCTGAAATCTTTCTTGATTTGGATCCAGTACAATGAGAAAACAGCTTAAACTCCTAAGATATTGGTGATGGATGAAAAAGCCAATGCACCCTTAGCACAATGGATTTGTCCCTCACATGAGGAAAATTGGACCAGGTTGCTCACAACTCCATCCAGCCCAGCCTTAAACACCTGCAGAGATGGAGCCTCCACAACTTCTCTTAGCAAGCTATCAAGTGCCTTGCCACCCTCACAGCAAAGAACTTCCTCCTTATATGTACTCTAAACCTACCTTCTTTTAGCTTGAATCCATTCCCCCTTGGCTTGTCACTACATGTTCTTGTAGAAAGTCCCTCTCCAGCTTTCTTGCAGGCTTCCTTCAGGTACTGGAAGGATGCAAAGCCTTCTCTTTTCCAGGCTGAACAAACCCAACTCTCTTTCCTCATAGGAGAGGTGTTCCATCCCTCTAATCAACTTGGTGGCCCTCTGGACTTACTCCAAAAGGTCCAAGTCCTTCCTGTGCTGGGAGCCCCAGAGCTGGACACAGTACTCCAGGTGGGGTCTCACTGGAGTAGAGCAGAGGGGCAGAATCCCCTCCCTGGCCCTGCTGCCCACGCTGCTTTCAGTGCAGCCCAGGACAGGTTTGGGTTTCTGGCTGTGAGTGCACATGGCTGGGTCATGTCCAGCCTCTCAGCCACCAGCACCGCCAAGCCCTTCACATGGGGCTGCACTGATCTCTTCATCCCCCAGCCTGTGCTGATAACCAGGGTTGCCCTGACCCAGATGCAGCACCTTGCAGCTAATCTTGTTAAATCTCATGAGATTTCCACGAGCCACTTCTAGAGCTTGTCCTGATCCCTCTGGATGGCATCCCATACTTCTAGAGTATCAACAGCACCACTCAGCTTGGTGCCATCTGCAAATTTGCTGAGAGTGCACTTAATCCCTATGGCTTTCTTGAATGAAGGAGGCTGGGAAGACATTCAACTAATTCCTGTAAAACCTAGGATCTGTTTCAAACAAACCTATAGGTAGTACTTTCCTGGTAAAGACACATAATCCAGCGAAACAAACATATTAATATTGTATAAAAAGCCACATACATTATTTTCTTTGAAGGAAGTAAGGCAAGAACCACATGTTACTAGCTCATAAGGAAAGGGGAAATGCCATAATTATATTTATATTCCAATGTTAGGTGAAAGAAGTAATCAAACACTGGAACAGGTTGCTCAGAGAGTAGATGCCTTACCCCAGGAAATACACAAGGTCAGGTTTGAATGGGACTCTGAGCAACCTCATGTAGTATCAAATGTTCCTGCTCATTGCAGGGAACAGGACTATATGACCTTTAAAGGTCCCTTCCAACACAAAGTATTCCATGTTTCTATTCTAGGAGGTAATTTTTAATTTTTGGAGTTCTCTGAGAATGTTCTAGAGTTTACCTTTAATTAAAAGAGGGCACTTTTCTACTTCATTCCACATCAATTATTCACATGAGCTCTGTATCTCAGTTATAGTACATTAACAGCTCTGTTACTTTATATAATTGCTGTACATAGGTAATCAGAATACATTATGTTGCAAAGATAATTATGGCAGTGCTTTCTGTTATGAGATGCTGGGTGCCTCGGCAGTGTGTTTTTGTGACACGCTGCATTTCATATGGATGGGGAAGAAATTGTCAAGAATTTCCCATGGCTCTGTATTTTTGACAAATCTATTACTCTAGCAAATAGATTCGTGACAGACTCTTTCTTTTCCAGGGCTAAGTAATGTTACCAAGATCTATTGTATTTAGGAAAATGTTTCATTATTTTGTGGGTTTAAGCAACATTACAAACATATTTTGTGGCCCATATGTTATTACTTTAAGGAGGAATTCACAAGAGAGCCCCTTTATCGGTGTATACACACATGTACTGTTGTTATAACCCACTAGGAGTACAGGAAAATTTTGAATTCATAGATTTAATACTCAGAAACGCAGATTTTCCTATTCACATGCTTGCATGTATGTAGATTATTTGGGGTTTTTTTCCCTTCCTGGAGACAAAATTTTATAATAAATAGTTATGTGCCCAAGAATGAAAGGCGTTCTACTAGTTCCAGTTCTCCTTTCATTTGGAAAGTTCAGATGGCAAAAATCCATCAGAAATGTTGCATTCCATACTGATGCACATACTAGCAGGTATTATCTTAATTGATACAGTTTCCTCACTCATTTTTTTGCAGTGCCAACTTTTTTCTGTGAGATAGAGACTGTTTTCACCAATATGCAATTAACAGGAAATGAAAACTGGTATGTGAATTTGACACCAGTTTCCAACAACGTGCAACTAAAGGATGAGTTTCTCCCCTGTCTATTGTGATATATTCTATTGTTATAAATTTATAACAAGTATTTCCTGGTAAAAGCCAATGAGAAACATCTCACAGGTCTTGTATTCTATCTTCTTAGCAATGAAAGCCAGTTTTAATACATCCAGTAGTTAAATGTATCAAAGATTATTATTTTCCAGACATGCATGTATTAACACGCATATATTAAATACTTTCAGTTTAGTGGGCAATAGCTAAGAATCTATTAAATGGGCAAATAATACACCACATGATGCTTAATTCACATAATTATATTAAATATATTTTTAATTATCTGTTTCCATTTATGGTGAGCAGAATCTCTTTAGAATTACAGTAGCTTTGGGGATTGATTTAGTTGGCTTTGGAAATACATCAGAAGGTTTCCTAGAGCTGAAAAATCTAAATCCCCAGGCAGCAGTTTACAAAGTATGTAGGGATCTCACATCTGCCTGAGTTTTAGGCACTTCCTTTGTAAACCATGACTGGACTCACATTTTAACAGGACAAACAACCATCAAAACCACCTTCATACTGTACGTATTAAATAATTTCAGTGGAAGTTGCTTGATTTTTTTTTTTATGTCCCAGCACTTTATAAGCATTTTCTGGTGGTTACAGATTTATCTATAAGCTTTTGTGCTCATTAGATATCCTATATTTTCCACTAGCTTTGAGGTTTAGCATCAGGTGCGGAAACTGACCCTATTCCGTTAATATCTGGGGTTTATTTCATTTATTTTCAAAGGCTATTTTCAAACATTTATGACTTCAAGAGGAAATGGAAGGGTAATAATGATGATAAGGACAGATTTCTTACTGATTCAGTAAATTTCGAAAATTCAGAAATGTTTTGCATGTTATGTATTTGTGACCTTGAAAGTCATAGCTTGAAGCCACTACATTTGTTTGGGTTCACCACACAGATTTGATCTGTTGAAGCACTGACTCATGATATTAAGGTGTGATGAGTATATAAAGACCATTTGCTATGGAATTAGGAAGATTACAGAGGTTATAAAGAGGACTAATTTATGGCTGATATAACTGGACTAGGGCTAGAATCCTTCCAATATTATTACCACAGTAGCTAGACTACAAGAATATATTAAAAATGGTAGTGATAAAAAAAACAAACAATAATTTGATGGATTTTTGCTTTCATTTCAACAAAAAATGCTTTGGAAAAAAATAAACGTGGCAAGCTGTGTTTTACTGAATGCTCTCACCTCCCTTCATAGTATAAGCCATGGTGATCAAGTGAGTGTATTTTTAGTTTAACTGTTTTTCCTTCATTTCTTTCCTAAGAAGAGACCATCAGATCAAATATGAGATTGCTTTTACTACGTAATGACAGTATCCGTTTTTATACAAATCTGAAAATGACCAAGTGTGACTATGACATTGCAATGTACTGATGTCTGCAAGTTAACTAATCATATAATGACTTAATATTACTAATCTGTGTTTAAATCTTATCACAGTAAATAACATGAACCAGTTTTGTTATTCTAGCAGCATATTTCAGACTCAGTTCCATTTAACTTTTTAGACTTAATCACAACTGTTTGCTACAGCACTTTTTGCATATTAAATATTGTGATTTTTCAACAGAGTACACAGATTATTTCTGTGTATCTTATTATAAAAATGGAAAAACTGATTTTTTAAAATGATCTTTACTGGTTTTACACTTCTACTCCTTTTATATCTGGGCCCTAACATAAGAAGGACATGGACCTCTTGGAGTGATTCACAAAGATGCTCAACAAGCTGGAGCACCTCTGCTATGAAGACAGGCTGAGAGAGCAGGGGCTGTTCACTATGGAGGAAGGAAGATCTGGGAGACCTTACTGTAGCCTTTGAAAGGAGCTTATAAGGAAATGGGGACAAATGTTTTGGTAAGGCTGGCAGCAATAGGACAAGGGGTACTGATTTGAAATTAGAAGACTGTAGATTCAGACTGGATACAAGGAGGAATTTTTTTATGATGACAGTGGTGAAACATTGGCACAGGTTGCCCAAAGAGGTGGTGGGTGCTCCATCTCTGGAAATATTCAAGGTCAGGTTGGATGAGACTCTGAGCAACCTGATCTAGTTGAAGATGTCCCTGCTCATTGCAGGAGAGTTGGAATAGATGTCCTTTAAAAGTCCCTTCAAATCCAAACCAATCTATGTTTCTACACTTCTATTAGTTCCTCTATGACTTCATGTGATGAGGTCAATTTGTGCAGAACTGAGGTTAGACTGTTCCAAGGAACTTGAGTGGATTAGTCCCATGTGTTAAATAAGTATAACAAATCCTCATACATTTAATCCTAAAGGATCATTGTGGTAGTGCAAAACATGGCTATTCATATCTTCACAGTCACTTCAGGAGCACAGCTCAATGTGTTACCACAATTTCCTTTAACACATCTGAATAATAACTGCATTACTTCAGGGTTATCGATACATTGGGTAATTGCACTGCAGGGCCATAATATGAGCTAGAAAAGAATAGTCAGCATGAAATTTTGCCAGAACTTTGCAATGCTAGCATTTCTTTATTAGAGAAAACAAGACAGCATAATGTGTAAGAATCCATTAGATTTCTCCAGTTTCATGGAAGAGCATGGAGGATGCATTCTGGAGGACAAACTCTAACCATTCCTCTTGACTTTGCAGCACAATGACGTGTGGGATTTATGGCCTGCTAAAGTGATGGGGGAAAGCTGTGGCTCTCTGGATGACCTGCTGACACCTTGGAAGTGCCCTCATGCCCCCAGTGCCCTCTTTTCTCCATCCCATTCCCCAGAGGCAGCGTGGAGGTGCTCTCTATCATGCTCCCCATGTCCTGCAGACTCAAAAATGATGTCCCTTACAGAGGGGAAGTGTTACACAAGAGTTCACAGAGTTCTATGAAGCTTTTTGAGAAACTTTTGAGGACAATCCATATGCTGAAAAGTGTGGGATACTGCAGACCTGGAGATAGAGCATTACCATATATGTGTTAATATTAGAGTGAGTAGAGAAAAGAAGCCATTCAGGTGGCAAAGCTGTGACACAGAGATGTGGTGGAGGGGCCAGGTTTGCTCCCCAGACAACAGCAGTGTCATGTACCACATGCAGAACTCTATTTTTCCATGTAGCTTGGCATAATTTAGGTTATAAAGGCACTATGGCCAATACAAAAAAAAAAAAAAAAAAAAAAAAAAGGCAATTTATGAGGATAAGCTGCCAAATAGAATTTGAAAATTCATGGGTGTATAGCAAAAAAAAAAAGTAATTTCTCAACTGATTATTAAATTGATTAGCTTAACTAAGCTATTAATCTACCAGCTGCAAAGCTTTTCAAGGTTTTTCAGCAATGCCTGATCCAATCTATCTCACTTCTCCTGCAAATGTGACATGACTATACTCACTGGATGAATAGCTACTGGCTCACTCATTTATGTCTCTTGAAAACTACTTCACTCTAGTAAATTGAAACCAATATGGACAGATCCTCAAAGTATAAGCAAAGAGTTACAAAAAGACCTCATCAAAATTGTATAAAAATAAACTAGCTACCAATTCTTTCCATGAAAGCTAAAGATATAACAAAAAGTTTGAATATCCAAAGTTATCCAAGGTCAAAGTCTTCCTTTAAGCCTGATGCAGACTGTTGGGTTTGGGTTCTTTTCAGATTTGTGTGAAGCTATGTACCTATGAGCCACAATGCTCTGGCAGTAAAATGAAATTAAGTGTCCATCTGCCTTAGCTTGGGCTATTATCTCTTGCTAGTAAAATTCCTTTCAGCAGAGAGCTGATCATTCTCATTTGCCTACAGTTGCTTTCTGACAGATACACACAATTTTTGAGCTCTGCTGATCACCTTTGAGTCCTTCCTAAATCAAAGCAGCAATAAGCTCTAAGTGTATGTACAGAGAAGAAGTAAATGTGTTACACTTCAGGTGGAATGCAATGTTTATCAATGATAAATCTTGGAAAAAATAGAGGTTTTCTGACGTTATAGTGATGCTTACTACACTTTTTCCCTACACCATGAGCACAATGGGCAGATTGTGCATGAGGTGTGAGAGGCAAAGAGTGTAAAAGAGGAAAGAAAGTAGCATGAAAAGCCTCTTCTCATCACATCATGATGCTATATTGGAATCTGAAACTATGAAAGAGGCCATGCCTATTGGCACCTTCCAGAATGCCTCTCCATTGCCTCAGTAGCTCAGGTTTGTCCTGGGTGCTGTTATGTCCCACTCCCTCATGGAGAAACAGTTCTGACACAGTGTATGTCCCACAGGCAGCACCCTGCCCTGGGATCTTGAAATCCTCTCTCTCCACCACAGCAGCAAACTGCTAAGAAATTCTGCCTTTACAACTGGCAACAACACATGCACTGAACACTATTTTAAAAACTTTGCCAATTAAAGGCCTAAAATAGAACACATGATGATGATTTTAAACCTCTACAAAATGAATCAAGCACATCATAAATTGCAGATGCTAAAATACATAAATTAGAGTGGAAGGTATCTACACTCCTCTCTGTTAAGAAGGCAGGATGCATAGCCTACACAGTGAATAAAAAATTCTAAAGCATTTCATTCATACAGAATACAAGATTGCCTCAGGGCAGAAGTTTTAGGTATCTAAACAAATAAAATCTTTGAATGTATTATTTCTTTATAAAGCCTGATCCAGGGAAGACCATATTTAAAAATACAATTCTAGACAACCAGTATTCAATTTCTTTCAAGGTTATATGAGGCAAGTCAGCTACAATAGAAATTCGATGAAAGAAAAATGTTTTATTGTGGTTTAACCCCAGCGAGCAACTAAGCCCCACAGAACCACTTGATCACCCAAGTGGAACAGATAAGAGAACAGGAAGAGTAAAAAAGAGAAAATTAGTGGATTGAAACAGACAGCTTACATAGGACAGAAAAAGGAGAAAAATAATAACAATAATTATGGTATTAGCAATAACAATAATACATTTGAATATGCAAAACAAGTGATACACAATGCTATTGCTCACCACTCAGCAACCAGTGTCCAGCCAGTGCCCCAGCAGCAGTCCCCCAGCCAGCTTTCCCCCCCAGATTATATACTGATCATGTCACTATATGTTATGAAATATCCCTTGCCTCAGTTGGGGTCAACTGTCCTGCCTGTGTCCCCTCCCAACTCCTTGCGCCTCCCCAGCCTTCTCGCTTGCAGGGCATGAGAAACTGAAAAGTCCTTGATCTACTATAAACCCTACTTAGCAACAAGTAAAAGAATGAGTGTGTTATCAACATTAGTCTCAACCTAAATCCAAAACACAGTTCTGTTCCAGCTACCAGGAAGAAAATAAATTCTACACCAGCTGAAACAAGGAGATGTTTATACAAGAGGAATTTTAAGAGCTAGAGTGCAAAACATAAAATTTGTTTGTAATTGCTCGATGTTGCAGATCTATAAAGCTCACTGAAAAGCCTGAAAAGTTCTATTGAAGTAGATTAAATTTTAAATCAAGTGCATACACAGCTGCTGGAAAAGTAATGCATAAAACATAATGAGAATAGGTATCACAAGGACTAAAATCTAAACTGCATTTTTATGTATAAATTCATAGACTCAGCACAATTAAAAAAAAAAACAAAAACAAAAACACAAAACAAAAACTGGAAGTCCAAACTACCTACTAGATTCAAATATTGCCCCAAAATTGTTGCAAATGACTACATCTGTGGATCTCTGGTTTCTCTTCTTGCCTATGTCTGGTTTTAAATATTGATTTGGACATTAAAGTTGAATGTAGTTTTGCAACACAATAAAATGTAGCATTGTGAGCAATTTAATCCCTACAAAGAAAAATTTAGGCTACCAGTTTTCTAGCCTAAGGATAATTTTATTTCAATGGAGAAACTCCACATTAACTTACATAATACTTCTATATTACTTAACTACAGTCAGGATTTAACTATTTAACAGGATTTTTGTACTCTTCACTTGGAAGGGTAGTTCTCCACCGTGCAAATGGAAATTGTAGATCTGTTACCCCTTCTTCAATTATAGAAAAGATCAAAGGGGAAAAAAATGTAAAATTGGTCAAAGTTGGAGGAAAATGAAAATACAACCAATATTTAAGTTATGTTCTTGGAAATAGGTACCACCTCCAGAAACATGCTTAAATTAACCCTAAATGGAACATATAGACAGAAAGAGTTAAGAGCATGAACAAAGTTTCTGGATCACAAAAAACAGTCCAAAATCTGATATAGCACCACCAGATTACTTCTAGAATCACAACAGAATTGGATTAGAAAATCTCAGGTAAATAAATGCCTTTATGAGACAAGCAAAACCAGATATCCCCTGGTAAAGACATTTCTACTTTACCTCCCCAAAAATAGCAGAAAACAAATTAAGATTAAGCTTTACCAGATAGTATATATATTAAAAGATGCAGTTATTGGACAGATAAAATGAGCTCAAGCTTTTTCCACTGTTAATGGAATAAATACACATTTAGGGAAAAATATGGAACTTTGCTGACTCAGATATATTTAAATCAAGTGCACCAGATTTCTCTTTATCTGTGTTCTTTGAGGGATACAATATGTAATCCTTACATGAATGGATCTTCAAAAATCCTTTCCAGCAAGTTACTCTTTAGAATTCAGGGTATTCCGTGTTGCAATATTTGTACCAGTTATGAATTTTAGGAGCATGGCAATGTATCTTAACAATGTATCTTATCTTAATGTATCTTTGCATCTTAACAGTACAAAACTGTTAACAGGGATGCTGACAGTCTGTCAAATGGTACAAATTGACAGGTACCAAATGGTACTGGCACCACAGGATTCCTGGAGACTCTGAATCAACCTCTGATTTCAACTGTACTAACTTTATCCTCTATGAGTCAGTTTTTTGGGGGATAGTCACTCTTAGGAGTCACGAGTATTAATTTGAAGAGGCCCAACACTGCTGTTGATTTGCTATCACCTCAGCCTTCTAGTGACTGTAGTTAAGTACTGCAAAGATTTACTGCAATCTGTGCCCTGAATGAGACATGAAGTGACAGGACCTTAGTTCAGCTTGTTCACTGCTGTCAGTCTAAAAGAGTGAACGTACAGCTGTGATTGTCACAAAATGTATGATTCTGTCTATATTTTATCCACTGAGTATTGCAAAGTCATAAGTTAAAGTGCTTTTAATTTGAACATGAGTGGCATAATTTTAGATTTTAAAAAATGAAACTGTTGCAGTTTCAAAAGATGAAAGAGATGGGGAGAAAAAAGAGAAAAATATAGTAAGAGGCATCTATCCAAAGCTGTGAGGCCCAGGCCATCATTTACTTGGCATTGAAAAAAAAATTTTTACAGAACATAATGACTTAACTATAAAAAGAACTCTGGAGATAAGAAAGAATAACTGCACCTTCCATCATATTGATGATCAATCTATACAGACATATGTGGTATTTTACTGAAATTATTGTGCAGCATATGGCAAGGAGTTGTTGCAACTTTTCTTTCAATTGTTACACAGATTTTACCATTTTTCTTTTTGAACAGGAAAAATATGTATATTATTTAGTCTTCATTGAAAACTACTATTTGTTTGTACTGTTGTAAAGAACTAAGAAAAAAAGGTCACGGGGGAAAAAGGAGGTAACAGTAAGCCAAGAAGAACAAAATTTCAGTGAAGAGATCAACTGTTTTTCCTAAGCCACACGTGAAAAAACTCAAACTAATTTCCAGTCTGAAACATGGCTGAAGACATAAGACTGCTAACTAATACAATTGCTAACATAGGAATTAGTTATGTCCTGATCAGACTTCCTAGAAAGAATGGACTGCCATGCATTGTTTTAATAAGTATATACGAAGTCTGAAAAGATAAAGATGGCTCGTCTAGAATTCTTTTTTGTATGTCTAGTCATCACAGCACCCTATGAAAATAGCATTATGTGGGATGAAGAAAGACTTGAAGAAACTGCAGCATTACTAGAAGTTGTAGGCGAGAAAATTTGGAGGAGATTATTAATTTTCTGAGGAATGTGTATGTTCTGTCATATAGATGTGTGTGCATCTAATACATACAGGCACAGTGGAAGAGCAGTGCCCCAGGTCCAGCCCCTGGTCATCATGAGGATGAAAATAAATATTCTGTGAAATTAAATTGGTACAGGCATGGGAGTATGGACATTAGGACTCCCTAATTTTATAGTTATGAAGCACTGTGGGCATTGTTTAAGCCTGGGGACATTTGTTGTCTAAGGTACAATGCTTTTTGGGTTACCTGCTTCATATATGTGGTGAATCTGTGTCACCATCAGCCAAGGAACTGTGCTGATATAAGAGTCATCATTAACCTAAAGCCCTAACCCTTTGTAGTAGCAGGTGATAGCAGACTGCTTTCGTGGCATCCTCCACCCACCAGCCCAGACTTACACTACAGTTGCCACGTCCTGGCTTGTAACCTCTCCTGGAGCCCTCGTGTCCATCAGCCGCCCGTGCACAGGGCTGATGTCACTGCCGTTCTTGACAATACAAAATTTGACATGCAGTGAGTGTATGGTCATGCAGATTGGTAACAGATCTGACAGCTTCCAAAACAGCAGTGATGGAAAAGGTTCTGGGAAAAACTTAGCTCTGTTGGTTGGGGTTCATGACTGTACCAGAGAATGGCACATTGCCCTGTTTAGGGAGCATGTTTAGGCTCCATTTTGAAATTACAGTCCCAACTTCTTTCTATTCACCTTTGGTCAAAAGCAGTCTGTCCCTTAAATGTTTTATGCAGGAAATTTTAAAAAATATATTTAGAGTGTATGTAGTCTAGATTTTCTTTTCACAATGCAGCAGGAAAAGGGAAGTACCTCCAATGAGACTGCAATGCCATCTAACTTCTTAAAATGTTCTGTATTAAATTGACTATTAAATCAAAAATACCATGCTTTGCCAATAAGTTATTAAATGTCTGAAAAAGTATTTGACATTTTAAGGAAGCTGTTACAGACAAAACCACACTGTACCTCATATTTCAAAGATCTTTTAAAAAAGACCAATTGTCCTGTCAGCTTCATTGTGGAAATCCAGAGCAACTCTGCCTGTTTCTCTGAGGCTATTGCTGGGCCCCTCACTGGGGCTGATTGAGCTGATTAGAGTCTACAGGAGCCCCCTGTTGAACCCAACAAGGACTGAATTTCAGCTATAGCTTAGCACAAAGTTATTGGGTTGGTCAGGCAAGGACCTAAGGCTTTGTCCCCACATGAGGACACAATTAGCCAGTAACACCCTATCCTCATTAGTGCATGTTAATTTTTGGTATTGCTAACCAATATTAGGCCAGGGTAGCTCCATTGCAATGATCTCTATTTGCCTCCCCTCTGCACATGCTGAAATTCATTTTCCCATCTGCCTCCCACTGCTCACAGCCACGTTTTCTGGAACATCACTGCAGCAGTTGCTTCTCTTGTCTTGTGCCTCTTTTTTTCTGAGAAACATCACATTTCTGGCAAATTACTGACATCATAGCTGGGTGCCCAAGAGGGGCTTGTTCTGTTGGAGAGGACACATTATAGCTTGAACAAAAATTCTGATATGTGCTTGTCTTTGCTAAAGTCCTAGAAAATGTCTCTCCACATCTGACCTACTGTACCTAAGCATCAGTAAACTTGATTAAATTTTCTTTCCTAAGACTGAAAACCAGTGTGTAACTGCTTGGAGATGATTTTACACCAAGGTGTTTTTTCCCCTTTTATGTCTTAACGGCTTTGAGCCTTCAGTAGTTTTAAACCCCAAATCTACAATGAAGAGCAAGTATATGAAAAGATAACTCACTGGAGTTGTACAGCTCTGATCATGATTTCCAAAAAAGTAAGGCAAAATAATTGCAAAGGCCAGTAAGACAGTAAGACTCTTGAACGTATTCTCTCTGTAATTCCACAGGGAGATGTCACTAATAGTCGGCAATATCTCTCATTCCATGCTGCTCATTCAGTTTCTCCAAACTCACAGAAATGCTCTATAAAATGTCCTAGAATGCATCTTATTAGCCTTATGTAATAAATATAGCAGTTTTTTTTCTCACAAAAATGAGTGCAACAGGAAAATGAAGTACACTAAAAATCATTTTTCAATTTAAAATTGAGGTACAAAGTATAAAAAAAAAATATTTCCAGAAATATAAAAGTGAGTATTTTGCTTAGAAATATTTCTATAACTAAATGTCAAAATATAAACATGTTGAAATGAAAAATAAAGTATTTTTTCAAAGCATTGGAGGCTTTAAGACTTTTTGCTTCTTGAAAAAATAGAACAGCCGATAGGGTTAGTAGATTGTTATTCTTTACATGAGTCTGAATAGGCATAAGATCCTGTCATTGAACTTAGATTTAATGAGTCAAAAAGTGTGGTAAGATTCAGAAATATTGGGTTGCTTCTCAGATTAAAATGTCTTGATTCTTTCTATTCTTTGGTCATTTTCATATTCTTAAGTAAGCACCATAAAATGAAATTCAAAGCAGAACAGCAGACACTGCCCTAGAGTCAGGTGGCTTTTGCATCACTATATATCCACTTTCTCTTCCTAGAGATTTTTTTAAAATAACCTGTCACTCATTCTCTAGGGTATTTTGTCTTGGTGTTTTTTCCATTCAGTCACTATCAGAGTTCGTTGCTGTTGAGCATTCTAAAGTAATTTTGAAATAAAGATGGTTCAAACCCAGCTGGTCTGAAAGATACTTCATTCTGAAACATTAAAAAAACAAAGAAAACAACTTTCTTCCACAATCATGTGTGAACAGCCACAATCTTTTTTTTCTTCTCTTTGAACTACCAACCATAGAACAACAAAGCAAAATAATTTCTTTTATAAAATTGAATTTAAATACCTTTAAAAATCTCTTAAATATTCAAGGATGGCAAACTTATGGTATATGAACTGAATCAAGGCCGTTAGAAAGACTCCATACCTCACTTTTCTCTTTTCTCAGTGTCATCGGAGGAAAGCAAACTGTGTCATATAGAAAAGAAATCTGCACACAATAGTCAGTTTGTCAAGGTGTGTAGTGCCACATCCTGGCTTTAGTTATCTGAGGTAACTAAAATGTTTGGTTATTTTATTTTCTAAATAAAATCCTCCAAAAGTCTGCTTACATCACAGGTCTGTGTGGATAAGAATGCTATTTTTCATAAATATCCCCCTGGATATTTATCCCTCAAATTTAAGTTAGAAGAGATTAAAACAGAGTATGTCTAATTTTCAGGGGAAAAACCACAAACAAATGCAAAAACCCAGACTTCTGTTTCCAGAGTTTTTAATGAAAATTTGTGGAAAAGATTTTCCTTAAAACTCTTCTCATTTAAATAGGAACCAAAGTATTTTAAACACCACCAAGCCTGACAGAATTCAAGAAGCATTTGGACAATGCTCTCAGGCACATGGTGTGAACCTTGAGGCTGTTCCATATAGGGCCAGGATTTGGACTCGATGATCCTGATGGGTCCATTCCAACTCAGGATACCCTGTGGTTCTATGAAATTATTGTCTACATGCATGCGTATCAGCAAGCTGGAGTCACATCAGAAGGTTTGCCCTTGTGGGAAACTGCAGGAAAGTTGATGGTTTTTCTGGCTGTTTGTTTGTTTGTTTTTAAGTTTTTTTTTTGGGGGGGGGGTGTTTGGGTTTTTTTGTCGTTGTTTTGGGTTTTTTTCCCTTAATATCAAACATTATATTAAAGATACAATAAAAAAAAGACAGGCTTCTAACAGCAAATATTGAGACATTAAAGCATTCTTGTGTTATGGAAGAAGCAAGTTGGCAGGAATTTTGAGACTGAGAAAAGGTGATGCAGCAGCTGGGGCAGCTGAAAATTTTGCTTAAGGGAAAAGAAACTTCTGAGTTTATCTTGTTCTTAATGGATAATTTATCTAAGTGAAAGTTTTCTCAATTGCTTTCCAACAGACACTGTCATTCCTGGAAATTACAGTAAAGAAAATTGCTGCTTTAACAATTCAGCCAATTTCTGAAGTCTTCTAGTGACTGACTACCTGCTGATTGAACTACTGATCACTCCCACTCTTACAGTTTAATGCATCTGTGGCTATAATAACCCTACAGAGTCACTCCAGGTCCTCTTGCAGTGTCAGCATGGAGAGAGAGGTGACTCAGCAGCCAAGTCAAAAGACACAATCCACTGTGTTCTTGATGGATGCTTTGCCTTTCATAGTGTCTAGTGCGGTGCTGGAGATGAAGCTGTGTTCCTGGGATATTTAAGGCAAAGTCAGCTACACTCAATTTATCAGAGTTAACCCAAAACACTTAAAATAAAACAGGGTGATAAAGATTTAGGGGACACTGCATGAAAATATATCTGGTACTCATATACTTGCTAAGGAGGCAAAACCTTCTACCTAGGTCACCTTAGAGTACACCTGGGAAGAGCTTGGTCATTTTCATAAGCAAGAAAACATGCCAAAAAAAAAGCACTCTTGAAGGCTGTGGAACATGACTTTTTAAGGAGGTGATTGCTAGGTAGCAAAGTGGGTGCAATTTCCTTAGCCCCTCTTCACTCCTTCCTAGTCTCTTTACAGAAAGTTCTGATAATAATGCAGATAAAAGTCAATACCCACTCTTTGTGTCTTTCACCTACAGTTTGCAGAAGTGGTGAAGAAATAAAGGAATTAATTTTTACTTATATTTAGCAGCTTTTAACAGAGGTGCAATGAATCATCAGCTGCATTTCAGGAGAGACATCTGAAGTGCAAATACCAAGGTGCAACTTCTGACACTTCAAATTTTAATCAGGGCAGGAGGTGTTATTTCTTTTATTATTATTCTTCTAAGCTGTGTTAAGATTAGAGGAATGCTGTATAATATGATTGTTTCAGAGCTTTGCCCCAGGGTCTTACTTCTTAGGTTGAAATCTTTTTAAGTCTCCTTTGCCATTAACAGGAACTCTCAGTCCAGTATTAGAACAATGAAAAAGTCACTGAAATGTTTCTAGAGGAAAATAAAATTTAACTAGGAAGGTATTAACATCTCTTTGTCTAAGGCAGCCTCTTGCAAAGTCTTCAAAATTCTTGAAAGAGTGAAAACTCTCATTAACATCACCATTTGCCCAAAGCCAGCCTAACTCAGTAATTACAAGTAATGCTCATTGCATTTGTACACTCAGTGTAATTTCAGTACAAAGTGCAGCAAAGATTCTCCTTTTCTAAAAGTGCTGGTCTGTTGCAGTGCTGATTCAGCTTCTCAAATTCTATAGGTTGAGTACATACAGTCAGAGATTATTTGGGATAATTTAATATTAAAACAGGTACAAGGGGGAGAAAGCAAAAACTGTAGGATTGCCACCAGGAATAATTTAGCTTTTTGTGTAGACCCCTTAGGGTATAAATTAACACTCAGCTCCAGTTTCTGTAAAATAGCACCCAATGGTCAATATGTTGAAAAAAAAGTCAACATATTATATTAGTTCCTGAAATCTGTACTTGATGTCATGTCTTAAGGTAAATTCAGAATAGAATTTGTAGATCTCACTTGTTTTCAGTCAATTGAACTAACTGCTGATCATATGATATTAAATAGTAGTATGAATGTTACATAAATAGTTGTTCAAGGACATTTATGATCTTTTCCTATGACTTCACAAGACAAACTAGACTAAATACACACTAGAATAACATTGACTTTATTTTTTTTTTTCCCCAAAACTTCCATTTTGGAAAAAAAAACCTATAAAATAATTTCATAGAATCACACAATATCCTGACTTGGAAAGGACAACCTAGGATCATTGAAAACCAACTCCTGGCCCTGCACAGAACTCCCCAAGAGTCACACCATGTGCCTGAGAGCATTGTCCAAATACTTCTTGAACTCTGTCAGGCTGGTGCTGACCACTGCCCTGGGAAGCCTGTTCAGTGCCCAACCACCCAAGGGTCAGGCACCTTTTTCTAATACCTGACCTAATCCTGCCCTGACAACTTCATCCAATCCCTTCAGGTCCTGTCCTGAATCAACAAAGAGAAGAGATTGGTGTGGGCCCCTCCACTTCTACTCATGAAGAACTTGGAGACCCTGATGAGGTCTCTGCTCAATCTCCTCTTTCCCTGGCTGAACAGACCAAGTGGCCTCCCCTGCTCCTTGTATGGCTCACTCACTCTCTGTAAACTCTTTGAGGTAAGAAAATCCTGTATATAACAGAAATACATTTTGTGTGTCTGTAAACAACATGAAGCATCTGTATCATCATCTACATGGCAATAAAAGAAAAATAACTTTTAATTCAGGTAAAAGTAACTTTTAACAACATGAACATTTTCTATTATCATCAGATAAGTATTCAAAAGTTTCCCACAAATATAGGATTTCCTATATTGGTTTAACTAATGGAGGATTACAATACACAAAAGTCATTGAATTAATAATAGTAATGCAACTGAGCATTTCCCAACTAAAGCAGTACCCAGAGGAATTCTCACTCATTTCTGCAGACTTTATACCATTGTTGTGACCGTTTCCATTACATGGTAACTATGAGACTCATCTGGCTACTATGTTTTAGTACTGCGTGTCCCACAAGAAAGATGCTGGAACAACTTCAATGGTGGTCCAAAAAGACATGAGTGGCTCAGAGCACACAATACAGAGGTTAAGAGAGGAGTTTGAATAGCCTGGGGAAAACAGAATTCACTGGACAAAAAGTATAACCGGGATGGTCAAGCACTGGAATGGGTCACCTGGAGAGGTTGGGAAGTCTCCCTCCTTGGAGATATTCACCACTGGACTGGACAAGGCTTTGGACAACCTCATCCAACTTTGACTGGATGCAATTCCAGAACTCAAAGTTGTTTCTACTTTGACTGAGCATTGCACTAGACAACCTCCAGAGATTCACTTCAACCTAAATTTTTATACAATGCTAGAATTTTTCAGAAAAGAAGAATTATGATATTTCCTTTTAGCCTGAAAGACTATACTTGGTAATTTTTTTTTACTTTTTTTTTTAAGAGGGAAATGTTATAAAATCAATTCATCAGCCTAGGAAAAAAAAAACTTTTGTTAGTGGAATTTAAAACCTGAAAATATCTCCAACTTTCACACATTGCCCCTTCTTTTCTTTAAAGATGCATTTCTACAACAATATCACTGGGAGTGATATTTTCATAGCACAGAAAAATATCCATAAAACCCAAAAATTTTCATGATAAAATAATTACAGAGGAAAAAAATTAAAGCCTGTTCACTTCAGGCATTTTTCTGAATCACTGGAAATACTGGTATTCAAATTTTTCAACAGTCCTGCCAAAATGAGGAAACAATGAAAGATTATTTGTATAAATTATATCCTGCTAGGCTTAATATAAAATGTAAACCCAAGAAAAAAGCTCCTGAAGAAAGAGATGCTTTTATGAATTAAGTTTTGCAGATTGTTATAACAGTCAGTTGAACTCCATTTCTGAACACAAGAGCAAATTAACGAGCATGGAGGTCTTGCACCATTGCTTTTCAGGGAAGCCAAGATCTCAGAGAAACAGTGGCAAGTCCTATATTTGTAAAGCAGATGAAGCACTCCCCTTAACTCCCAGATGTCCCGAATCCAGATTTCTATCCATGAGCTGGTGTAGAAGCAAGAGTGTTACCATGACCTACAGAAGCTCTTTTCATTTATTGGCCAGTGCCCATTGTATGCTGAAGGCCGTTCAGTGCAGCCTGTAGATGCTGGGGTCCTTCAGACATAGGTGGGGACTTGTACTACACCAGTTCTGATGGGCAGTACAGAGCCTGGTGTGCCAGGCAGCAGTCACTTACTCCTGGGAAAGAGTAAGCAGTAAGCAGAAAATTTCAGCAGCTGCAAGTAGAAAATAAAACTACTGACAGGAAAGAACAAGAGAAGAGCCTTAATACAATATCCATGGAGCTTCAATCTAAGGTAAGCCCTGTGTTCTCTTCTGCCCTGGAGCTAGAGAGCCTTGCTGAGCTACCAAAATCTCATCAGTGACCAATGGTACAAATAATCAACATCTGCTGCACTACAGCCAAATCCTCTCTTTTCCAGGTTACAAGGCTGCCCTTCTTTGTGCAGGCAACATTTTAATGGAGACCTGCACAGGACACAGCCTCAGTTCTTGTTAGAGATGGTTTAATGGTTTTTTTTATGTTTATCTCTTCATTTTCCCAGTCCACCTGATGCTGGAAGAAAACCAAAACCCCTGGACACTGAGCTTGGCATGACATTAATCATGTGATGTTTATGGAACACCTCCAGAAGCATCAGCCAGGTGAGTGCACTGTGTGATACAGGAATGATCTCTGGAAAAGCCAAAGCGTCAGGGAGAGAAAGAGGGTGAAGGGCAGTCCTGGCATCTCAAGACTCCCTCCATGATTTCCCAACACTGGGCAAATCCATATTTGAGGTGATGACTTTTAGCTCTGTCTGCCACAAAGCTCTTAGCTTGAGTTTCCATATACTCAGCCTGCTGTCAGTGCAACTTCTGGAGCTCTTCCATGTGGGAAGGAGGAACCCACTGCAGAGGGAAAATAATTTCCATATCTCCAGAAGGCAGAATTTCCCATGCCACAGGGAAGAACATTAGCTGTATCTGTTCCATCCATTATTCTAAATAATGTAGAAATGAAAAGAGCTTAATATCCAGAATCCCTTTTTTACAATTACTGCCATTTTAACTGCCCAGTGTAAGCCATTTTCTCTAGGCTGTTGTGGACAAAGAAATTGAAAAAATATGTAAAAGAGATATTTCTGTTTAATATGTATTTAAATTAGAAAAAACATCCTCATCTAAAAATAGTGTAACAAGTCAGTAATGGCAAAAAAAGTGATGAAAAGAAAACAGCATTTACTGATGTTTTGTTTCATTGTCTTTTCCTGCAGTCATGATGAATATAAATCCTCCTTTAAAAGGAAAACCAAATCTTAAATCCTTATCTATTTCCATTAGCTGGGGAAATCAGAAAAAAAATTAAATTGCTATGGAATGAAAGGGTCCAGATTCAAAGCAGAATATTAAGGAACAGGGTAAAAAGGAACTCTGAGTTTTGTGTTTTAATATAGTCATAGTAATTTAGGGAAAAAAAAGGAAAAGGGACTTTATTTGAAATGTTGTAAATCAAATGCACCCAAGTCAAACAGCTGCTTTTTTAGCTCAAAACACACTGAAGAGAGATAGAAGGTTGATAGTTGATGTCAAATGCTGCTGGCATTTTGTCGCATTTATAAGTCTTAATTTACATATATGAACCTACTTGCACTTTATAGGTGTGGAGGTCAATTATTGCAAGCATAATTAACATCTTACTGCCAAAATGTGTTAAGCTATTAAGGCAAAATGAAGATTAGAAAAGCAGAGCATGATAACTAGATGCTCTATTAAGGGATGAGTAATAAAATCTTAGATCTGAAAATCTTGGCTCATTTAGAATATTGTTGTTCCAAGAAAAAAATTATTTAACTTAATAAAATCAGAAGTAGTAGAAATTACAGAATTCTGTAGCATAAAAGCGTGTGAAGCTCATATAAATTAGTATGAAGCAAGTAAATGTTTCACAGAGAGAAACTGACATACATTTCCTAATAGCCAGAGAAAGAGTGGGGGACTTTTAGGAGCTGCTTTTCAACACCTGCAAGGAGGTAATCAAGAGGACAAAACCAAAATCTTTACCCAGATGCTTTGTGGGAGAACAGACAACAGTCATCCACTGAATTGGGGGAGGTTCCATCTGGACCTCATAAGGGGGAAAAGAACTTATTATGGAGTTAATTAAGAACTATGAAGTTAATTAAGACCAGATCCAGTGAGGTTGAGGGATCTCAACTCTTGGAGGTTTTCAGGATGTAATTGTATAACCCTGCTCTGATTGCAGTGTTGACCCTATTTTGAAGAACAGGTTATACAAAGACCTCACAAGGTTCCTTCCATTTCAGCAGTTTTGTGGCACATATGGTGATGAGAAAAAATAAAAACCAAGGCGGAAATTTCAGTATGGAAAGAAAGTAGATGTATACTATGTGTCTGTCTTTAAAATAGAAGCACTACCAGTATTTATAGTCACAACCTCTCAGAAATGGTAAATATGCTCTGTGCTTGAAAGACGAATAAAAATCAAAGGTCTGCATCTGAGATGCTGATTGAGAAGTGGGCGTTTAGGCAAATTAATTCCCATATATTCATAATATAACCATATTATTGTTATTGACTTTAAAAAGTCCTTAAAAGCCATTAAAATATTACAGAGTGAGAGAAAACATGAATAATAAGTAATTAGAAAAGCACTTTATTTTTTAAAGAAATCAAGTAAAGCTGGATTTAGGTCTGAATAGCTTTCAATTCAAAGCCCCTTCACAAATTCAAAATTAAATTATCCATAAAATCTTGTTTTTGCAAATTTAGAAGAACATTAAACTTATTTCACATATTAAGTAACCTCTCCCTGGTACCCAGCTCAGTTATTTTGGGCAACAGGGTCTACTTGTGCTGGGAAATAAGGAACACCAGTTTTGTCATAAGCATGAAATTATAAGAGGATGTCAGAAGTATAAAGACTGATGCCATGAAAAAAAAAGGGTATTGTTCACAAGCCAAGGAAACCAATGAATCACTAGGGTTTGGTGTTTTCAGAACACAAAACATAATGGAGTAAGTCTGAAAGTCTGGATGAATCAAGTGGAGAGATGTCTGTTCTGTACAAATTCATTCAGTTTTTACCAGCTGCTGCTTTGATTCCAGTGTCACCTGTCTTATAGAACAGAGAAAGTGATGATGCCTCATTGCCCCTGGCTGTTCTGAGAAAAAGCCCAAAATATATTTTTATACACCAGGTCTTCACAACCTTTTTCAGAGAATCCAGAGAAAGAACACGAGTTACAAGAGCAGTTGCAAATCTTAATAGAGCTCACACATTCTACTGTAAGATAGACTATGATATGCTTTTCTGCCCAGACATCACTTTTTCAAGTAAACAAACTCTGTACATCTTCTGTCCAAAAAGATGATCTCAACAGCTGAACTGGTTCATTATTTTAATAGAGAAGTAGAATTGATAATTAGCATGTGTTACCTTTCCAATGAGAAAAAAGTTGACCTCTAAAGATATGTTAATAGTATTACACTCATACAGATAGTTATAACCACTAAAAAAGTCCATTCCAGCTAAACTGAAAGTTCCTTATCTATTCTTATTTTAAGCAACTAATAAAATATTCTTAAATTGAGTTATAATTCTACCATATTATGGATGAAACAGATGTTGAGATAAGGAGTTATTAGGAACCTTTAGGAACATCCTAGTGGAATATAAAAGCTGAACAGCAACTCTGAGAGGGATCATGAGAAGCCAATTACTATACCTGGTTCTTCTTCAGAAATTTAGAAAAAGCCCATTGATAGAAAAGGGAGATTCTCAGTTGAACACAAATTAAACTGTTGCTAACTGTTTGCCCCAGATTTTATGGAAAGCAGGTCTTCCTAAACCTGTTTGCATCATCTGTTGAGCAAATGACTTTGGCTGACAAAGAAAACTGTCAAATGTAAAATATTCAGGCTTCTGAAATAAAAGGATGGGATTCCCTGAACAAATAAAAGTGCCTGCTTTGTAAATATCTTTAGAAATCTGTCTCACTGTAAAAGCCACTGTCTGTTTTTTTTTTTTTTTTAGCCAAAAGAGATAAATAGGTACTTTTAGATGCTTATGCTAGTTTAGATTAGTAACACCTTAAAAGTGCTTATTTCTCACCTCTGATCCTAAAGAAAACACAAGCTTAATCAAAAAAGTAGTTGAAATTACTCCTATTCTTTTTTTTTTTTAAGTACAAGTAAGTAATGTATTTAGAACTAAAGACCATAACTACAGAAAAAGGGGTTGAGTATTGGAAAACAGGGACTCCAGAAACAATGGAAGGCTTGTTACAGGTGAGCAAAGAAATTCCTAATACATGTAGGAAACATGAAAACCATTACAAACCAGGCATGAGCTGACAATATGCTCTTGAAGCCCAGAAAGCTAAACCTATCCTGGGCTGCATCCAAGGCAGCATGGGCAGTAGGGTGATGGATGGGATTCTTTTCCTTTCTCTGCTCTGGTGAGACCCCACCTGCTGTGCCTCATCCCACTCTGGGGTTTCAACACAAGAAGGATGTGGACCTGTTCGAGTGGGTCCAGAGGAGGCCATAAGGATGATCAGAGGGATGGAGCACCTCTGCTATGAGGACAAGCCGAGAGAGCTAGGATTATTAATTCTTGATAGGAGACAACTCTAGGGAGACCTTCTTGCAGTCTTTCACTACATAAAAAGGGCTTTTAAGAATGATGGAAATAAACTTTTTAGCAGGGCCTGTAGTGACACGACAAGGAGAAACAGCTTTAATGAAAAGAGAGTAGGCTTAGGTTGGAAATCAGGAAGAAAGAATATATGATCAGGATAGTGAGAAAAATGTGGTGAAAGATGTTGCCCAGAGAAGTTGCAGACACCCCATCCTTGGAAGTTCTCAAGGTGAGCATGGATAGGGATTTGAAGCTTGTTTTGTGGAAAATGTGCCTGCCCATTGTAGGGGGATTGGAATGAGGTGATTTCTAAATATCCCTTCTAACCAAACCATTTGATTCTGTGATTCACTGCTTGTTTTGGGAAAAAAATTTAATCACCAGATATAAATTTTAAGAGCAATAGATCCATCTACCAAAGGAACTACAGGAGCAATTTTATTTCAGCAAGCAATTTAGAATAAATTTTATTTACTAAACGACAACTGATGCAAGGATACTACATAAAAGTAAAATGTCTATATTTTAATAAGGACATTGTAAATCAAGACCAGAAAAAGAAAATATTCAAATGATAGGGAAACATTTTCTTTCAGTAAAAGCTTTAAAAGCATAAGATGTTTAACTTTCCATCTGTTGACTGAGAAATTATTTGAGTGCAGTGTTTTATATAATAGAAGAAGCCATAACAAGAACCACTGACTGTCAACTATTGCTGGACAACACTTGCAAGGTGGGTAAAGGAACCAGCAGAACCGACTGCCCAAGGAAGTGAAGGCTTCTCCGTTACCTGATACCTTTCAGGACTGAAGGCTTTGCAAGGAGATATAATCCTTTGAAATACAAATGTTCTTTATTCCAGTGGAAGTTAAAGCTTAAGGAAATCAGACTAATTCTAATGGCTCTTCAAGCAGCTCCTTCTGGCCTTAAACTCCCTGAGTCTTTCTTCCTATTGATTGATGGGTGGAAAATAAAGATGAGGCAAGTACACATGTACTGCCTGAGTTGCACTTCTACCACAAGATCTAGTGACACCAAGTCCCTTAATTTATATGTGAACATGTTTCTTTCTAAAGTCATTTAAAAAGACTGTGACAAACTGAAGCTTTAGCAGCAGGTGCCAAAGAATAAAGAAAAGAACAACAGAAATCTGCTATGAAGAATATAGATGGATATATGAGCAGCATTTGGTTATGTGATCATCTACATAAACACAAAGGAGCACTTGGAACAGTGATAAGAGGCAAAACCCTTGAGTTTGCATCTGAGAAGATTTGTTAGATGGTCAGATCAGGAAGATCAGCAAGAACTGCCATGGAGAGGCAGTAGGTGGAGATCACAATTCAGTAAGTAGAAGTCTCTCCCTCCTCCATCAATACTAGACTAATATGTGATGTGACACTAAGGACAGCATCATAATTCTGTACACTAGCATGCTAAAAAAAAAATGAATATCATTTTCTGAAAGGTTAGGTATTTTAATCCCAGTGTCCTGGGTAACACTAATTTAAAATTTAAATTTCATCAGTTGATTTTCCTGACAGTTTCACTTATTTTTACTTCTTGTTATGAATTATGTGCGCTGTTCAAATAGTTGATTGATTTTTCCTCAGATATCTGTCAGACGCTTTTCAGTGCCTGGAAAAGTTTTCTATATATACTTATGACTCTCTAAGTCCTTATGCTGATGACATCACCTGTTAGTATTCAGTAATTCAGAGAGACAGCAGGATATTTCAAACATATTACTATGTGCTAGGAGGTAACCAGGCAAAAAAAAAAAATAAATAAATTACACACAAGTATTAAAATTGTTCACTTTAATGAAAATGACATCAAAAGTTAATCATATAACGGCTTGGATCAGAAAGGACCTTAAAGATGAGCTAGCTCCAACTCCTCTGCCATGGGCAGGATCATGTTACACTAGACCAAGTTACTCAAAGTCCTGCTCAAGCTGGCCTTGAAGGTTTCCAGGGATAGGGCACCTACAAGTTCTCTGGGAAGAAAATGCATAAGATTGATCACATACTTGCATATCTTTCTATGTTAATTCTTTTCTATTGTGTATTCATTAAAGAGACTGGCTAATAGGAGTCAGAAAATTTAGGACAAAGAGTTTGTGTATTTCATGGATATTAAAAAGGAATGTGTGCAAAGAGAGGTGACTGAGAATAAACACCGAGTTCATGGCTCTCCAGTCTGCGCTTCCAAAGAGAAGTCATTTCAGTAGAAAAACACAACACCCACCCCTTCCCCTGGCTGATGCCATCACCCACTCTGTGACTCAAGTCACACACTCTATTAAGTGTGCACTACCTGACTGCCACACTTAATAGAGGATGATCCAGTTTCTTTCTTTGTAGGTCTTATTAAATCTTATTAGGTCTCATTAAGAAGAGGGATTTTTTTCCACTGATTCTCAAAACATCAGTCCTTCAAACTTCATGCAGATAATTTTGTGCTTTCTTGGCTAGTATCAAAAATGTGTTGCTTCATAGCACCAAACATTAGAATTCATATGTGTGTAATATATATCATATAGCTTATGCATACAATCCTTACTGTTGCAGGATTTGAAAATACCAATAGCTCACAATATTTTTTGCAAGCAATATTTGCTTTTGAAGCACTCAGTCCATTAAATCTGAAGGCAGCAGAGATAAAAAGCTTAAGAAAAAGGGACAAATTAAGTTTATTAACTAATAAATGGTTTCAGTGGAGAGAAAAATATGGCAACAGGGCTGAGAAGGACATTATAATAACTTTTCTAAGGGAAAAAAAATGAAAGAAAAAAACCTGTGGAAAATGCAGATCAGAAAAAGTGTGACATAAAAAGGAAGTGAATACTGAAAATGCACTATCCCATCTGGATAATGTTTGACATCAGCAAAAGCAAACAAGAATCTAATGGAATACATGTTCCCAGTTATAATGATACATAATATAGATAGCTAGTAGAAGGAACACTTCTCTTGAGGTTAGATTCTAATTTCCTTGCTATTCCCCACTTTTTCAGTCACTTGTAACATTCTGCTTCCTTCTGGCAGCATCACAATCTTTCTCTGACTCAATGCATTAAGAAAGTTCCTCTCACTACTATGTCCTGAAAGTGTTTCACGGCAGTGGAAGATCCTTTCAGGAACCACTGAAAAAAGAGGTCACAGCATATGAGAAGAAATCTTGCCCAATTCCATAAATATTTTCATGGTATCAGCCTTAACATTTTCATTTCTTATGGCCCATGGAAAATTTATATATAAACTACACTATAATCTCAGAGAGTTTGGGTTTATTAACTACCTCAGCTGTTTCTCAGTATCTGACATAGCTATGCTAAAATAGCAGTCCCAGTTTTTTTGGCAGCAGTGGAGAAAGGAGGATGCAGTTAAGCATCCTGAGGTGATCAGTGGCCTAGACACATTGAAGGCTGGATGAAGGTTGCTGTTAGAATATTCTATGTTTAGGAAAATTATCTGAAAAGTGTTAAAACTTTTCCCCCATGCCTTGGAACAGGGAACCACATCTAGTTTTGGATTTACTATATAAATTGGTCTAGCCACTAGATTGAAAAGCTGTACCACTAGCTTGATCTTGAAATCTCACTAAGATGAATATTAAATTGTATCTCTATCAGTTCACCCAATAATTCCAACAGTAGTAAATTAGAAACATTTTAATTTATTTATCCCTTGGGGAATTGCTGGTGCATGTTTTTTATGAACTTTCTCACTGTGAACAGACAGCACTTGCAAATGATCCATTCTGAGCAGCCACGCAGGACTAAACAGAAAAAGTCTGGGTGACATTTTGCAGTTAAACAAAATCTCACTCTAAGACAGAATGAGACTAACAGGGAGCAGAAGTTTCAAATTAGCTGCTCATAACACACTGCTGAGCTGCTTTGATATCTTCTCAATGTAGAGGCTAAGATGAATATTGCTCTTTGAACATTTTAATGCATATTAACACATGTCTTCTGTGACAAATTTGGACACCATCTTCCCCTCCCCTCTTATAATATATGCAGAGGTGTCAAAGAGTATATGAATATGTAAATCTAAAGATAAAACAACACTCAGTGTGCTGGCCATCTGTACAGCTATAAGCAATGTAAAAATGAAGTGTTTATTTAGCTGACAACAAACTTGTAAATGTCAGTATTTAGGCAGAATAATAGCAATTGTCTGAGTAAGCAGAAAAGGGATTAATAAGATTTTATCACAAGTTTTGGTCATAAGTCTGTCATAATGTTTGTCATTATTTTAATTATGGTATTTGAAACCATAGAAATTCAGCAATACCCAGGTTCAATTACATGAGAAATAGCCTGCTCTCAATAAAAATAAGGAGATGGGCAACCAACATACTTAATCTGGGAAGATACTTTCATCAAAATCTAAAGTGTAATTTACGAAGAAGACGAAAATATCAAATATTGTCCATGAGTAGAGCAGCAGAACAGATTAAATAGTGTGCATCTGGTTGAAAATGTAACATGTTTAAACAAGGCATTAATTAGAATTTCCAGCAGAAGTTCCATTTAGTTAAAATATTTCAGTGCATGGGATATGTGCACCTGATATGCATGCATTTCAAATTAGTAGGGCAATTTTCATTAGCAGACACTAAATCAGTATGCTTTGGAGTGCTACAAAAGGCTTACTCTGATTCCTTTTCTGTGTATCATTTGTTGCCAGAATTATCATTAATTTCTTTTAACCTTTCCACTTTCCCAATATCCTTTCACCCAGGTTTGTTTGATTACCTCTCCAGAATGAAATACACATTTTCTTTACAGAGCTGAACATCAGCAGTGCTAAAATCACTCAAGAATCCTACTGTGTGGCCATGGATAGAATGAGATACATGAATGGTCAAGGAAAAGGATACATGAATGGTCAAGGAAAAGCTGTGGAGAGCCAGTTTGTCTGGTTAGTGGTGTGGGAGCAGCACTGCCTGTCTTAGCTCAGGGCCAGTGCAGCCCCTAACAAAGCTGTGCTGCTATACATGGCATGGCACTCACCTCTGGCTCTGGAACACAGTTTCCTCCAAGAGACCGATGAGAATAGGATATTTAATGTGCTAGCATTTTCTGAATACCCTTTTTAAAAACCTAATATCCTTTCTAAGGATTAATAAGACATTTTGTACCAAAATAGAGGAGCGGCAATGACTAAGGAAATACCGAAGTCAGCGCAGCTTGACTCTTTGCTGACTTTTTGGAAAATCAATGTCAGCATGTTGACACAAGATGGAAACAAATAACAAGACTAGAATTAGCCATCAATTGGAAGGTCTTTATTTCTCCCTATGCAGTACATATGAAAATCTTAAGCTTTATGACAGCAGTGACTAATTTTAAGTGAACAGTTTACAGCTAGACTAGCAAAGCTGCGGTGTTCGGCAGCACTCCACTGAACCTAGTTTAGTGCACACTGTAAAATTTGTGCTTTCTCCACAAAGCTATTTATACTTCCTTCACATCAAATACCTAAGGACCCATAAAAATATTCCTTTTAATCTGTGGGATACTCCTACATCTAAAAAGGCACTTATCACCTGGTAAATCTGGATTTAAAGCTGAATGCTCATAAAATTATATTAGATTAAAAGTTATTTCCCTTGCAAGACTCTGAGACACCACTTGTCCAAAACCTTAAAATCTGCTTTTCATCATGATGAGTTGCAAGAGAATTGAGGCACAGCCTTCTCAATGTGACTGATACAAAGAGGTTTTCATAATAGGTAGCCCCCTTTTAGCTTTGTCTCTCACATTTCTCACTATGGTAAGAAAAACATCCAAAATTCCTTACTTGAAAAAATAATCTAAGAAATACAAAACCACAGAGATTAACTAATAGAAAATCCACATGTTTTTTTATGAAGTTGATTCATTTTTTTTCTTATGTTACTTCTGAACCTCCTTCCTCTGAATGACATGCTGTGCTATGCCATTAGATCTACAGAGCCTTGGCATGTTAGGAATATCCAACACCATGCCTATTTATGGTACTCAGCCACCATAAACAGATGGTTTGTGTACACACAATGTCACATTGTGCTCAAAGATTCACAGAAAGCCGGGAAAGAGGAAGGGTTTCACTATGGTTAGAGCTGTTGGTCAACAGCTACATTTAGCTCAGCATCTTTCAAGAAAGCAACCAACCATTTTCTCTTTCACCTGCAAGTGGAATCTAAGCTTTGTTTAGCCTAAGACATACAATTCTAATAATCCATACAGTCATCTCTTTTCCCATCATTTCCATTGCCATCCTGCTCCTCATTTGATTTCAGATTCTCGGCTCTGTAAATGAAGTGCAGTAGAAAATGTCTGCAAAATAAGCTTGTAATAAGGATAAATTACAGGGTCAAGATAAATGCTTCAGGCATCGGATAAGATGATTTATTGCAACTAGGTTTGAATAAATTCAAGGCTTTAGTCATCCAGTTTGTCAGTTGAATAAAATTGATAATTGGATTAAGTTCAGGTCACAGTCAATGTACTGTAAAACATACTTTTTTCTCGGTTTTATTTTTTTTAACAGAATGTTCATTGTTAAAAAACTGGATTATTCTGCATTACTTCTCATTTCAGGTGACTGTCTTAAATAAAGAGCAGAGGAGCAAATCCCAAATTTTCCCTCTCCCATCAGAGAAATTAAGCTGAACTAAGCAACTCCTTCACCAATATAAGGTTATATAGTGATTTATCTTTTAGAACAGCCAGTCTCTACAAACTGAGCAGAAAGAGTCAGTCTAATTTAAGAGTGTCTCTGAAAAATGGTCTGAAAGTCTGTGAGGATACATATTTCTCTCCACTCCTAAGAACTGTCACCTAACTTGCAACTGGATAATCTCAGCAGTTATACAAAAAAATTTAAAAAAAAGAAGCAGTCTGTCAAATTATTCTAAGAGAATCATTCAGCTGGTTTGTGAATATATTATACAGCTATAAACACACACTTCTTATTTTTAAGATTCAATATTCCAGCCTATTCAATAATATAAAATGCAATAAATCCTGGTGTTATATATGCGACACCTCAACTTCCTCCTGCAGGGCATTGTAATATGGGGCACTATGCCAAAAGCTGTATCTTACTTTAAATATTTGTTTCACCAACCAAATGCTCCATGGTAGAGCTTCATGCTATTCTCTCCTAGAATTAACTTTAAAATGTTAAAATATCTTTATTTGTAGCAATTCAGAAAGTATTGCAATAGCCTGTTTCCTTACATGGCCATAGCCCGTGCACTAAAATCAGAGCCACTGAAATGAAAAAACATTGATGCCAAGGACATGAGTTCTCATGTACCTTTAGAAATTGGAATTAGATCAGTTTCAAGTTCTTTAGTCCACTGATACTGAAGAACCACAGACAGGCACTTGAATAATTCATTCTTTGGGTTGTTTAACCAGAACATGAGATGCCTGGCCATACTTATAGTTAGGAAGCAATCTGTTTTAGAAGGTCTGAAAATTCACAGAACAGCAGAAACAATGAAAATGTCCTGTGTATTCACTTTTCAGAACCAGTCCCTTTGCATGAATATGCCGAGCCCCCACTCACAAAGCCTACTTTTTAGCTTGAGCAATTAATTTCTTGAAAAAAATGAAATAATATTAACAAATAACGAGTTACACCATATGCAGCTGTAGGAAGGACAAGTTACACAACAGACAGACACCACTCCAGGGCATAGAGAACTTCTGTTTGCCTAATAACATAAACATTAAGCCAGGATGAAAAGTATGTTTTGCTGCAGGTTATGAGGTCTCTGCATCATACCACTCAACTAATTCCTATAAATGGGATAGCACTGTGTTTTTATGCACAATAGTTTGATATAACTATAAGTTCTATTTTTGTTGACTTTTTATTATTAACTTTTTCTGATTTTGTGGATCTCAAGTACCACCACAGGTACACAGATACTCTACGTTTTCACATACTGTTGCAACATAAAATCATGTGTCTTTAGATACCTGATAGCTAATTTAATAATAAAGACTGTTCCTTGATTGCACAGTATAATCCTTGACTTTTCAAATTTATGAATTTGCTGGTGTCATCTGTTTCAAGACAGAAAAAACCTCAGTCTACCACTCCAGTTTTTCCCATGTTAACCAATAAAAACTGTTCTCTGGATTTAGATGTGGTTCAGTCTTAGTCTTGTTGCAAATATTATTACATCTCTATGAAACACAATGTCCTGGTTTAGGGGAATTTTGTGAGAAAAACCTTTAAGGTGTTTTCTATAGAAAAACAAATTTAAGTGGTCCCTCCTCTAACTGGTTTGGGAAAAAGATTTTTTCAAGAAAAGTGGAAAAAACTGTTTATTTAATAGGTAAAGCATTCACCAGCACAAAAAAAATGAACTATATTAAACAATAAAAGACTTAAAACTTATTAAGACTTCATATAGCCAACCTAGGACACATAGTCAACACATAAATAAGAAATCAAGAGGAAAGGAATGTCAACCAGTGGACATTATATATCCTTTACTCAGCAAACACTTTTCCATAGGCAATTTATGAACACATTTTCCTTCTTTCTTTTCCTCCATTCCATTTTTTTTTTTTCACATTGCTCAGACTCACTTTTCCAGACGTGGTGCCTTTCTGTAGACCCTTTTCACACATTCCTCGAATTGCTTTTTTATCAATCTCTCTCCAATATAGCCACTGACACTCTCTCATCCCACATTATCTTTCCAAACAGATACACAGACCAGAAAGAAAAGTCATCAGTGCTATTAGGAGGATAAACTAAGACAACTAAGGTTTCCCTCTTTGAGATCAATTACTCATTCAAAAGCTACCTCTTTCCCAGCAGCTAAAGAAGGCAAGTGATGACATTCATAGAACAACTTTGGAATTTGCTCAGCAATCACCTAATTTAAACTGCTGAACTATTAGGAAGTAGGGCAGGAAACAGAAAACCCTCAAAACACTTTAAAAATATCTTAGAGCTCATGAAATCACCTGATTGTTTGAAAAGTTGTAGGAAGGGGTTTATACTCCATAAGCATAGACAAAATTTCTTGATAAGATACCAGACTGCAACCATCTCCAAATTACACCAAAGACCAGTGAGTCATATTTAAAAACTTATGGATCTAGCTTTTTTCCCCCATTACTGCTTGGAATGGCCTTGTGAAAGTCCTGTAAATTCATCTATAGAAGATTTTAAAATTAGTCATAGCCAGAAGTAAGAGAATCTAGAACAAATTCAGCTAACACACTTCCAGGTTGGTGCACCAGCCCTTGGCCTAATGTGGGAACGTAACAGTAGAACTTTTTTCTCCAGAAGGTTTTTTTTTTGCAGAGCTAAAAGCAGTGTTCAAAAATACTTTAGGATCATCAGGGAAGAAGTTTTATCCTCTTTGTCCCTTTGCATCTGGTACACTACAGTCATGCAAAATTCTCCTTTGGCCAGTTTCAGTATGTACTTTTGGACCCCTTCTGTAAGTAAACACTGACTCTTTTTCTGCATGTTAGAAGGGCATATTTCTCATAAAGAAAAACAAAACTGGGTCTTCTTAGTTTGATTTCCCACCAGGTTGCCAGGAGTGGCACTTCAATTATGACAGCGAAACATCCTGCAAAGCTGCTTCTTTATGACCTGTCTTTAGAGTAGTAATTAATTTAAAAAGAGAAGTTATTATTACACTATCCCTGGAAGTGTTCAAGACCTGGCTAGATGGGACTTCCAGCACAGTGATCTTGTGGAAGGTATCCCTGCCTGTGACAGGGGGGTTGGAATTAGGTGATCTTTAATGACCCTTCCAACACAAATCATTCCATGATTCTATTAAAAATTATCAGTAGTTGATGCTTTTTAATGTGTTTTGTACCTCTTCTGACCTACTTAACCTATTTTTATTTTCTCTTTTACAAAACTAAGGAACTGTTTGGGAGAGGGTCTGTCTTCTCATTCTGTGTTCCAATGACACTGCTGCCTTACACAATAGTTCCTAATTTTCACAACAGATATAAAGATAGCAGGGAAAAAATCTCAGTAAGGAGTTGATTTTGCACACTTTGTTAATACTGGTTAATGAAAAGTTTCTTAATGGCTTGAAAATATATTTTTAATTTTTCTTCTTTTACAACTTTGGCTTTAAGATTTCACAAAAGAATGCATTTACCTGAATTCTAAATGCAGTTTATGTCAGAAATGTCACTCAAGTTTACTCTAATTCCTGTATTTCATTGCAAACATAATATCTGAAAGCTGAACCATCATGAACATCAGTATATTATATAAAAAGTTTGTAGTGTGATTATGCCAACAGGGACTTGTCAAGGTCAGGGAAAGAGAAGGCAAAGTCAAAGTGAAATGTTCAAGTATTTCAAAGTTACCAGAAAAAATAGCCTGGCACTGTAGGAGTCAAAATGAAACAGAAGAAAGGAAAAGGTGAACTGAGCATTAAGAGTGACCAAGATCCGTCTAGGAAATCGAGGGTGAGATTTTCAAGTTTGAAGCCTACAATGTTCAGTCCTTAGCATATAATTGAACTCTTCAAAATCAATCACTAATAAATATCAATTAAAGTCACAAAAACACAGAGCCATAGAATTACAAGCTGAGTTGGAAGTGAGCTGGAAGTGAGTCCTATTGTCCTACTCATTCTCAAAGTAGAACTTGAAAGTTGAAGCAGGTGGCTCAGGGTCCATATTATTTTAGAAATAATTTCAGGTCCTTATTATTTTAGAAAATTTTAAAAGAAACTTTTTTGAAGAATTTAAATGCAGAAGTTCTGTGTGTTTCAAGCTGAACGCTCATTTACGCTAAGAAAATCACAATTCTTTTCACATTTTGCTTCTAAGCAAAATGTAAGACTCTCATTATTGGAAACTTAGTATCATGAGTTAAACTGCATATTTCTGAAGGTGCAGAGGCTTTCAGGGGTCATTAGAAGAGACAGAAACCCTTGGATTATAGGGCAAAAATTAAGTATATGCTGTATTTTTCTTGCAACTGCAAAGTTTAAATATATAACTGAGAAAAGGTTTATTTGTCAAAAAAATCCCTTTAATTTTCAATTTCCTATGGCCAAAGTGAGATATAACTCTTCTTAGATAAGTAGAATACATTTCAATTATATGTGTGTATGTGTGTGTGTAAAGATCTAAGCCAACTCATTCAATGATAATTAAAATCTCCAATAGAACTGAAGGCTTATGTAGCAAAAGAACTCTGCATATTCTATCTCTCAAAAATATACTGTGCCTTTTAGAAAACCAAATCATAGAAAAAGGATAATTTTATCTGTTCTCTGGGTACTCTCTATTGCAATTAAAACTTTTTTTTTTTTTTTTTTTTTTTTTTTTTTTTTTTTTTTTTGTTTAGTAGAGTTGGAACAAAGTGCATGCTTGTCTCATAACATGCTGAACATGGAAATATCTCTTAATTGTCTCGGCTTTATGGAATTCAAAGTCTTGATGTCTGAAATTTCTGCAGGTTTTAACTATGGATTAAACTAAACTCAGCCATCCTTCATTTGCAATTTAATCAGTAACAATGTGTTTTGTAAACAAGTGAAAAAGTTTTTTTGTTATTGAGAGTTGAATGCGAAAGATGTAGAAAAAATTCTCCCATGGTAAAACCTCACTCCCAGGTGAGTTAGTCTGTTTACTCTTAATTGTTTATTTTTGTTCTCTAAAATCTCCAAGTTACCTACTAATTCCTATATATCTCTTCAGTACTTTACTGCATAAAAGATCTGAATAAAAACATGCTTTCAACTGAATTCCAACACTGAGATAAAGTTTTTAACCATTTTCTTTTTAGAGACAGACACTTGATGCTACAGTAAGCTCTGCATTTCTATTGCACAAAGGAATTGAAGCGTACTCATTTATATGAGGGTCCTTGAAACACAAGTGTACTATAAAGACATCATTTTATTATGATCACTTCTACCCTATGAAATACTTTTTCAAATAACATACAAAAAATACCCCCTTTGTAGCTGTAAACCTCCATAAACATTTTATATAAACAATCAGAAGACTTTGAGTTCACTACAGAAAGAGCATGTGTTTCTAATAACATTTAATAGACTGCTTACATAGCCATTATTTCACAATTTCCTTGGGCTTTTCTGAATGGGTGAAGATTTATACTGTTAAGTGAAGAGAAAAATAATTTCAATCCCTTAACTGGAGAATGAATCCATGAAAAATTTAGGTAGTACAGTTGACTGAGGCAGCAGGCACCAATGCTGGTAAGTATTACGTAGGACATGCTTATTTTTTCAGAAAGATTATAGCATGGCAATAACTAATTTATCTTAAGCTACAAGTTGAATTATGACTAATTTCTGAATTTACACTCAGAGCTAAAAGAATTACATCAATCATTCCCAATGATCAGGGATATTGCAACATTCTAACTTTAATAAATAATAGCATTTTAAAGTATTTAATCAGGATGATGTCTCCAGAAGCAATATGTTTCTTAAGGAAAATTATCCTTAGATGCAAAATTTTGAAAGTATCTGAAAAGGTTGTGAATTCATACTATGACTTCAGGCTCCTGAAGTTTTCAGAATCTGAGTTTCTTGACTCTTTACTGCTATCATCTTTAGTGATGACTTCATAAAATTATTTGAAGACTGCCTAATAACTTGCAAGTTTACAAATATTCCTGATTTTTGAGTCTTTAGCTTCAGAAATCCTGAGTCAGTCTTCCAGGGTTAGGAAGCATTTGTAGCTCTCATGATATTCCACTTAATTTTATTTTAGAATCATAGAATCATTAAGGTTGGAAAAGACCTCCAAGATCATCAAGTCCAACCTTCAGTTGAATACTACCCAACCCACTGAACCAAATAGCAAAGACTCATGTCAACTAATTTTTGAGCTCTTCCAGGGATGGTGACAACCCCAATTCTCTGGGCATCCTGTTTGAATGCTTAAGTTTGGAACTTTTTAAGTATAAACTCTTTTAGTAAAGAAATTTTTTCTAATATCCATCTGAACCTCCCCTGGGCACAACTTGAGGCCATTTTCCCTTGTCCTATCACTAGTTGCCTGGAAAAAGAGGTCAACCCCCACCCTGACACAACTTGTTTTCCAGCAGCTAGAGATAGCAATTATATGTAACTAAATAATCACAAAATCCCAAATGTTTCAAATAAGGAAGTTACAATGGAGGCAAGTGGGTTTTAGCGCCATCCAGAGAAAATTTACATTAAAAAAAAGTAATATAAATAGATAAACACTATGAGGGGGAAAAACAAACAAAACCTAAAAACCTCTCAAGGACGTGAAGAAGAGTCTGATATTTCAAGCTGACCACAAGGACACGTCTACAAAAGAAAGGAAATGCTATCATTAACTATAACTCCTACTGTCTAGAGATAAGAAATAAATTTCCTCTCCTTTAAAATGGTTGACTTCTTTACACCATCTTTCATCCAAGCTACCAATAAATATTTCCCTGTTTCTGTGAGACAGACTTTATAAGAACCCCATGATGGTCTCTATGGATGTGGTTGCCTCCTGAAGGAAATATGGAGCATATTCAGCAGTGCAGTGAAGTTAAAGTTTACTCCAAGGGTTAGTGGATGGTCAGGACAACACATGGGCTCTAAAGAAGGCTATGGGAATTTAGGCTGACACAAATATTCAGCACTTTTGGCTTTGTTTTCCAAGAAGGCTGGAAGTGCTTTCAGCAACTGCACAGCTATGCAGGCACCTCCTGGAGACCTCAGAATTTGCAGGGGTTTGTACAGAAGTGACTGTTAGACTGAAGCCACCATCACTTCAGGAAACAGTTACAGACAAGTGATCAAAGCTTAACCAAATGTGAGCTAAAAAGCCTGAAACAAATTCCCCAACCTCCCCAGTTTTTAAAGTTTATATAATGGAAATGGCAACTGACCCAGCACCACAGAGTACAATAATAATTAACAGGAGACTTGTCTGAAAAACGTCTATGCTGCCTTGGGGAACAATGTAGGCCACAGCATCAATTAAAAGCAGAACAAACTCTACACTGCCTCCATAACATTTAACCCCAAATAATTTTGTTGCTGTAAATTAAACAGTGCATTGCTGCATTACATCACAGAAGTGAAAAAAGGCAAGAATAACTTGTTTGAAAACTTATTTCAAGCTCCAGCACTCACTTTACCCAATATAGGCAAGCAATATGGAATACTGATGTTACCAGCATTTTCCTTAGCTTTGTGGAGCAGAATTACTATCTGTATATTCATTTTTCTTTTATATAATCTGAATATTAATATTAGACTTCTGCAGGAAAACATGTTAGATTTACTTAATTGACCATCAGTTTACCTTTAATGCTGACTGCAAAGGTGATAGAAGATTTTTTAAAATCCTAAGCTTCAGTTTTGAAGCTATAGTGAACACTCTCCTACGCAGAAGAGTGGAATATAGAAACAAATAACTTCATGTAAAGTGTGTTTGCAAGGTCACTACAGATATTTTATCTAATTACTACTATTAATTACTAATTTTCTAATACTATATAAAAGATGACAGTCAACAGAAGCCACACATAAAATTTAAGGTCATTCACTTTTAAAGAATTGCCCACAGGTAATGTTGTTTTTTTTTAAGATCAATGAATTCCTGTTTCTTAACAACAAAGACAATTTTCAGCAGAATTCAAGCCAGAAGAAAGATCTTTGCAATATAGCCTCTCAAGTGTTGCTGACCTTTATGTTTGTTCATGTGGAAATATTGAGCAATATCTTGGACGCAATTAAACCTTTTGAAGTTCTATTATCTACTTGAATGGGAGGTGAAGCAAATTCTTCTCAGCATGTGAGAATGAAAGGTCAACTACACAGCATTGATAAGTTGGGCTGCCTGAGCAGTATTTAACAAGGTTCATGAGAGACCACAAGGGAACATCAACTGACACAATAAAACAAATAAACAAAGGGAAAACAAATTCATTAAGTGCACCTCCATCTCTTCTACTACTCATGAGTAACACCAAATAATGAAAACGCACTGCAGGCAAAATTAAGACTTCCTGATGCCCATGCAGTACTTTCAGCTCAAAAATTTCTTACAGATAAATAATTCTATAGAGGTATATAGGCAAGAGCAGAAACTCATTTCTGGAAACTTAGCAGTGGAAAAAGCTAAATAGCTATGCTAGTGAATAAATATGTCTCTTAGAGTACGAGAGTACTCAATAGAATACAAAGGAAGTAGATTTGTACATCAGAGAAATTCCATTTTAATAGAACTATGTCTTACGTCTCAAACTGCCTATGTTCTCATCTGCATTTCCAAATTCCAATAAGGGGTACAGGAGCTCAGTTCCCTCTTCCCTGGTGAAACGTTAAGATTATGCAAAGAATGCCAAATTCTAATTAGCCTGTTATCTATAGCCATAATATCTCAGTGCCAGTGTTAAGGACTGCAATTCCATTGTCAAAGGCTTTAAGGAAATCCAGAATGAAAAAGGAGCAGCCAAGCTTTAGAGAGTTTCCAATTTGAGTAAAACAGAAGATAACATATGCACCCGTTCCTCAACAGTTCTCATCAGGATTTCACCAGAGTTTTAGGCCCATCATTACTGAGCCAGTGAATTTCTTTTAGACATTAAGACAAAGGCAGACTTTGCTGATGAATTAAGCAAAAACCATTAAAATGTTTTTAAAAGGCTTAACAATTGAATAGTGGACCCTTCTATCCTTGCCTAATTGCAGAGGAGAGTCACTTTTTCCCAGGGAATGATATAAGGTAAGTAAGGTGGGAATGATATAAGGTAAGTAAGGTTGAAAACAATTTATTTTAGGTGCAAGTGAAAGCAGGAAGCTTGAAAATACATGCTATAATGGGTGTAGGTGTAGTGGGGGTGGGGGCGACAAAACAAAGCTCATTTTAAATATACTTTCTCTAGGACTTGATAAGGGCACCTATGTATTTGTAGGCTAGGGGTCTCTCTTTCTTTTTACGTCCAAGTGTTCTAGAGTATTATCAGATGAGAACATATTCACTGCTCTGAGAATATATGTAATGGTAGTGCAATAATGAATTAGTTCTATGTCAGAAAGAAAAGGTCTAATGACTCTTCAGCCACTACAACACTTCTCAAAGCCCTTCGTAAAAGAAAGGAAAATGCTATTACTCTTTTACAGGTAGGAAAGGGAAGGGAAAGAGAATGAATTAAGCTGCCCAAGATGACCCAAGAGGAGTTGAAAAAAACATATAGTATGTCTAGAACTTAATTTTAAAGATCACCCAATATTCAACCATTTATACAAAATATGACTGAGATATAGATGGCAGACAGCGCTGCAAAACATCAAGCCCTCTCAACCAAACCTTGCTGTTTTAGTGAAAATTTTGCAACTCCAGGTTAAAAATCAGTGACAGAAAATTAATTCAAAAGTTCATGATCTAGAATAATTCAAACTTTATCCTCCACACATATAGGCCAGAAGGTGGGTGTACTCAACTTTTTTAATGAATTAAAATGGAAAAAAGTGGGAAGGAAGTAAAAAAGAAATAAATGCTTTCATTAGGCCAAGTAATACAGCTCCACATTTCTCCATTTGAACTACTGACTGGGGAAGAATGTGATAAAATGCATTAGTTCTATGAGTTTAATCTCCCTAAGCAATGCCATCTAACTCCACCTTCCTGTGTAGAAGTATTTTTTTCTGACTCAAAGATGTGGAGTTTAAGGCACAAAACACCATTGGATCACTGGGAACTAATGTACTGCCATATTTAATACTGACAACAGCTTGTATTAAACACAAGCATGCACACCTATTTCAGGAAAACACCTAATCCTGGAAATATAACAGGACTGAGATTACTGCTTTCCTTAATAGTTTGTCCTATGTTCTCACTTTTAAAAACACCTGCCCAGCCTTGGTTTACTCTTACCCTGGTACACATTCTGCTTTTCTCCACTACTGTGAAGAATCCTATTCCCAGTGATCCTGCAGGAATATGCTGTCGTTAAGTCATGTCTCTCTCTGGAAGAATTTTTCTCCACTCTGGTCTCTCTTCTCTCTTTTGATCTTTATTATCTTTATAAATTACAGATGCTAAAACCTGATACAATATTTCCTTCCACAGTCTCACTGTTTCACATACCAATAAAACCACCTTGTTACTCTTAATTTCTAGTGAGGTTTTTTACATTCAAGTTAAATATACAAGCCCCACTGAGCTGTCTGTTCTTTCTTCTAGAACAATCCTAGCATCACTTCTGTCAGCTGTAGGTGTCCCCATGTGTATGTAAGGCTGCCATTGCTTCCTTCTGGCTGTGAAATACTTATCTTCTAGAGACAATGTTGAAAATTTTGTTTGAATGACCTCTGTTTTCAGGCTAGACTTTAACTGGATTGCACTATCTGTTTGCTGTGTCCTCCTCTTTTTTCCTAGTGTTTCAATCTTCGCATAATTTTCAAATTCTAACATCCAAGAATTCATGCAGCTTTCCAAAGGATTTGTGAAAATATTGAAATATGTTGTCCATACCCAATTCTAAACTGTGGAAGGCTGTGGAGAGAGACTTTAAAAGAGGATGCAGCTACAGGACAAGGGGGAATGACTACAAACTGAAAGAGAGCAGGTTTTGATTGGGTATTAGGAAGAGATTCTTTACTGTGGGAGTGGTGAGGCACTGGCACAGGTTGCCCAGAGAAGCTGTGGGTGCTCCATCACTGGAAGTGTTCAAGGTCAGTTTGGATGAAGCTCTGGTTAACCTGGTCTTGTGGAAAGGTGTCTCTGCCCAGGACCAGGGAGCTGGAACTAGATAATCTCTAAGGTCCCTTCCAACCCAGCCATTCTATGATTCTGTGATTTTATGATTCTGTCATCCCTCAGAATTTCTGTGTAAGGGTCATTTCTCATTGATTAATGCTTTGAGATGTCAATCTTGAAGAAATATTATTTTGATAAAGTATACTGCTATTTATACCAGATGAAATACAAAATTAAATGAAATGCCTTACAAAAGCCTAAATAACACATAGGACCATTTGACAAGTAAATTCACATTCTGAAATGAAGTTTACCTAGTATAATTGCTTTTCTTTAAAACTATGCTGACTGTCATTAATTTCTTCCTACCACTAATTTTTTCTCAGGCTTGCTTTTTAGCTAAATTCTCCTTAATCAATCCAATATTTTTACCAGAGCTGAAAGAAAACTACCCTGCTCTGCAGCATTAGTTGCAAAAAAAAGGTGAAAATAATAACATGACACTCACATTCCAGAACTTTAAAAATTCTCCAACAGATCTTTTCAGCCTCCTTTTTTAAGGCTCATAGGTGAAAGTTATCAAGTAATGAGCCTTCTGCTTTATTTATTTTATCACTGGCAGATGTTGTTTAACATGCTTTGAAAGATTCAGTGCTGTTTATACAGTGGGGACACTGGATCTCCTACCACCATATGGGCTTGCTAGGGAGCAAACAGCACTTCCCTCCTACTGTGTGCCACTCAGTATTGAAGAGGTATCACAGCTTTTGTTCATCTTTGCATGAATAAATGACACAATTAATTAAACAGCGATTGACTGGCATCATTTCTTGGTTTTGGCATTACCAAAAAGTAGCACAAATTCATTAATTCACATACAAAATAAACTAAGAAATTAACTTTGTCAAACTTTTCTCAAAATTTTAGGAGGTAGAAATTGTGTCCAGAATTGAGTGTCCAGATATATACTGTAAGAGTTCTTGTCCATTATGCTTGCCACTGAATTCATCCTAGGTTACCACCTTAATCATTACATATTTTTGGCCCTTACATTAAGGAAAATTACCTAGACATCCTAAGCCATTACAAATTAATGTCCAGCCGGCAGAGAGCTCTGCAAGATCACTCAGAATGCTCATCTGCCCTATTTATCCCAGAGTCTGTTAACCCTGGATAACAAAGGATACCAATTTGGACATCAACAATATATCACTTTAGACTATTTTTACCAGAAATATCCCATTAGTGTGCATTATCTTCATATCTTAATCAGCCTTCTTTTCCTCCTGAGACTGCAAAGGACCCAGCTGGACAACAGCCAGAATATCAAGTGTCTCACACACCTATTATCATAATGGCAGAAGGTCATACACTGACAACTGAGCACACAAATGCAACATAAACTAAACTGAATATTTTGATAACAGAAATTTATGGAGGTTACTATTCTGGTGCAATAGTGTCACTTGTACTTTTATTTGATTTGGAGGGTTTTTTTTGTACTTCTGGTTTCAATTGCAACTCCTCTATTGGTTAAGTTTTTTGATTAAAAAACAAACAAACAAACAAAACCCAAAAATGCCCCAAACCAAATCAAGCTTCAACAATGCTTTTTCTGTCAGGCTCTCTGGGTCTGCAAATATGCTTAGTCTTCCTGTCCTATATCCTGGTTTGGTCCTGCCCGTTACATCTCAGAGACTGATGGTGTCTCTGCCAGACTAACAGGCAATAAAAAGAAATTTCAAAAAGATGAAGGAGAAATTTTCCTGGCTGCTTGAGATACCAAAGTTGAGATATTTACCTAAGTTATTTGACCATAAGAATGTCTAGACAATGGAGAGACAAAATCATTTCCAGGGCACGATACCCCTCCATCTAAAGGAGCCATCCAAATCAGGTTAGAAGAACTGTGATCAGGACAGGTCTCTCAGCGGACTACCATTGTAATATCGTTGACTTCCTCAAATGTCAAAAGTCAACTTGAGCCACATTGTTTTCCTAATAGCTCACACTGTTTTCAGTTTGATCAGTATGTAGCTGAGGCTTCTTGCATGCCACAGCATCTTGGAAATTAGTGAAACATTTGCACAAATATGTGGTTTTTTTTTAACTTGAAATGGGCCTTTTTGGGTGCAGGGAAGCATTAGTGGAGAAAAATTGGCAAAACTATGAAGCAGTAATTCAGAAACTATTTGCTTTCCTCACTTACTTCTCACAGCCAACTTCACTACTCTCACCTGTGTATTAGTCCATTCCATTTCAGGAAAAGGTCCCAGCTGAAGGCCTCTACCTGTGGGATTTTCTTCCTCCTGGCCTTTCTGGAAGTACATAGAGACATCTACTCAGGACATGTTCCAAACTCAAATTTTTCATTGTCTTTGCATATGGTGTTTAGTTGTGTAGGTTTGCTTCCCAGGTTGTTTTTTTGGGGAAGTGGGTTCATTTATTCCCTTGAAGCTGTAAATTGGTGATAATACACTCTGAATTGCCCAGAGGCTTTATAACAAAAAAAATAAATTTGCATTATATTCTATAGTATTAAAAATGTGAGTGTATATTATTGATTATTAATATCTCTGGATTAGCTATTTATCACTGAAAGAAGAACAAGCAAGTTATGTATATTTTACAAGAATTAACACTGTACTGCTGTATTTAGGTTAATTTTTAGTATGCAACAACTACCAATCTCTAGTAACTATTAGCAAATGAAGCAAGAAGGCTACAAGGAATAAACATTCTCTTGATAGTCCACCTCTTTCTAGCTAAAATTAGAAATAACTCTGTTGCTTCTAAATTTTAAAACCCACTTTAATTATCACTATGAATTTATGAAGTTTAACAGTAGGAGGTTATATATTTGCTTTTAATGAACATCAGGTTTGCCTTTTTTTTTTGTGAAAGGAAAATCTATAATGAATTTGGTCTCCCACATAGGCATGAGTCAACGCCATTGTAGAAAACACATGAGCTCTTAACAAACAACAATATGGAAGAGCCCTGCCAGTAAGGAAAGACATAAGGCAAGGATCTCAGTTTTTGTTGATAGCAAAACTGCTATATCTGTAACCATGCATCCAACAGCATTTTAACACAATGTTTAATAAACAAGGGACTGAAAAGAATTTTTACAAAGGCCATAGTCATTATGATGTTTATGTAATGCTGATCATCACCTTTTACTAGGTTACTTGAGAGGCTTTTTGTTTCTATTTTAATAAAGAATACAATTTTTTAAAAAGAATAAAAATCATACATTAGTTTAGGTGTGAAAGGAAATAAAGATCACCTAGTTCCAACATCCCCTGCCATGGGCAGGGACACCTTCCACTAGACCAGGTTCCTCAAAGGCCCATCCAACCTGGACTTAAACAATTTCAGGAATGGGGCATCCACAGCTTCCCTGGGCAACATGTGCCAGTGTCTCACCACTCTCAAGTGAAGAAATTATTTTCTAATATCTAAACCTTGCCTTCTGACAGTTTGAAGCTATTTCCCCTTCTTCTGTGACTACACAGTGACAGACTTGTAAAATGTCCCTCTCCAGCCTTCTTGTAGACCACCTTTGCATATTAACCCACTACTTTTTTTGTATAAGAGGTAACACTTTTTCACTCTCGCCTGAAAGATTAAGTCTTTTTTTAACATCAGGAATAAAACACAGCTAGTATAAAACCACTAGGCTAAATCTTTCAGGGAAGTCTCAAAACTCTGTTGCTATAAAGAATGGCTAATAATAGTAAAAAAGCTCAGGGTGTAACACTTTTCAGGATATAGTCTAAGGAAAAGGGACTTCTGGCTCTGCTTAAAAAGATTAATGCTGTCATACAACAATATTTTTAAGAATTGAGGCTTATAATGATACTGTCAGTCTGCAGGCATTTAGCTGGGTCACCTAGGAGCAGTCTCCTTTGAGACATGGGAAAATACTGAGAATGGTTTCAGGTTTAAATTCTCTGAGTCACTCTGGAGGGTGCATTCCCACCTCAGTGAAGTGGGATGAACATATGTCTGAATATTCAGTTGACCTTATACAGAGAGAATTTTTACATTTAAAAAAATCTAGAGTAACTTTTACAGTGTAATGGGCAGCTGTGGATTCCCTAATATCAGCACCAAGCCCACCAGGAACAACCAAAAGGTATTTTATGGGCAAGTCCACTTGACAAGAGCAAGCTTCTGTGTACATGTATTTGGTTCTGCAGACTTTTGAGAAGAAATATGCAGTACAGTAAACACAGATAGAAGAAATGCAAACAGAGCAGTAAGCACATCCCTGCCAGGGGAAACATCAAAATCAAAAATACAGAGTAAGGAACACCTCTGTTGAGATCATTAGCTAAGGAAGAGCCAAGAGTGAGGTTTTGTTGCAAAATGGCCTTCATTCAAGATATAAAGAACTGATGTGTATAAGGTCAAGGGTTATAACTGTTGTGCTGTAATCATTGATGAGACACCAGCAGAACTGTATCATTTTGGGGCATTTTGTTTTAAGACAAGCACTGAAAAAGCCAAAAAAAATCTACAGAAGAGGAATGTCACAACCTAGGCAAGACTGAAAACAGGATATTACACAAGGATAGTGATCAGTTGTTTCCAACTGAGAGAGAAACCAGGGAAATCACTCCAAATTTGCTGCTATGAAAAAAAACTTTAACTGCTAGGGTGCTGAAACATGGAAAGTCTCCAGTCCTTTCCATATCCTACAGACTTTGGCTCCATGAGAGGTTTATTCCCTCATAATTCCAGCAATTTTAATTTGAAACCAGATGATTACTAACCAGCTAAAAGCAAAAGGCATACTCCTCTGTGCTAAGTTAAAATAAAATAAATACATACTTGCTTACAAGGTAAGATTTTACAATACCGCTAGTGGATGTAGTGGTTGTAGAAACGCAGTACTCTTCATAAAAAACATCTTTTGAATAAACTCTACTCAAATACAAGTAAGGTACCATCTAAAACAGAATTCCTCATAAGCATCAAAATGTGAGCTACAAATGTGGCAACCCTAAAGGTGAGACTGAGTTTCCCAAACAGAGCTGTCTCAAGTCATCCGATGCAGTAAGATATTGATTTGTCTACAGCTGCTTCTTCAAAAGGGAATGGGTTTCCTTCTGTCATTTCTGACTGCCATATGCACACCTCAGATGTTACAGGACATCTAAAATAGGATTACATGCCTATCTTAGACAACTGAATTTCACTCCAAAAAGCCTTTTTTATATAAAGGAAGTCTTTTCTAACAAATATTGTTATTCACATAAGCTATTATTAAATATAGTTAAAAAATTGGGGGGTTATTGCATAGAAAATCTAAAACTCCTCTCTTTAACTAAAAATAAAAAAAAAAAAAAATCAAGTTTACTAAATGATAAGACCTACCATAAATCCAAAAATCTAAAATCTAATAGAAGTTTTATATGAGACCTAGAGCCAAACAAGCTTCAGTGTTGAAATACAGCAATATTAGAAGGACTTAAATACTCTTATAGTCTGGAAAGCCTTGTTAATCTGTAGATTAGGAAGGATCAGTTTATTGCCATGGAAAAAAAAATTGTGCCTGTTTAATACCGGGAAGTCCCATGGTCCAACAAATACTACCTTCATACAAGAACATCACGCAGTGTTATAAAGTCAGCCACAGCAATAAAAAATTAGTATAATCAAGTTTTCTGCTTAAAAAAAGTCTTCAAAAAGAGATCTCATTAAAATCTACATAGTTCCTGCTAATCATATGTAGAGGGCATTGAAGTACTGCTATGCAAAGTAACGGCAATGAAATATGAGCATAGGGAGAAGAAATGTGCAAAGAAAATGGTGACAGTATTTTTAAATATAGCCACAAAAAATTGTTGCACTCACAGGAACTTCAGTATACTGAACAGTATCTGTGATCACGGTGCTAAGGTCAAGTCTGTTTCTCATGCCAGTGATATGACTACTATAGATGAATTACACAGAATTGAGCATGAGGGGATGAAATTCCATGGTGAATAATTGCTATTAAAGTAAAAACTTAATTTATGTCAGACAATGGTAGAAAAGCAAGTTTCAATGAAAAGCTCAAAAATATATAGGAGGCTACAATTTTCTTTTAAAATTTGAGTAATTCTTTTTATTAATTTACAACAGAATAATGAACAGCTGATAGCACATTGGAGATCAGTCCAAAAATACTTTTAAACCAGGCTTGTGAATGAAATGAAAATTCAGGAGCAGCAGATGGGTTTAAATGCTGTTAAATGTGGAGTGGTTTCCAAGAACATGTTGTATGTAATAATAAATAGCCAGAGACATATAGTTTCTCTAGCAGCTTAAATCCTGAGCATACAAGCTAAGTGAGGGCTTTCCAGCTTTGGCTCACTGCAACATCCTTACATTTTACCCTTGTCTACAGCAGCAAAAATACTTGTTATTAACAATGTGTGCCAGCAATGAGTGCAATTACAGCAGCACTGAGCACAGTTTCATAGGCAGGCAGGTTGAACATAGGCTTTCTGAAACAAGAATAGTTCTTGGCTCTGCTTGCAGGTTAATCACATTCAGCACCAGGGTATCCATTCTCATAGTGGATAATTATGCCAGTGTAGCCAGTGCCTCAGTTTGTGCATGTTTTACATAATAAACATGTTAGAAATTGTCTCTCCTTCCAATTCTTGATCTAGATGTGGGCAATGGGATGATGTACTGCATTTAGGGTTTCTGCAGTCATGCTCTGCCTCCACATCTCATGCCCTCTTGGACTTAAGCAAAAGCAAAGTCCCAGAGGTCCAGGAAAATAGGCAGCAACTTCTTTGTTTGTACCTCAACCAGTTCTGGCTTCATCTCCTAATCCATCAAAAAGTGACTTTATTAAGTGACAGCTATGAAAGCTGTGAAAGCTTCTACACTTGCTACCATGTATTATTATTATACTTAACTGACACAAACACTTGTGACACAGAATGAAACTGGAACTTTTAAACTCACAGTGATGCACAGAGGCACAGACAAAGAAGGGTTCAAAAGAATGACTGCAACTGGCAGAAGATAGAAATCTACATTGGGATCAAACCCAGAAGAAAATCACTGCTGCTGTCTCCTGTTAATCCAATTGCTTCTGTAACAACAAAAGATTTGTGAGGAACTGTGGAAAAGAGTATCACTGGATTCAAGGAAGCCTCTGGAGTTCAGAGCAGACCTAGACCATAATATATATGTGTTCCTGCTTAGATGCATCAAGGATGATTCTGGTTAGCTACTCTGTAATACCAGTATCTGCTTGATACTCTCTTGGATGAACTGAAGGGAAAGGATTATTAGGAGAACAAATAATAGAAAAGAAAGATGAGGAACCAAATGAAAGAGCTGTATTAGAAAAGAGATGTCAGGCCTTCATGTGGGTTACCAATTATAAACTTATACTGTTGCTAACCTACTACTTTTCACTGTTGCTCTAGAAAATCATGCTTTCTATACCTTCATTGCAGAAACCACCTCTTTTTCCAACTAGTTCTTTCCATAGGAAAAAAATATGACTATTGCAAAACCACTTCTCTTTAATCCTAGTACTATACTTCATTCATGAAATGGATAAAATTAAATCAGTCCACTGATGCTCATGTGGCATTCAGGGCTATTTGTTTCCCAGGGATCTTCTAAGAGTTTTTATCTCTTGTCTGATACCTACTGAGAGGATTAGAAATGAAATTGCTCTATTGTCTGGGAAATTCAGCCATTAAAGTAACAGTCCCCAAAACACACCTTTCATCCCAATCCAAATATTAATGATCAGAAAACATCACATGTGTAAGCTAACATACTTTTGGTCACCTCCTTACTAGAGGTTGTTTGGAGATTTCCAGAGCCATAGCTTCTGTCCAACACATCTCAACTGAAACATCCTTAGTGCTGCTGTCAAATGGATGCAAACACAGGGGTTTTTTTGTGCTCCCTGTTCAAGCTGCACCCTGTTCTGGTTGGTTAGACCAGCTGCAATGCTGTAGCACTACTACTTCTGGAAATGGCTGACTCACCCAAAAAAAGGAGGCTGAGGAACATGCTCAAGCCTGCAGCCTCATCATCCTCACTGTTAGATGTTACATATTACACAAAGTCCTCACTGTTCTGTGTAATTCCAGCTGGCTCCTTCCAGGAAAAAACTGCTCTAAGAGCCAGACTCATGTAGTGCGGACATGAGTAAGCACCTTCTGTTCCACAGTGTAGACAAAGCCACTTTCTCCTACCAGAGGTGTACAATACCATTACTTTAATGTACAAGTACCCAGGAATTCAAATTATATCAATTATGTATTTTTCTTTTCCCATTTGAAAATGCCCCATGATTTTAGGGGTGGTTGCTGGCAATGCAAAGCCACGTGTTCACAGGTTTCTCTTAATCAGAGCTATCAGCGACAACCACTTCACTGGAGGCACACTGGAATTTAAAAGTGGAGACTACAGAGCAGTGGTCGTTCTGAAGGGGTTTTGTATGTTGTTTTGACCAGCCATTTAGACAGGGAATTATGGGGATAAGAGATTACATGATTACAACTAATCTTCATTGCAAAGTACTTAAACACACGCTCAGTAAACTATGGTCCATTCTCAGCTGTTACTCAGCCATTTGTACTATTACCACAGAAATGGATGACACACGTGAGCTCCTCCTTCACAGAAACTTTTTCTGATATAGACTAATATCAAGCACAAACATATGGGATTGTAGGGCTTTTCTTTGTCCTGAAAATGTAAACAAATAAAGGCCTGGGGCTTTTTCTGGAGAGCCATTTTTTTTCTCCCCTAACAACCATCATGAGTCTCTTTTGCATATTATAAGATGGTATATTCTGCAAGACATCAGTCACTGATACTGAAGCAAATTCAATGTGTTTTGCGCCTGCTCTCATGGGTTGGTCCCTCTAAATGACCTTCATTTTATTATATTTTTTCTGTCACATTTTGGAAATGATTGTAATGTTCAAGTCCTATGTGCTCCAGATACTTTTTCCAAAATTGGCAATAAGCGTTAAATACGTGCCATTGCCAAATGTAGTAATTTTCTAGTGTCTTACCTTGTATCTGCTCTGGCAGCCTCTGTGCATGTCTCCTTTGAGACTAGACTGGTTATTAAATTCCAGTTATTAGGAAACAAATTTAGGCTCAGGACAATTTTTTCTACTAAAGTTTTGTCAATTGTATGAATGTTTTTGTCTACAAACAGCAGCTTTCTTGCAGATTTATATGCAGTTTGTGAGTCTCATAAATTTCACAAACAACAAAAAAGTTTTATTTGTGAAAAAGTGAGGCTTTCCGAAAGCATCAGTTTGTGTTCAGTACTAGCTTAAATTGATTTCCCAGGAATAGGGGCATGAGCTATTTGCACCTACAATCTAAAGTCTTCTTTATTACAGTCAACAGTTTGGTCCTTATCACCTGTACTGCCAAAGACTTTCAGGCTTCACAGAGTAGAATAAGAGGATTGAAAGAAATTTAGCATTTCAATTACGGACATAATAAGTGAAATAAGATCCTCTAATTCTCTCAGCTTCCCAAACTCTGTAGTAAGACTAAAACATTAATGTTCCTCTGTTGCTCTACCCTCAAAGAAACCATGTGCATTGAGACACAGGTGTCAACACAGATCAATGAGATGAAGTACCAGTACCCCCAAAAAGCAAATATATCATAGAACTAGTTCAGCTTTGACCCAGCACCCAACTTTGTTCCAGAGAGCATCTGGTAACAGCTTTCTCTAATTTTTCTTGGTCCTACTGCCTGTGAAGATGTCACAGATGTGCTTCCCGGGGAATGATTTTGGTTGTCCAGCACAACTCAAATGATAATAATAAGAAAAAAAATATTCCAGGGGTGGAAAAAACATGAATGTAATGTTTTTCTAAAGTATCTATTGATATATCAAGCTCATAAAATTTATCTAGCACAAATTTTGACTGGAATATGTTCTTCTTCTTTTTGTTCTTACCAAAGCTAATAACTGTGCTTGCTCTGACAGTCCTTAGGAAAAGGATAATTTACTGAAACGTGTGAATGGGAGACTGGTTGGTCTCCACATGTCTCCTGATGCCTCTGGAGACTATAACCATGCTCATCAGCTGAGATTATGGTGTTTATGCTATTTTAGTACCAGAGAAACCTGCCTGGCCCTCAGCTGTCACTAGAGAAAGTAATGGGTTTCCTCCAGGTGTGGTGACATATCAACCACAGACATACTGGGGGATGTATGGGATGCCATTTAAAATGGTGACAAATGTCTGTGTCTTGGTAGGTTTGTTATCCTTGGAGGATATTTTTCCAACCTTCACTCTGCTTCCTCCATTTTTAGCAGTCATCTTGATGAGGAAAAGGATGTCCCATATTTTCCACTAGTAAAAGAAATAAATTGTCCTTAGTACAGTTTCAAGTGTCTTCCCATGTGCTGATCATCTAGCTAGTTGAACATTTGTTTAGTGTGGGGATTCCTAACTCAACTCTGCTCTTCAGAGACCCCTCTCCCTGTTTAGCTTTTACATACTGATGTGTCCATGCCTGTATAACTGCAATAAGTGCAGCACTGAATCCTGTTAATACCACTAGTAAATTTACTAGCAGTATTCAAGGCTAGCAGTGAAAACTACTATTTTTGGCAATGTAATAGTGTATGTACCATGTTCAACTTCATAACTGACCCATTTACTTCCAGTTCAATAGTGTATTAATCTCCAAATGAACTGCTGCTCACTGTTCCTGTGAGGATTAATCTGAGAAACACACATTGTGGCTCTTGCCAACATTTGCAAAGTGATATAATCCATCTTCCTTCTCACATCTTTCCTTTAGTGACACCCAGTGGGTTGGCTTCTGTTAACTAACTCTGCTCCTCAAATGCCACATGCTTTTTGCTGCAGTCAGAGTTGTGATGCCATACACAGCTCTTTTCCCTTACAGTGTGAAGGATTTCAATTAGGACATAATTGTCCACCCACTACTCTGAGTCCAAATTTGGTTCTTCCTTTTGTTTATCAAATTCTTACATCGTTCCTTTCAGAATTCTTAGTGATGTTCCTGAGCTTTGTTTACCCTTGCTGTCACAAGAGTGGTGTAGGGATGTGACTTGGGCACGCTCAATCCCTCCTCCACTATTTTGTGCCACAGGAAAGCTAAGCAGGCTTGATATGCTCTTGGAAGAGCTCCAGCTAAATGACTGGCAGAAAACAAAGGAGGGGTGTCTGTAACACAGAAGACAGAGTCAGCGTGTGTTTGTGGCGCACGCTGAGGATCAGCCCTGCGGGGAGCACAGCAGAGCGCACCCATGTCTCTATGTGCATGGAACCAATGGGATTGCTCACCAGAGACTCAACCCCAGAAACATCACTCACAGCTTCTACAGCCTTTAGTATCTCTGACTATAAGCCATTATTCATATTCCATGCCTGTGGGGCAGAGAGAATTCCTCATCCTTCTTTGCTTCAGTTTTACAGTCATTTTGGCTGGGACCACAAAAACTATCAAAGATATTGAGGATTTCAACCCAGCAATTGTTAGAAAAGGATCTGCACTTTACTGGCATTCACAGCTTGTAAAACTAGAGTGGTGTCACTTTCGCTATCCTCCACCTTCCTGGAGAATTCTAGCCTTGGTGAGGCAGGCTTTGAAGTGTTTCACTCTCCTCCTCTGTGTATTTTCTCTGTTCCTTCTCTGAAACCCGTTCAGCAATCTCTTTCTTCTGACAGCACTTGCAAGAGGGCTCTTTTATGCCTGGTTTCATCTAGCTGGGAATAACCACAGAAACCTGATGTCACCTCCCCTGACCCAGAGACTATCTTACTGACATGAGCACAGAGGTATCCATCCATTGATTCTATCAGAGAGGACTAATCTAAAAAAGGTTTGTCATTAGGCTTATTGCAAATATATCCTACCTGATTTTAAGGTTTAATTTCAAACCTTTTCTTCTAAAAAAATACAGGAAATTTAACTACAAACAAAAGTAATTGTGATGAAAGACATCTGGGGATTATAATTGTGCTGTATTTTCAAGTGCCTTCAGGGGCATAAATATACATTTTTGCTTTTGTGCTACATCCAAAGAAATAAAAATACCAGTTCAGAATTATGTTGGCAGGAAATCTCCATGCTTTTTAATTTTGGCAGGATGCTAAGTATTAGAGGCTAAATATTATTTGACCTCATGACTCACAGGAAAACAATGTGTACTTAAAGCACAGAAATAATTGCTCTACTTCAGTATGTCCAGTTTTCCTATATTTAAAGGCAATTTACCATCTGAAGATATTTCCTAATGGAATTGTGCTAACATTTAATCCCACACCCCCAATGACAACAGGGTAGAATTTTTCTGAGGTTTCTTTCTTCATATTTCTCCACTCTTTAGAGGAATTCTTAGTGAGTTAATACTTAAATCTGCTTTATATACTCACAGCTCTTCAACATAGCGAATGCTAATTTCTGTCCATAGGTTTATATCTTGGGTACTTTAGAAACTTGCAAATCTTTCTCTTATTCTGTGTGTCTGCTCAGAATATATTTATACACACATCATGCTTATGCTATGTATGTATAATGCCTCTTTTGACTCTACATAGCAGTTCAGCAAGAATATGGTCATATTCAGTAGATACAAGGATGTGTATTTATTTGTTTTACACCTTCAGTGTTTACACTGAAGTTTTACACCTTCAGTTCTTCCTATAAAATATTAATCCTCTTTCTAAGCCACTACCCTGAAGAATTATGTCACTGAAAATAAAGCTGAAGGCAAGCACAGGGGAAAAAAAAAATGACCTGTAGTTTTGAAAAGTACTTTACATAATACCTGTAAAGCTCACTACCAGGAACATGCCATTGACGGAATCTCATGATAGTCATAAAAATGAATAGTACCCTTTAATGCCTTCACATCCAGACATGTTTCACAAGGATATAATATGTGGTGGGTTTTTTTAATCACAAAACTTCCCCTTATTCACCCTTCCTGCAAAAAAACAGATGAAATTTCTTACAGCTGTTGGTCTCTCCCCACACCAGCAGTTAACACCTCCCTCCCCTGATCATCAGGCTACCTTGCTCTCTAAGAGAGTGATGGCTGATGGGGACATTTTGGAAAATCTGAACAGGAGTGAGGCAGGAGAAGACTAAGAGTGTTTCATGGGAATCCCTCCTGAAAATGCCATTCCCTCAGGTGATATTTTAGGGTACCACCTGACAGTTACTCCAGGTCAGGACATCATGGGGACAGTGCCACTAAGTCACCAGACCCCTGCACCCTCCATAATCCTTGATGGACAGGCAAACAGTGTCTAACCTTCTTGAAAAAAACTTTATGGGTGAAATTAGCTCTGCAGTGTTAAGTGTCAGCATCCGAGTGCAATGTGTAACCAAATGTTTGATACTAGTGAGCTCGCTCAAAAAAAAAAAGGATGGCAATGTCATCTTACTCTTCAGATTCATGGCTGCAGGACATCTGTCACAATCACAGCTAAAGTTGAGCAGTGATAGATCACATTTATGACAAGGTTCAGGCATTATGTTTTATCAGGAATACTTATCAGACTGGACAGAAATTAAAAATCTCCTTTATGTTTTAACACTTTGCTAGAGAAATAGCAAAATTAAATCACTTTTAAGATGATGTCTCTGGTCTGATTAACATCTTCCTGACCAGCAAGTCCTAAACACTCTGACCAGGATAATGCGTGTTCCAGTTTTACACAAACATACACACACAGCGCATACAGGCAACAGAGTTAAGGTTGCCATGGGAACTTTACCTCCAGATTTTTTGGGTTTGTATAATCAAAATAACACAAGTACAATATCGCAATGATTCAGTTTTGCCTTGTAATTAAGTATGTTCACATTTTCTTTGGGCAGGCACTCTGTTTTTCTGATGGGTACAGCCCAATGTGATAATTTTATTCAACATTTCCAAAAGTTGGTTGTCTAAGCAGGGGATATTTTAAACCTGACTCACTGTGCAGAAATGGCTACAGTGTAGTATGGAAAACACTGCATCAGTGTTAGCCAGGTGGTTCAGCTGCTGGTAAGGTAACCTCTATGGCAGCTATGAACTCAGCACAAAATCTGCCATTGAACTGCAGGCTGTGCCAGCTCTGGCATAGGCTGATGCTGAGGTATGGAAAGAAGCAGAACACTTCTGGGACCTGACTCCTCCCCTCCAGCAGTTGCCATCACCCCACATATATTTATTAATCCACTATGGGGTGCACAAGCAGTCCCCAGCCTTGCTCACCAGGGTTGCCCCCAAACTCATAATTTCTTGCTTCATCTCTTTTCTTCTCCTGTGCTCTTTCAGGTCAAGTCCAAACTTCTCCTGGATGTTCTGAAAACTTGAGTTAGCTCTGAGCATAGGAATACACTCAGACTCCTTACTCTAAACTTAGGCTCTGGGTTTTCAGAAGAGCTGACCTACAAACCTCATTAACAACTGAAAGTGCAGTTACTGAAACAGCCTTTGTCAACAAGTCATCTGGACAAGGGCTTTTGTCTCTTATAGAAGCTGCATGAAGTTATCAGAAAAGAAGAATGGTCGTTGAAGCCCTTTGCCTTTTCAGTAAAGGGACACTCAACTTTTTGTGCTATCAACCTTTAGGGCAAGACATCCTATTTAAATAAGCAGCAGCCCTTCCTCCCCATTTGAACATGCTGCTTTCTTGAGAGACCTGGACCTTGCCATAGGCTGTTTGCAAAGCAGAGGATACTCACACTGAGTATGGAGAGATCATTATTGATCTAATTGCAGTCATGGGCCACTGGTGACCCCAGGAACATGAGCTTCAAAGCCTGTGTTTGATATACGCATACAGAGACTGCTGTCAGTGCTGAAGACATGGTAAATGGACTTTCTGAAGAGCCAGCTCATTTATTGAAGGGGAAAGGAACTAAAACCATTCAAGTTTTTGGCACTGTAATTAAATGAGACCCTACCCTATAGATGTCCATATTGAGAAAGGAGTTCAGTTAAAATCTTCAGTGTAAGTCTCCTCCCTAAAGGAATAGCACTTAATATATGTTATAATATAATTGTATAATTGGAACTCAAGTGTTTGGGTTATGTAAAAAGTGCTGTAGGCGTATCAGCTTAGACAGAGGTAATTAGATCTTGTATATTAACATTTTTCCCTTAAAGGGATAATCAGCAATACTTTTAGTAGTGGATATGCTCAAGCATAGAAGCTTGGTGGGAAAAGGTACCTCCTTTAGCCCTCTGTTTGCTTTGTTTCTGCCTCCGTCACTGACTGGACTGAAAGAATATTTCTGCAGTTGAGTACTTGCTTAATACAATCCCATATGGGTGCCCACACAATGGCAATACTGCTGCAGCTTTTGGTGAAACCAACGTAAAAGTGAATCACCTGCAAGCATCAATCGTGGTGCCAAAATAGGACTAGGTAGTGGCATTAAATAATGCAATATTGCAATATGCCCGTAGATTTAGTAATGGGTCATACACTGAAACCTGTGGCAGGGCCAGGAATAGAAGAAATCAGAGCTCTATTGTCTCCTTGAGTCAAGGGTTAACATTTTATGAAGGTAAGAGTAAACAGCCACACATCATTGCTTAGCTCAGTCAGCCTGAAGGATACAATAACAACAAATATGGTTTTACTCACAGGAGGCTGAATGACAATCAATGGCACTACAGCTTTGGAGTATCCAATTGAAGCCTTCGAAAAATCAAGTGGGTGCACAGAAAGATAGGCTACTATGCCATCATAGATGAAGATAGGACTATGTTATGAATTTCTTGGATTTTCAACTACACTGTAAAATTTTCTAGAGAAGAGGAGCTTTTTATTTTGAAAACAGAACACTGCATCTTTAGAAAGTGAAACAGCAGAGCACAAATTGAAGTTGTTTTTGGTTTTTAGAATTTTTCTTTTCAAGTTAAAAGAAGAAATGTACAGTTCCAAGATAAAAGTACAAATGTACAGTTCCTCAAGCCAGGAAAACAAAACACAGCCAAACAAACCACCCACACACAAGAACTACTCCAGGTATTTTCTAATTTCATTGCTGTTATCCATGCTTTTCTTTCATATATACAAGAAAAACATTCCAGGAAAGAAATTCCAAGAAGAAAACCCAGACTTAAAGCATCTCATTGAGAAGTTTGTATCAAACTTTGTAATCCAACAAAAACCTCAACTGAATTCAAGAGAAGGTTAATCCAAACTAAAAATATTTCCCCAGTTTCATATTTCTCCCTTCATGCCTGTTGAAGACCTCCCAGTCACTACTCTATACTACTCATATGAGGTTTTCAGAAGAGTTTGAAGAACAGTACAGATATCTTGTTTCTAGGTAAGCCAAAGCCTCTCTTGGTACCTGAAGGGTTTTGGCTTTGTTCCTAAAGTCTCAAAAGATTGAAAGATTGAATTGTAGATTGAAATAGCTGGGTAGCCTAAACAGAGATCTCTCTTCAATGCTCATCTGCATCGAGGCAAGAAGAAGGAAAGAATTGTCACCAAGACCCATGGGACAAGCTCCCTTATTTTGACCCACACAATGTATATGACAGATATGGGCAGCCCATTTCCAGAGGCATTCCCAGCACAAATATTGAACAGCTCAATATAATTTTTCCCTAAGCCTAGTGACTAGAAGGTCTCAATACATTTACAAATGATTTTCTTAAATGCAGATATTTAGAACAAAAAAAAAAAAAAAATAAATATAGCAACAGTTAAAGCGCTCCTTATAATAATTCCGAGCCTTTTCCACTTGGCAGTTTTCCAAAGTGCATCTGTTCTGAAGTGTATTTTCCTTTGTGGGATTGCACCTGAACCTGATCTGTGTAGACAGCAGCTGAGCACAACAGTGTACTTAGGAGCAGGGAATAGCAGCAAGTCAATGTGTCTCTAAGCAGTCTGCACCCTCCGTAGGGGTCAAGTGGTAGCTCAGAGCAAGCTGCTAAATGGTTGTTTGTATCATCTCTGCAGGCAAGCAGAGTGGGGTATCTACAGCCAAAGAAGGGATGAAAACAGCTGTAGTTGATAGCAAACACTGCCAGAAGGTCACCACCACCTGGAGGGTGGTTGTTTCAAACTGAAAATCTGTTGAGCTCAGGCATCTCTGCTCATATTTAGAGTGCTTAATTATAGCTCATATTTTTAGCGTTAGTGAAAACACATTGAAAAAAATAAAGTGCTTTGCTCTTCTTTTGGGATCTCACCTGTTAAACCATAAATATTAACTTCTAAGGTCGTCTTCTTTTGGGAATGTCACTGCAACTTTAAGTATGATTATATAATCATGTGTCGGACATAGAATTATTCTACTTGCACACCATAGGTTCAAGCACACTATTATAAAGGGGAGAAATCCATTTCATTTTCAAAAGTTCACACAGAAAATGTAATTTGAAGAGTTACAAGTTCAAAAAGCATTCAGCTCTTTCCAGTTCTCAGCACCTTCTCTTTTGTCCTGCTACAGCTTCATTATTTTCTTATTCTTTGCAATACACAGCAGTCTTTTTGAATGAAAAGAAACCTTTCCATATTAGTCACAACATGAAAACGAATTTTGCTTTGCAGCTGGTGAATGAAGATTATCAGAACTTTTATTCACATGCAGAAGATAATATAATACCTAAGGAACACCAATGAAATGTTGTGTTTACTCTAATTTATCAGTTTTGCAAGCTGTCACTTGTATTCAAAAGAGCTACCTAATTCATTACTGCAGTAGTCCTGTTTGGTAAATTTTGTTCCCTAAATTCAACTAAAATCCAACAGATACCAGGGGATCACATGTAGCGTTATACTTAATACTCATTTGATGCTTTGTGGAGCTATTTTATGATAGGAAAAGCAAGAGAAGACAGGGCTTTGTGCCACTTAAAAAGACATCAATATGTTCAGACCAAATAACCACATTTCTTTAGATACCAAGTCTGACTGATGTTTGAGAAAAGCAACTCAACAAAAAGTCCTAGCCATAATTTCTGCAGCTAAACTCCAGGAAGGAATAGAGTCTTATTAAGTGCTGTGCCTTGGTCTTTAAATCAGTCATTTACAAGGTTTAGCCAAATCTGGAATTACTAACATGGAGGTATTTCACTACAGCACAGTATCAGTCTGTGTCTCTGCATCAGCTTCTCATCATCTAACTAGAGGAATAAATTATGCAGGAAAATAAAAGCAGAATCTGGTCCCTTTTCTTGCCTTATTTTAATTTTAGTTGCAATTAATTCAAGGACTTAGAGCCTTCTTAATAAGGAAATGCTTAAAATAGATTAGCTAGATTTAACTTATTAGGGTATTGACAACAAGTCATATTATTTACTGCAGCATTCAAAGACCTGTTTGACTTCTTACTCTTGCATAAGAACTTTCAGGGATGTGACAACATGAATTTTCTATATAAGGCAAATAGACTCTGCATCACAAACATTTTTGACACTTTCAAATGCAGTTTATAGCCTTAAACAGACATTCCGCTTCTCCCACCCACCCACCATCACCCAAGGCCTATAGTCACCAAAGTTTCAGAATTAAGAGTGGGAGTATTACTAATCTACCAGGTAAGTGCAGAGTTCAGTGGCCTGTTTGTTTGTATGTCCATATATATAACAGGTTATGGACACATATCCCTATTCTTGTCTGTGATTCTCTCTAGGAGAGCCCTCCTAACTTCCTTACCCAAACCAACCACATCAACTGACCTGGGGTCTAACAGTGAATTTTAAGTAAGAGCCAGGAACAGCAGAGAAGGCACATATGCATATTGGAGAAGTAAAGTAAAGCAAAGGAGGAAATAAGGCATAGGCTGAATAAAGGAAGCACTGGAGAAAAAGAAATTCTGCACAGGTAGATCCTTAGGAGGTACTTAATTCCTGTCAAAAGCCAAGGGGCTGGCACCCAATTATCACAAGGATCTTGACCTTAGAGTCTCACAAACTCTTCCTGAACTTATTTAGAAATGGAGGCATAAAAGGTGATACCCTACCCCTGTGACAGAAGTACATCTACCATCCTGGCCCCTGGCAACACTCCCAGCTTTAATCAGCAGAGGCCAAATCAACTTCCTTCACATCTTAATTAGATCAATGGAAGAACAGGGAGCAACATTCAGAACTTTCCCAAGTTTTAAACTCTCAGTTGTGCTTCCCATATTTCCTTCTGTTTTAGCTGCAGTGATATTTCACCAGGCATTACTTTAAACCCAAACCATTTCTTCTGCAAAGAGAGGTGTCCAGCTGCATGCTAATTCACCTCTCATTTCTCCTGCTTTCAGTGAAATTTGGATGAGGTCATTTATAGAGGTTCTTTCCAATCAACATTTCTAAGATTCTGTGATTACTTTTATGCATTCTTATAATGTGAGATGACCCATTCCTATCTGGACTCCTTTCTTTAATGAATAACTGAAGAGAGTAGAAGAAAACTCATCAGACTACAGGACAAGTAATTCTCATCTAATAACGGAAACTTTATTAAGTCATGGAGCCCTATGCTGTCCCTCCCGGTGAATAAAAACAGTCAGGAAGCAGTGGTGTTTGCACGCAGAATGTGGATTAGTTTGAGAGCATCTCCATTTCCCTGGCTTAGCACACAAAGTTTTTATTCCAATTGCACAGGAAAGTAGTAGTTGCTAATGCAAAAAGTGGTGCAATCTAGTATCAGTAAGAGAGTTCTACATCAGATCCACTCAGATTAGGCAATCATAGACCGCAAATTAAACCTCTCTTTTAGGAAGCTGCCTCCAATACAAGGAGGTTCAAGTCCCAGCTCTCTGAGAAAGATGCTGTTCCCCTGTCGCTGCAGCTGTACCTGACATGAGGAAGCAAGCCTGAAGGACCTGCAACAAAAACACTTTCAATGCAAAACCTCTTGCTTCATAACGAGATTTTGCAATCCTCTGAAAGTTTATCTCATATAGTCTCTATTCCCTCTCTCTGTCTCCTCATTTCCAACACCTTTACAGGGCTGTGATCTTCAAGCACTGAAAAGACATACCCTTAAATGCTGAAAAACTAAAGACCTGCATGTCTGGAACTCACGTGGGGTTGATGCATATAGTAGAGTGCAAAACACCAGGGCTTTGAGGAGGTGGTGCAACAGTCTCCTCTGTAATAAGTACATACACACAAAATTAGACCCGCAAGAGCATTTTCTAGGTCAACTTCTTCTCCCTCCTCTGCTCTCACCTCCTCCCTTGAGTTTTCTTAATTGTTCTGGGAAGGAATACATGTTTCAAAATGTATCACCAAAATTTATCTTATGAAAACATATTGTCCTGGTTATTTTATATCCCAAACTACCTTCTATGGAATATTAGTCCTCAGTTAATTTTGCCAGTGCAAAATGGCCTATGCTTTCTTATGCTGTCAAGTGTTTAGTTCCTACACAGCTAATTTATTATCATATTTCTTAAGCTAAGGACCAGGAATCTGAGCACAAAGACTGACACAGACAAGGGAAAGAAAAAAGCAAGAGAAGTATATTTTATAGGTACAGTGCAAACACTGCTACAAGAACACTGAAAAGACCTTCCCTCACAGCTCTGCAGATTGTTGTGTCCTGAATTTTATGCGGATCTACAGCACTTTGCTTAATTTATTGTAGACTGCAAAACCTGGGATATAATGCACAGTTTGAAAGCCACATGGCCCTCTGAACTAGGCTGAATGGCCTTCCTAGTGATCAGCCTAACCACAATTCCTGAACACACAAGATTTGCATGATGCAGTTACCAATTTGCCTCCTTGCAACAGGTGTATGTTCACCTGCTTTTCAGCTTCCTTCCTTGGGTACCATCATCCTATGACTACTTTTAAATAGTCTTTACAAAATAAAAACTCAACCAGAGTTCTGGAAATTGCTTCTTCCCTTCAGTATTTTTATATAATAAATGAGATTATAGTAGCACTATCTTGGATGGGTGGAGATAAGAGACTGTCAGCACTTACTTTTCAAATCCACTTTTGCAGGGACTTATAATTCATCTACAACAATGTGATATGAGGAAAAGGGTGGATGTGAAACCTCAGACCTGGATGAAGAACCTAAAAAAATGGATGAATAATAGTATTTCAAGGTATACCTGAAATAAATAGTGTGGAAAGAGGGACACAGAGAAATAAAAGGAGATACTTGGATTTTCACTAATGTCATTCCATTTTCACTTATATCCTCCCCGTCTTTGCCTAACCATGGCTTTATGTTGGTCGTTAAACAATTGTACTTACACGGTTAATTTCATTTCAGTGCTGTTTACACACAATAACTATTAATTTTCAATATTCCTCTGAGGCAGGTATTATCAACTTGATTTTCTAGAAAGAGATGCAAGGCACAATTTTCCCCAGGCCACAACAGGAATTCTATGCGAGAGCCAGGAATAGAAATAAGGAGTTCCCATTCCCTGTCCTAAATCAAGGTCACAGAACTGTCTCTGGCACAAGCGATTTTCTTAATGTTTTATGGAGGTGACTATCCTGTTGTGGAACTATATTTTACACAGACTGGGATCTCCCTGGGATGTGCACAAAGTTCAAGTCATCTCACTGCCAGCTGACAATACCTCTGATAATTAGGGTAAGGGTCAGGACTAACACAGCTTAACAATATACTGTTCACAGGGCATTGTTATAAGCATTACAAGGTGGTAGGCAAGAGTACGTTACTCATTTTTTAATCTATGAAACCTTTTAATTCTCTGAATTTAAACTTCTCTCTTACTTGAAGCACCTGTGGCTGGTAAAGGTTAAGTAGTTAAATAGCTAAGATGGGAAGTATTTGAGGGTAGAGCACATCTCTGTACTGGACACAGGGTCTCTGAGTTCAGCACAAGTTTCTCACTGTTTTGGGCTTGGACATCTAACCCAGCATACCTGCGTCTATTTCAGGTGGACTGTCACATGTGTGGTGGTTGCAGGTCCAGATGAACCCAGCCTGACAGAGCTGTTATGATTAGATTAAATCTGAACTATTGGTTACATTTTTCAAGATCAGAGTGGTCGAACCATTATTGAGACCTTATGCTACATCAACTATGCTAAACACACCAGTTTCTCAGCATGACCCTTGGCTCTCAGGCTGGGAGAGGCCCACATGCATGGTTGCTTTAGTGCATGTTGCTACTAAAGTAGCATCTTTAATAAATGAACACAAGATGTGTTTCATGCTCTCAAATATCACCAAAAGGCAAAGGGCAAGGGTGGGAGGTGTTTGAAGATAGAGGAAAGCAGTTTGGCTGTAGGCTGCAAGTAATCTTCCCTGATGCAGTCTCATCCATACACCTCTTGGAAGAAGTTCCTGGAGTGAACAATCCTTCCAGCCACATCTACAAAGTGTCTTAAAAGAGCTTGAAATCATTATAAAAATTCAGTCCAGGGAAATATCTAACAATTTTTCAATATGGAAAGTCAGGAATTGAGTACTTGAGTATAATCATTAGTCCTCCTTTACTTAGAAACATATGTTTATTCTAAATATTTGCAGGTAGTCCAAGGCCTGAAGTTACAAGCCTGTTTCCATAGGGGATGAGCTAACATCCTGCAAATAAGTGATGTGTCCATTCCTTCTCAGGCAACTATGTGTTGGCACAGGCTCTCTACCACATCAGACACATCTACAGAGCATCCAGGTGATTCACTGTGTGGACTTTGGTGTTGACAGCACCTTATGACTTTCTGAACATTCACATTTAGCATATTTCATCTTAATTACACTGAACAGCTGTCAGCATCTCCTAAAAGAAATCTCCCCAAAACGATCTGTCAGGATTCTCAGAATCAAGGTTTCTGAGATATCAGTTTGAGGAAAAAATGAAAAACTGTCCTGTTTACCGAGAGTCAGTCTCCCATAAAAACTGCTTTTCTGGCTTGGTGGGGATCGTTTGAGTAGCTAAAGGGTGCAATTCCTCATCAAAGTTGGGTGAAGATTTTTACTTCCCAATGATACTTTCAGAACACTCAAGAGCCAAGTGAATCAAAAGAATAGCTCAAACTGCCTTAATACTTCATCAGATCATTCTGTGCCGTCTCTCCTGGGATTACAGATCATTAACTTCTACAGGGACTCAGAGGAATTCCCATCAGTAATCTTTCCTCTCATTGAGGTTTCCATTACATTCAGCACAAATCCCAGGTAGGCTTTCTTGAAAAATCCTGTCCTTCATGTTTATTAATACTATAGCAAATGCTTAAAGCTGAAGGAAGCACAAGCAGAAAAGTGAAAGCAATAAATATATATATGTTAATAATGAGAATATTTCTGACAGCTACACTGGAAATATAAAGCTACTTTTCAAAGATCAGGAAAACTGTTCAGTGACAGTTTTCACTTCTATTGCTATTATCACTTAAATATATTTATATAACACTTCTTTATCACCATTCTCTTCTATGACATCTCTTACAGCTAAGATGAATGTCTATATATATCCCTCTCTTAGTCAATAATTAGTTTGCAAAATCAAGCAGCTCATGTAGCTGAGCACCAAGTCATTTATATTTGAAAGTACCTCATTTTATATAATTATTATGCATAATTTGAAGCAAAAATGCATTAAAAAAATTTAAGTGTCTGAGAAAACTCTGAACTTCTTCCATATGTTCAGTAACCTTTAGCTATGTTCCTCCTGCCCTACTTTTTCCATAGGTAAATTTTATTGCAGTACTTAAGAACCACAACAATCAGCTCCTCTTTATTGCTAGCTGCAAAAAGAAACCCTTTTTCCACTATGGCTATATGGTCAAAGGTACAGCCCAGAGGGCATTCACTGTGTCCTTTAGCTCCAGGTGAATTATAAGCAATTTGGAGTGATGAATATCAGACTCCATTGCTGCACTACCAGAGAACATTCTTGTGATGACAGAAGCATGACAACAAGATGGGGCTGGAACTAAGTGATACTTTAAGGTCCCTTCTAACAGAAACCATCCTATGATTCTATGACAACAAGCACTGTGAGCCATCTAGCCCAGTGTCCAGCTGCTGGCGGCAGCTAAAAAGATATTCTGCCAAAATGTGGGACAAAAAGCCACTGATTCAAAATGATGTAGGGATTGGGGATCTCACCTTCAATAGAACTTTCTTTCCGTGTATAAAACTTTTAAAAACCAAAACAAGACACCTTAATTTTAAAAAGCCACTTTTAGCATTGTTTTCTTAAGTTAAACTGTCTCAGGGTATCTCCCACCTGCCCCACCTGAACCTTCCTGCTGCTGTCTCCTACCTCTCCTTTGGTTTCTGCCATCCTGTTTCCTGTAATATCAATTTCTGCAGCACCCACACTGAGTTCAAGACAAGAAACTCAGGATCATTTACAAAGTCATAGTCTTCTCTTCTCTGATACCAGAGTTCCTCTCAGTGCTCCTCAGGGGTGGGGAGCAAGAAGTTCTGAAGAGTAGGCTCCACTATACATTTTTTTAATACTGGGAGGAGTTCCTGACAGGGTCCCACAGCATCACAAACTGCTACTTGCTACTCAGAAGATCTCAGACTGGTTGCCTTTGAGTAAATTGTGTAGTTGTTCTTTTCCCACAGTCATTGATGATGGGTGGGAACTGCTGGAGAGCTATCACTTCTTCAGCCAGAAGTGGTAAAGTGCAAGGGGTTAGTGAATGCCTGACAGAAATAAAAAGATACAGCCAGGTAAATTTGCTTGGGCTTACACCCCATGTCCAGCTTGCATAACTGTAATACCAGAGAATAAAACCCTCCCTCGCCTTAAGCAGTTGTGCACTAATGAACAAATCCTCTGTGACTCAAGTGATCATACTCAGAGCCTTTTGCCAATGGCAATGCTGCATCTCTTCCCTAGCTCCTTCTATTGCTGAGCACTTTTACTTAAACACCACAGTAGACTAACAAGAATTATATGTGGAAGTAGGTTTCACAGTGCTGCTGTCAATGTTATGCATAGCAAGTGGCAGCAATGTTCCAGCTCACTTACGCTGCTGATTGTCCGTGAATAGGCAGCAAACTCTTTCAGAGGGTTCTGGAACCCTATACAATACACCAGTCTCTACAGATGGATCACAGAATGACCATGAATATATTGTATTTTTATGTTTCTCCAGTTCTGGCCCCCCAAAAAAATCAGAAATTAAATACATCAGTGGAGTCTGAGGCTAGATACACACCAGCAAGCAGCATGAATGGATTCACAGAATGAAGAGCCGATAAGAAGGGCTCAATCACAGCATCACACCTGTGTTTTGGGTTTTCCTTTGAAATAGTGTTAATCTGCTTTTATAAGCCGAATACATGTAAGATTTTGCAGAATACTTGGTGTGTTTCTGCTTAGTTTCATCAAAAAGGCATCCTATTTCCATAATCCAAGCCTACTCTGTAATGCAAAAAAAAAATCAGGATACATGGGTAGGGCTGGGAGATTGTCAAAAAATCATTTGGAATTTGAATGAATGTTCTGCCTAGTTGTATCCATTGCACTTGGGTCCATGTGGGTACATCAAGAAGCTAAAGCACTTGAGGCCTTAAGCAGGTCTGCTATGTATCATACCTAGTAGGAGAAGTACTTTCCTGTCATCTCAAACTGCTGTTCATTACAGTAGCCAGGTCTAAATTATGACAATACAGAGAATATTCTCAATTAAGAACTAAGTGGCACACCAGAGTTCCTTAAAGAGACTAATAATACCAGTACAGAAAACTACTAGCCTTCTAAGTTTGATAATGATAAAAATAATAAATAGGAACGTCAAGATGTTCAGTAATAGAACTTAATGTTTGTCTTAATAATACAATCTTTTGCATTCCAATATTTTTTCAAAACATAGAAGTTTTTGGCAGTTGAAGAAACATTTACTTGCATCCTCACCTTGGATAGTGTAATATGTCACTATTTGGCTGTTTCAGCTAAAACTGAGAAATAGTAGGAAAAAACCTTACCTAAACCAGCTATTTTGCTAGAGGACTGGTTGTGATAAATGTGCTAGGAGGAAAGAAAGGAGACAGGGAAGAGAGGTATGTATATCTTATCCCTTTAAAAAGAAATTAAATTATGCTAGGACAGATATAAAAATAAACCTAAATCAAAAGGAAAGTAGGATTAATCAAAATAGCTGGTCAAGGTCAACAAACAGACAAGTCAGTGGAATCTCCTCAATATCTATTTTCAGTATATAGAAGTAAAAGAGGTAAGGCAGAATAACACTTCCATATGAGAGTCAGAACTATGACTGAAATATAATTTAAGAAACATATCAGTCAACCTGAAAATTCCTTCCCAGCACTCTTAATAAGAGCAAAAATGAACAGGATATTAAGAGCCAGGAGATAACTCTTCTGCGATACTGAACAAACAATTCAGCAAGTGAGTAAGCACATACTGACATTTTAGCATGCATTTAAGTTTCAGTATCTTCAGTGAGAATCTGATACCTGCCTGTGCACTCCTCTCGATGGAGATCCATGAACATGGGTCTGTCTTACACACAAGCCTTCCCTCAGTCTGTGGACATTAATCTGTCCAGTAGCTGTGGAGCTTCTAATGGACTCAGGGGGGAGGCAGTCATGTGCCAACCCTGCAAGATTACGAAAAAGACAGCTCTGCACATCATCTCCTGGCACTTGAGGGCCGTGTTTTACAACCTGCTTATCCTGCTTCAGCTCTGTACAGCTGTGATGGGAACATGGATACTTCCCTACTAGAAACTGAACAAGTGCAATCACAGCAATTCAGGTAGACACTGACCTGTCTTTCAAATTAAACTCCTCTGAATTCTTTGCAGTTCCAAAGTCAAGGATCACAAAATTGGACATCACTGAAAGGAAAGGTCCAAGACAAGGTCAGCTATCAAAATCCAGGAAATCAAGCTGACAAGCAAAGCTTCCCATGGGCACAATGAGAGCTCCTCCACTGACCTTCTTTGCAACATATGGTGTGGTAAGATGTGCACCCTGTTCCTGCCCCACCACACTAATTCCCTGGCACCACCTGCTAGGAATGAGAAGACAGTAAAACTATTGCATGGGGAACAGAAAATGGGTGTGATGGTTCTGAAGTGGTGCATTTCTCTCACTCACTTCAATGACCATAGGAAAAAGAAGTCTGTATGTAACACAAAATTAAAAACTGCAAATCAAAAATGTAAGCAATACTGTAACTTGCCCTGTCCTTTTGAAAGGAGTCAATAACATTTTAGCACTTGGAAATATTTGCCTGTACTTTAAATTCCTCTCTTGTCTATTCCACTATCTAGATTTTATATTCTGAGGACCTATTTTCTCCTCTGTCACCCAGACTATAAAGAGTCATTTCAGGATATTACACTCTTTCCTGAGTTCAAGAACCACGTGATTCTAGAAGTCACAATATTATGAGCATGCTTAGATCCATGACTTCATGTCATATGACTAAAACATCTCCTAAAAAGAAACAGTCTTACTTCTTATTCACACTTCTTTGTCTGTTAACAATGGATATGCACCCATAAATCTAGAAATATAAGTGTCCAAAGCAAAAGGTCATGAATTTATATACGGGCTGCAGAACAAACAAAAATGAGAAAAAGGTATTTGTAGTGAGGTGATTTCTGTACATTTACCAGTGTAATTCATGCATGCTTGATGGTGGTATCACAGGGTACTAATAGGACACGTGCTGAACCAGCAAATAAATTCATTTGTGCTCCTTCTCATCTCTCTGAAAATGATCACTATCCCACACATCTACATTTCAATTCAGAAGTAGTTCATACACCACCACAGGAAGATAAAACATTGACTGTGACTAACGTAATGAGCCTGAAGCACTAAAGAAAGATGAGGGGGAAAAAAGTTTGGAATTTATGATTTTTATTCTCTTGCTTCCTCCGAACAGGATCTGAAAATCTTGAAAGAACTTAAGTGCATCAAAGAATATCCTTTGAAAATCATGCTTACAGGCAGGAATACAAATTGGATACTAGTCCCTAGGCCACTGGCCTATCTTTGTAGAAGGGTGGCTTGTATTTAATTTCCCCTGACTAACAATTCACCTTTATGAATTAGAATTTAACATTTGAAAACAAGAGGACTTAAGGTTTGAAAGTTAAAGTAAAAAAATTCTTATTAAAAAAATGCAAATTTAAAAAGCTTCTGATCTGACAAACTCTTAATGCTATTTATATCGCTGGTGGCATCATGACACAGCAATTAAATTATAACCCTTTCACTAATAGAACATATTTTTGCGTATTTAAAACAGAAGGGAAGAAACAAGAAACTTTAGTTCCAGAAAGCCTCAAGTAACCAGACATATAGGTGGGCCATATTTAGAGGGAAAGCAGAAAGTACATGAATAATTTGTGTTTGACTATAACCAAGTTTGAGTTAGGGTATTACATGAAGCAATACATGAGCTGTCATTAACTTCTAGCTGATATATGTCTAGGCAGCATTGAGTCATCTATAACCTATTCCATGAAGTCGTTTCATTTTATTCAGGCTACTCTGCCTATAGGAACTCACAAAGCATACTGTATTCCCTAGTTTGTGGACTGTAGAACTAAAATTTTATTTTTGCAGCTTAGCTATTTTTGAGGATTAGCAAAGTTCAAGTATGACCTTAATGATTTTAAGTAATTACTGACACTATTTTTTTTAAATATAACTGCTAATTTCCTACTCTATTTAGACATAGAGGAACAGTTTTTATATCATCCAGTATTTAAGGAGAGCAAGGAAAAGGAATGGGACAAAATATGTAACCCCCCTGTAAAATCATTATGATTGACCCAGTGATCCAAGAACCAAACTTTTTCCCCAAAGACAATAAGTTTTAAAAACATGCCATCAGTTCAGAATTATTTCAGTAAAATAACAAACATTGGTTATACTCAAATGTCAAGCCAGGATGTATGTGGGGGAAAATATAGTCCAATCCAACACCATTGTTTAAAAAATTGGGATAGGGTTGCATTACACAGCCAGGAAAAAACTTATCTGGCTAACTGCGCCACCTTATGATTTAAATTTAAATGGAAAATTAAATGATTGTCCAGTCCCTAGAAGAAAACAAAGATATTCCTCTAGACCTAAAAATGGGATCAGTAGCTTAGTTTATTCTTTCTTACAGAGAAGTGCAGGGTTATATTATTCACTATTGCTCTTCTGGTTAAAAACCATGTCAGCAATATAAGTGGAAAAAAAATACATTTAGTCTTGCTGGATTGTGCTTTGTAATAACAGTATACACATCCAAATCAATAAAGCCAGGCAAATAGCAGAGTAGTGGTTTAGCAATCCTAGCACTGTTAGCTAAGTATACAATCAACTCTAAAACAAATGCTTCATAATCCATAATTCTCCCATGTAAATCTCTGCTCGTATAACCCTGGGAAATAAGAAAGCTTTACTTCTGATTGTTTTTTCTCTAGCGTTTAAAACATGCCAGCTGTAAGCCCTAATTTATAGCCAAGGGATCGCGATTTGCACTGAAATCTCTAGTCAGACACGAAATTAAACAGCACAGATATTCAAAGGAGTTACAGCATGCATTTAAATACATTAACCACATCCTACCTTGCATCCAAACATCAACGATAAAGTGTTGTTGGTGCATGCAACTTTGCAGTGGCAAATCATTGGTGTAAAGCAGTCAGAATTTTTAACAATAGGGCACATTCCTTTAGTGCTGCAGTAGTGGCAGCCTACTGAAGGCTGAAAACAAGTAGCTAACACAGCACATGGAGTGGCAACATATGCTGCTCAACAGCTAGCTTTCCTCTTGCTGGTCAGAAGCAGCCTGCTTGAATCTCTACCTGGGTCCCATTCAGCCATCCCCTTCTTTGTTGGTGAATCAACGATGCAACAACGATCACGATCTCAGGATTTCCCTTCCTCTGGGAAATTAGTTTTTACATTGGGGAAAAACAAAAAAGAAAAAAAAGGAAAAAAGAGAGAAATGGAAATGAGGGGGACTAGCAGGTGTGGCAGTATTAGCATGTAAAAGGATGTAAACGCCTACTCATAACAATCACATAAGATTGTCATGCTAGCTGAAGTGGGCTGAAATTATTCCATCGGAAGAAAAATACTGCAGCTCCTGATTTGGTAAAAAGCCAGTGAGTTGCTGCAATACATAGTCATAGTGTGGAGAGAAGAGAAAAAAAAATGACTTATCTAAGAAGCCAGGATCCTCAGCCTTTATCAATATGCATTCCAGTAAGGATTCCCTTCCCAGCGCCTCCCCATGAAAAAGAATCAAATCAGTCGCAACTCCGGAGAAGAGATGACCTTTGCGTTCCCCAAATAGATGAATCTCAGCAGGAAACAAACTGTACTCAAAGCTGAAAATCACAGATGCTGGGAGTTTGTAATAAGAGAAATACAAGCAACATTTATCCAATCCTGGCTTGCCACATGGGAGCTTTCTCCAGGCACAAATTTACAAATAGACAGGTTGAAGGATTGCAGGAGACACTGAATAAAGATATGAAGTTACATGAGAAATGCACCAGCATGAAGACAAAAAGTCAAGGCTCTTTAAACTCTGCTTTGGAGGTAGTGTAACTACTGTCTCCAGCTAGTACTGCTATCCTGAAACCTGCAAACATCTTGCTGTAAACCAGAAAAGCAATAATTAAAGAAGTTTGGGAGCATAATGCTTGTTTGGATTCTGTTACAGCTATCGCTGCTCCTTCAGTTAAAGCAACACCAGCTTAAAATGCATAATAAAGCACTTGGATGAACAAATCACTAGCTGTGTTTTTTAAGAGGATTATTTATATCAAAAGTTGGATTAATATATCCTCCAGGTTTAGGTCTGGTCATGGCAGACACAAATACAAAATGAAAAGGCCATGATATGGAAAGTAAAGTGATGTCCCTAATGATTTCACAGCTGATAGCAAAGTAAACCAAGCAGTTGTTCACAGTGCCCTGACCCTGCTTTTCTGTGACTCACTAAGCTCTGCCCATCAAATCAGAAACTCTTTCTAAAGAAATGAGAGCAGCTTGTCTCCCTGGCAATTGCAAGTGAGTTCTTAAGTCACAACTGAAACAGTTTCCTGTAACAAACCCGAAGTAGAAATTTATTATACAACAGAACAGAGAAAATGGCAAATGGAGGTCCCGGTGTGAAGCCAGATCAAGCAGTACAGAGGATGAATAGCAGAGGATTTTTTTTAAAAAGCTGCCTGAGATTACAGACCCTAACTTAGGAAACCTGTTCTACTAAATTTTTGTGTTTATATAAGTATAGATACATGTGTGTATGCATATATCTATACTAAGTAGAATTTCTTCAGTATAATTTACCCTTGCTTTGCAAAGTTGAAAGCCATAAAAGAACCAATTTCTGAAACATCTTTGCTCCTACTCTTGCACTGTACAATAACTTCATTTTAATCCAATTTTAGTGTGCAATTAAATTCCAGCTTGGAATAATGTTTTACAATTATTGTTTCTCACTCTCTATTTTTGAACTTAACACTCACAAGAGCCCAAGTTCAGTAAAATTACAGCAGTTTCTAGATGGAAGTGGCAGATAGAGCTGCTCCACTGCTGTCAGAGTTACAACCCAGTTCTACTTCTGAAGATTTCTTTTTTGCAAATAAGAATCTCTTACAAACCATTGTCCTCAATTCACTCAGCTCACACTTTTCTCCCGACCAGCCTGGACATGAGCCCGTGTGCCATGGGAGTTCACTGCATGGATGTCCTCCAGTCAGCTGTTCAATAACCTGAGTTTGTGTGACCCATGAGCCCAAAGTGACATCACAGCAGCACTTCTCTGGAACAGTGACTGAGCCTGTTTAGAAAAGTACTGTGGTGACAAACAGCAGCTGTAACATTGCTGAATCTTTGATCTGTTTATTCCTAGCTTGCCTGCCTTGTTATTAAGCTATATATTATACAGATTTTTCTTTCAAGCACTGTCTCTCGCATAACCAGCAGTGGTGTAAATATAGAAAAGCGTAGTTTCCATGACAATATATTCCATAGTTACAGCCAGCAGCCACTATCATTATAACATGAATCACAGTGCTACCTTAAGGTGTGAGCACACTACATCACTGGCCTTAGAAGCGTTAATTTGGGATGGGGGTGGCATGAAAATATTTTTAGGAGACACTACTATAAAATGCCTGAAAACTGTGCTATTAAACTATTTTGGCCCTTCTAATAGCCACCCATCTTAGAGATTTCAGTGATCAGTAATTCCCAATCTGTACCAATCATTAGCATTTCGAAGAGAAGGATGTATCACATCGGTACTTTTCAATGTATTAAACACGATGTCCTGATTGAAAACTGAACTCAAGCACACAAATGTGATTTCTGATTAATATGCATGTGGCCTAATTAAAATCACCTGCCTTTAGCTCCAAATTCTAGTTTCAAAGAAGGGAAAGACAGTCAGCTAGTTAGCCTCTTGGACCATTTGGATCTTACCACATTCAGGTGGCTCATGTTTTCAAAACAGAAGACATTAAAATTCCCATTTCTTCCCTAGCCCCTGACACTACTGCAGATTTAAAACCAGAACAGGTTTTACCTGTGATTTCATTTCAGTGTTAAGATGCACCAAACAGCAAGCACCCAAGTATTTTGCAAGGTACGAAATTCATCCCTTTACACTTGAGCTAATTGTTGCTTTCAAGTGAAAAACAGTTACCTGACACACAGTCATTTGGGAAAAATCTCAGAACATGAAGATTTATTCCAGTGACAGATTTGAATAACTCCTTTCACAATTGGCCAAGACGTTTATTTCCATTAAGTGACAATCACATACAGAAAAATGCCATAAGAAAACATTTGCTCAGAGATCCTCCTCTGTATTTTCTTTTTTACAACAGCACTCATCACACACACAAGTATATTGCCACTTGCTGGAAAGACATTTAATTCATAGTTATACTGCAGGAGTAAGGATTCTTGAAAACCTATGTCCACATTTTTGTGCTAAGGAATATGCAGAAGAACACAAATTGTGGGTGTTACTGTATGAAGAGTCCACAGATCAGTGTTTTGAGCCCTCCAGCCTTCTTTGGGCTTGAGTGCATTGATCCAGCCACTTGCTCACAGCCACAGTCTGATAAGACCTCTCCTACTCTACCAGCCCCTCTGGAAGCTGCCAACTTTTCAGCTCCACGTTTTCCAAAGATGTCTGTCTGCCTGCCTTTCACAGTGCAACATTTTGTGGAAATAGATAAATTAACTTGCAACTGAGTTGCATTTCAGAAAGTATTATGATCATGTTTGCATGGTGTTTTTGCACTTAATGTGTATATATATCAATATAAGTAAAAAAAAAAAAATGGAGAGTCACAAAGAATTTTTAAGTATTCACCTTTGACTATTTTAGGATGCTTAATTTTAGGATTTCTTAATCCTCTGCTGTTTCTGTTGAGAAGATTTCTTAAGTTTTGGTTACTATGGTACAGATTTATGCATTTCCCCTTCCCTGATTTCACAACTCAACTTTTTGTTCCATTGCTATACCATTAAAAATTCCATTAACCCTTACAACAGCCATTAGATATGAGAAGATCATGATGATCTATAAACCCTTAGCCAAGGTATATGATTATTAACTTGCTTCTAATCTTATGTTAGAATTCAAAACCATCTTCTTTGCTGCTCTCTGAAGTCCCTGAATACTAATCAAACCTCTTAAAAACTAAAGCTGGCTCTGACAGAGATTAAAGAGAAGTTGTCTTCTCACAGAATCAGATAAAAAAAAACCAAAAAGCTTGTTGCACCACAGGCAGCACATACAAAGGGAACCAGGGAACATAAATATAAAACAAACTTGAAAGATCCCCCATCAAAATAGAAATTACTGCACACAACTGTCTCACATGTTCTTTAGGAACAAAACAGTCTCACACCTCAGTCTAAAACAATTTTTTTACAACTGTTCTGTCTTTGGAGAGTCTTCACTTAGGGCGTTTCAAGGACCTCAGCTATGTCTACACTTTCTGTCAGCTGGTTTATTTTTGGGGTGTACAATAGGACATCAAGCCTTTATTTTGCTGATTTTTGTCTGTTGGTGAGTATCAGAAGCCTGGGCTTAGTTTGCCTGAAAATCCATCTCCCTTTGGAACAGTAATCATAGAATGGTTTTGGTTGGGAGCAACTTTTAAAGGACATGTAGTTCAACTCTCCTTCAACAAGTAGGGACATTTTCAACTAGATCGAGTTGCTCAAAGCCCTGTCCAACCTGGCTCTGGATGTTTCCAAGGATGGGACATCCACCACCTCTCTGCCTATGTTTCACCACCCTCATTGGGACAAAAAAAGAATTTCCTTATATCTAGTCTAAATATAGTCTGCTTTAGTTTCAAACCATTACCCCTTGTTCTACCACAACAGAACCTGAGAAAATTTCTGTTCCCGTATTTCATGCAGTCCTCTCTAAGTACTGAAAAGCAGCAGTACAGAGCCTTCTCTTCTCCAGCCTGAACAATCCAAATTCTCAGCCTTTCCTCATAGGAAAGACATCCCAGCCCTCTGATCACTTTTGAGCTTGCTCCAACAGGTCCATGCCTTTCCTTCACTGGGAATCCCAGAGCTGGATGTAGCACTCCAGGGGGAGTCTCACCATAGTGGAGTACCTGGGGAGAATCACCTTTCTCAACCTGCTGGTCACACTTCCCTTGATGCAGCCCAGGATATGGTTCCACCTTCTGGGCTGTGAGCACATATCATTGAAGTCTGCCCAGGAAAGACCCCACAGTCACCAGATACCAGCTGAAGAGCTGCTAATTTGTCATCTTCCTACACCTCATGCACTGTGTTTGAACTGCTTCCAAGGGGTAATACGAGACTCAACATTCATGCGCACTTTTAGAAACAGAGATAGGGATTTTTTGTGTGTGTCCAAAGGCTCAAGGAGCAGATAAGGTCTGGGCTGGTCCTGCCACGAGGAGGAGATGAATAGGGCCATTGGGGTGGAGATGGAACAGAGAGCTCCAGGGATAGCTGTGCAGAGACAGATTTGCCACTTCTGTGAGATGTCATTGGGACTGCTGGGACCGAACTATTCCACTGCCATGAGCATCATCTGCTCCATCTCACACAGTGGCTTGTGACAACTGATTTCATTTTCACAAATACTGTATGGAGACAGGGATGAGTTGCCAGTTGGTTGCTGCCAACAGCAAACCCTACTGGTTCGCTCCACCTAGAGATGACAGGGCCATGGGGATAGAAAGTTCTCCTCAAGCACCTTGCAATCTGAGCATGGAAGCAGAGAGAAAGGCAGAGGATAGATTGGATGATCCAGAAAAAACCTATGCATCAAGAATTCAGATTCAGGCAACCTGGAAAACATATGACTCAATCTCCCCACCTAAAGATGGAATTAACACCTTCCAATTAAATGCCCATATCTCTAAGTATGCCATCCTATAACAGTGATTTTTAAGTTAATGCGAATGCTCTTACGAAACCTACTCATGTTCATAAGTGTTTACACATTCTAAAGAGCCACACTCCCTGCATAGGTCTACATTTGTAACTAGTGAAAAACTGTCTGAATTATTTATGAAAATAATTTTGATCTGTTAAATCATTTACAAAGTCACCAAGTGCATATAATTTTTTAAGTAGCTTCTCCAGCCAGGTATAAATTTAAACAAAAATATGAGAGAGGGAAGAAAAAATACTCTAGTAAAATATCAGCTTGAAAGAAAAAAGCAAGCATATTGCTGACAGTTCTCAACAGATACAAAACAGCTCCACTTATCTGAAGATTCCTATTTTTATCTTTTATTAGCATTTTTAAGGTTTTCTGTGACATATTAAAGAGAAATAAAGGCCTGATCCTGCTGGCACAGAGTGGAAACATGCACAACAGAGTATTTAGAAAATATATGCGTTACTTTATGTCACTATGTAGACCTACTGATTATTTCAAGTCTTTATAGTGTAATACATATGCACCTAAAAGACCTTGAAATGATTAGTTTAGCAACCACGTGCTAGAACGCACCAAGGAGTAAGAGCTGCACTATTTACCCAAGCTGCTGGGACAAAAGAAGGGTTAGTCTACATGGAATTTTGTGTTGATACCCTGTTTCTATCACTAAACTGGCCAGCTCTGCTTGTCAATGTGTACTGAAGTCATTGCAGCACACACATCTTTGCTTTATGCATTGCGTGGAGGCATCAGCTTGGCCACAGACCTCTCCTTGTGGTCACCAGCTCTGCACATGCATCCTGTGTGCAAGCAGGACTACCTCAGTAAGAAGCAGTAGGAACTGGTAGGAATTTTCCATTTGTTTTCCTGCCTCCCCCTGAATCCATTCTACTTCCATAGCATCCATTGATAAGAAGTTGTTCCTACCTTCCAACTCTATCTTTTTTGTTTATTCTGAATCTTGGCCCTGATATCTTTACCAGCTTTCTCGAAATGTTGCAATGGAAAGAACAAGGAACAGTTAACTTATATTCATCCTCTCCACATCACCCATGACTTCATAAATGAGTTGTGCACCCTCTCCAACTGGTCTGTTTTCCATTATGAAAAGTTGTAGCTTTATAGATCTCAGTCATTCTTATAAAAAGAACTTCTATATATTTGAAGATGATCAATGATCATCCCAACTTGTTCTACTTAATTCTTTCAAACGTCACCATAGCTCATGGACTATAAAACCCTTAATGTTCTTGTTTTCCTCTAAAATCTCCACATCCCTCTCAAAGTGTGCATCCAAATGGTGTCAGTGCCCTGCAGAATAATTCCTCCCATCTCTCGCTTACAGTATTTCCCTAAATATGCTCCAAGTTTTTTACATTATGTTTGCAACAGCCTTTCATTTTTCCCTGAGACTCACTCTGGGATTCATTTCTACACCATTCCGCCTTTCCCTGCTTCCTGGCTAATCAATACACATTCAGTATTTGTGCAATTGGATATCTCTTACTACATGCAACACTTAATATTTGTACTTCATGTTATTGCTTTCAGGCCATTTATTTATGTTGAGCTTTACATATGACATATCTCTGATAAATTCTGGTGTGCTCAGGGTATGGACTTCAATAAAAAAGCACTTGGAAGCAGTCCTTCCTGGGATTTAGACTAGCTGGGGCACAGAGAGTTACATCACCCAAAAGAGTTTCAAAGGGGAAATCCACTTTCAAGAAATGTATCTCAGGTTTCTGGGGAGATACGTGTACTACTTAGACCTCACTGCCTTTGGATCACACAGAATTAAAGTGTTCACGATCATTAATGACCCACATAGATGGGAAGTTGATAGGGACTATACCCAGCTAATGGCAAGTAAAGACTCTATCTAAGAGTCATGTGCGAAATCCTTTCATGATCTAAATAAAAGTTAGGAGACATTAAAAAAAAAAAAAAACAACACAATTTTGAAACCAAATTAATAACCCAAAAAAAAAAAAAACAAAACCATTACTATTACCTTGACCATTTCCTAGAAGTATTTTGTAAGGCCCTGGATTAATTTTCAAATGTGGTTCCCATAACCGGCTTTTAGTGAAAAACCAGTGCCTTTATGACCATCTCTTGTAGTGAGACTTTCAGACTGCTGCTAGCAGCCTCAGAGAGGAACCACCAGAACCCAGCTTTTATTTCTTGTGTCATATGGTACGACTATTTAGAGAGAAATAATAAGCATAAAGGAAAAGTGTTTGATGAAAGCAGAAGTAAAAATAAAACTGATGATACATCAGAATTCATGAGAAGGTCAGGCTATTTGACACTTTGGAGAAGTGAATTTTCCACATGAATAGCGTTTTGAAAGAAAATCTGTTATCTTGATTGTAAAATATGATTCAACTGAGCTATAATTGCAGGCATAAATAAATACCCAATAAGTGGACCAGGCCTAAATCTAAGTCCTATGTTGTAAAGTCTTACTTCAGTTGTTCCTTATTATTGTCTTCAAGATTTGCTCTGGCTAAGGGTGCAGGCACCCTGGCTGGGAGAATTAGACACACATTTCATGCTAGAATTGAACCCAGGCTGTCACCACATGTCCTAGAAGCAGGAGAACACCTTTGGGTTCCTCTGTGAAATTTTACTCAGAAATTCTCCCTGAAATATAGAGAAGGAAGTTCTGATCGCCAGATGTTTGAACTGTGAATTTTTTTTGTTTTGTTTTTCTACAATTTTTTTCTACATATAAATGTATCTAACTTTCCAGTTGCCATTAAAAGTGAGCATTTTCTCAGCAGTCAGGAAGATTGTCAGTGATTTCCTTCAGATTCTTGTAACAGGAAATTCTGTTCTCATTTCTGGCAAGTGCCACTATCCTCACAGCTTTTAGCATTTAATGGTTTTTCAGCTATGAAATACTCATTCCATGAAAAAAAAAAAACAAACACACAAACCCAAGAAAAACTCACAAATAAGAAATGTAATTGTGGTCACAGCTAAATTCTATATCAAGTTTTCCATCAAAATTGTAGCAAAAACATCTATATGACATCATCTACTTTGGCTCTCTGCTGGCATTTCTAACCTCACCAGGCTAAGGTCAGACTGTGGATCTTGCCTCTGGACACAGTGGACACACAGGATCCCTTTAGGTGTATTTAAGGGAACAGAGGCTGCAGATCTCTCTATTAAATATATGTATTTCCCACATCTGGGAAACAACCACTGCCAACAAGGAAAAATCAATGCCCACCACTGCCTTTTTGAAGAGAGAGCTGCCCTTGACTCCAACCCAAACAGACATACCTCCCAGCTGAAGAAAAATATTTCTGAAAGACTTTTTCTTCTGTCAACAGTTCCTGTGTGTCTTTCTCTGTAACATGACCAGTTTTTCACAGCAGGAAAAGAAAAGGTTACCCAGAGAAAGCTGGAAGGGTGTTGCTTTTGTGTGTGGCACAGACAGCAGCTTCCCTCTGCCTCCATGGGCTGATGCCCATTGCCATGGCCTTAAATACAGGCTGTAAAGCCACATGGCTCACAAAAAAAAAAAAAAAAAAAAACAAAAACAAAAACCAGATGGAGCAGAAGTGGGTTTAATTCTGGGTTGCCTGGGAATCCTATGAATTCTCTCATTCATGGGAGCTTCTGGACCAGGCACTCTCAGTCACAGAGCTCCCTTGGTACTCACAGTTCCAACTTACTCTCTTTGCTGGGGCATGTCCAGGGAGAAGCACAGGACTAGTAACAACAATCCTTCCCAGTCAGCACTGACCACTGTCCCTTTACAGTGCCTTTTCCTTTCTAGAATGTCTTTTAAAGCCAGGTCAGGGACTTTTCACCCTGATGGCACTGCCCAAACACTCTCTGTCCCGGGGGCTGGGGATACAAACAGGGTCTGTCACTGTTGGCCAAAGGGAACAGTTCTGTAAATGGAAGACATTAAGGAAAAGCACAGCTCCATATCAGTGTTGGTTGGGAATGGCTCCTACCTCCAATGCTCTACCACCCTGGGGAAGGGGAAAGGAAAGACCTTCCTAAAATGATGTTATACAGAGGAAATGTGTCCTCTAAAGAGTCCACGGGAACAATAAGGTGAAATAAATTCAAACTTAAGAGAGTTATTGGAGGGCCCCATGTGCAGTCCTCTACAGACGACATTTTTAATGCCTCAAAGATGAGGAGCTTTGTGGAAAATCAATGCGCTTCTGAGGGAAAGGAGCCAACAGAGCTTAAACTGCTCCCAGTATCTGCAGGCCTGCAAGAGCCTGCAGAACCCTCCTGAGCCAGCCCCCAGCTCTGTGTGGTGACTGAAGACCATCTCCTCACCCAGCACAGGTTGAAGGGGCTGCTGCCAAGCACAGCATGGCCCCAAGACCACTGTGCTGCAGGCAGCTCCCACATCATTCAGAAGTGCCTCCACAGAGGCGATACTAACACAAGGGAACGAGCACAAGCTCAGCTTTGGCTGTGGAACAGGAGCCTCCCTGTCCTCCTCATAACTAAATTCACACCAGTCAGCCAGGAAAGGAGTGCAAGAGAGCCCAGGCCCAGAGCTGTTTGACTCTTGCCTGGCTGACAGCTGTTGTGAGTCAGCCAAACAGACGGACGGAGAGGACCATAATTCTCAGGATGGCAGCATCCTTGGTGCTGCCCCATCCAGGTGTGGGAATGAGCAGCTTTGGGGCAGTGGTAGCTTACCTGGGGAGAGCTGCTCTCCTGCTTCTGCTCAGTCTGCAGTGCAGCTGACTTGTCTGGAGCAAGCTTCCAGGAAAAACAAAAAAAGCAGGATGGGCAAAGTCTGCTCACAGGCTGTGCTGCAGCAGGAGCATCCATCTTAGATCCAGTGGAGGAGGAGAGCTTGGACAAGCTCCCTTTTTAAAGCAACAGTGCTCCCACTGAGCCTGGCAAGGAAGGGGAGTGCTATGCCCCAGCAGTGGTTGTGCTGGACCTCTGCAGAGCACTTTATAGGCATTAGCTAATTGATCTTTGCAAACACCCTTTCAACAATTAAGCATCACCTGTCAAGATTTACAGGTGCAGAAAATAAGCTGAGCTTATTTTTCCCTGGTGCAGAAGTAGCCCATGATTTTAGGGTACCTGGACCAAAAGTCTCTTGGCCTGATTTTGTTGGTGCATCTATAGGTTTGTCTGACTCTGACAGTGCAGAACATCTGTATTCTGCTTGTAAATAAGAGTGAACATCTGCTTTTAAAAGCCAACCTCAGGGGTATTTCAAGTTGGAAATGCTAAAGAGCAGGCACAACAAATCACTAACCCTTAGGATAATGGTGGCTTTTATGACTAAAGAGATCTGAGAAGAAAAGTCTAGAGTCAGGTTTAATCAGATTTTGTCTGTCTGCTTCTTTTCATGCATGTAGACAGGCTGCGGCTTCCCCATGGATTCCTGTGGACCTGCTGGCAGAGAGTCAGGGTCTGAAAAGGAAAATAAAACTTTCCTTGTCCAGGACCACTTAGTCTGCATGACCTGAAGGACAATATGGGACACCCTGTCTGGATCCTTCACCATCCTACAAAAACTGCCACTAGGAAAACAGAGCAGTTGTCCTGAGTTTATCCTTCTGTGGCCACTGGCCACTCTAGCTCTATAAAATGGAGAAAATGAGAAACACAGGTAGGAAGCAGGGATACGTGGGACATGCCACTGGCTGGGAGCTGATATTAACTGAGTGGTACAAAAGGTTTGTTTGGTTTGCTCTTTATTTTCTTCAGGGCATATTTTTGTTCTACGCTAGACCCTTAGTAAACAACACAATTTTAGTGTGCTTGACCAAAGAGCTGTAAAAGATACCTCAGAGGCTGCCCCTCTGCCAAGTTGTTGATGCTGTAGCAGTACTCAACCAAGGCCCAGATTTTTAGTTAGATAGATGCATTCTGGTATCTCATGGGATTTTCCCTTGTAGGCTGAACAAGTTTGAAATTAAAATTAAAAAACAGGGCAAGTAAGAACATCCACTAGGGCCTACTTGTGATTGTAGTACATAAATAGTTTTAAAAATCTCAGGTTTCTCTCATGTAGGGCTCCAAACTCCAAACTGGAAGAGAATTCTCTTCCCTTACAGCTATAAGACAACAGCTGAAGCTCCTGTTGTCCTTCAAATTGTGCTTCAAGGTACATCCATGTATTCAGGCAGCCTGTTTTCTCCTCCAAACCTTCCAGATGTGTGAGAGCTACAAGCTGAGTATTCCCCAAAGGGACAGGCCTGAAGGAATTCAAAGTCCTTCGTTAGGCACTCTGTCAATGCTGCAAGCATCGCTATTTAATTGATGTACTGTTTTTATTATATGTGCCCTAAGGGACTGTGCTGACCAAAGTGTCTTGTAAATTGAATAAATAAACAAATACATAAGCAAGCATCACTGCCTTGCCCAGCTCATGGTGTGACAGGAAAGTCCATGTGGTTTAATGTGGTTTTACACAACAACCCACTGTCTGGAATGGCTTATTTGATCCTCACTAACCCTGGCAGGCTCTTCCAGCTCCTTCCTCTACCTCAGCAAAGACAGAGGATGCCACTCTTACTTTTCAGATTTCCAAGGTCACTTTGCTGATTTAATATGTCATTTTAAAAGCTTCCTGTAATGTGAAAACTGCCAATTTCCTTCCTTCATCTGGAAAATGGGTGAGGAATTTCATAATTTGTTGTTAAAAGGAATGAAGTAGTATCCTTCTCCCATTCTTTCCCTTTCCCCTGTTGTTTACCTGCCCTACTTCACAGCTCTGCAAAGTCATGGTCTCTTTTCATCCTTACTTGTGTGTTGTTTGGACCAAAGTACTTCTCAAATATATCTTTTAACAAAACCTTAGAAAATATAGCTGTACCAGTCAGTCAGGATTACAGTGCAAATCAAAAAAAACAAAAAAAACCAAAAAAAACCAAAAACAAACAAACAAAAAAAAATAGGTACCAGCTGGGGAGATAAGCTGGTTTAAGAGGAAGCACAGAAAACAGTATAGACATGAGAACAAACTCAGTAAGGGCTGGCCACCCAAAGTCTTGCACTGCTGCTTGAGCAGGTTTTACAGCCTCTGCTCATCACTGGGCTGCCTCGGAAAAAGCACTATCAGTGCCCCAGCTGGCTTCTACACACCTACAAGAACTGAAGCCACATGCTGACTGCAGTCAGGCCTTCATGCTCATGAATGCTATGCATGTGAGAAATTTTACAGCCGTGAGTCATCATCTTTGCCTACATTCATGTGCTCCTTTCCACTTTGGAAGGAAAGTGCTTTCATTCACGAGAATTAAAAATATAGGTTTCAAGACAGATCATGATGAAATCACACTCTTTTATAGTATTAAGCTTCTTGTTATGAAATATGATTCCCCTGAGGCATGACTATTATAGAGTGTGGAAAAGTGAGTTAAAATGGAAAACAGGTTGTGCCAGCCACGCCTCTATGACTGCCCAAATCACTTCCTCTGACTGTTGACTTCCTTCATGGAGCTGCTTAAAATTTTCAGGACAGTTGTCCTAGATTGTCTTCACACTGAAATGCAGTAAGTGTTGTTAGGATGATCTTTAGTACAGAGCTTAAAGACACTGAAGAAATTAAGATGAACTGAGCTAGAGACTGAACATAAGCCCACGTGTGTCCCAGAGCTCCATGCTCTTTCCCCCTCAACCATGTTGCAAAATTATTTTGGGGCAGTGTAGGTGCCATAGTCAGGGTTTTATGTGAGCCAAGCAAAAAGAAAACAATGTACCCTATTTCTCCCAAATATATGAGGCCTCTGTTGTCCTTGTGGCAGATACTAGCCAAATCAAATTGAGATAAAATCAAAATCAGGAAAATGTCAGACATGTGGTATTTCTGAGGGGACATTTGCAGAATCCTTCAATTTGGATATACTCCTAAAATTGTTTCAGAATAGGAAAATCAGGCAAGATGCCTCCTTCTCTGCCATGAGAAACTGGAAATGTTTGACCTTAACATATGATTAGCTGTTAAATAACTTTCAAGGAGACTTTCCTAGGATAATCTACTTAGCCTTTAGCACCCATTTATCGCTTCATAGTGGAGATTAGGGTTGATTCTCAAGAAAAGCTTACTTAGAGGGTCAACTACATTTTTTTTCAGTTGAGTAAATTATTCCTTTATGGGAATAATGATAAAATGTTATGTCCTCTTTTCCTGTATTTAATGTATTGTTATGGAATAGGTGACTATGAAAGTAATTTATGGAATGATGGAAATTAAACATTCTACAACTGAGGAAAAAAAATCACCAAAAGAACTGATGGACTTGTGGTCACCCAGAAGGTTCTTAAGATATTTCTGAATTATGGATATGATGGTCACCATGTTTTGCTACCAGGTATTGGCCGAGACACTGGTTCTAGGTAGAAATTGAAGAATCGAGATAAATTCTTAAGTAATTAAATCAAGGTGAGACTCAGTGTCTGGACAATTAAAAAAGATTTTGGTTAAATTTATGATTTCTAGACATGCTCTAGATGCTTACAAAAAATTTATGTCTGACTGCATCCAACTCAGGCCAGGAAATTCAGCATACTTCATAATGAAACCTCTTCAGGGCTCTTCCCCTGCAACTCATGCAGGCCATATCCACAGCACTTGATCTTGGGTTTCTGTGGGGATTGAAAGACATGGACCATGCTATACTAGCAAAGCCAGTTTATTACACAACTCACTCATATTTATAGTTCTCTAAGTTCCGTGCAAAATTTTCCATTGGGATCCCTTTGGCCCTGTGCTCCCGTTTTTCAGTTATCAGGTCCTTGTTACATTCTTTTGCATTAGCAATGTCCTTGTTACATTCTCTCTGGTCAGAGCAGTCAGAGTGACCAGAAATGATGTCTTCACTTCTCTTCTTGCCTTGAGTTTATCTCTCCTACAGCTTCCACTGTACCAGGGCCAAGACGTCAGCAGCACTACCCAGCTCATCTTCTGTAGCTGTCTGGTCTCCACAGGTTTCCATGACACTAGAAATCCGTGTTTCTTCTGTGGGTGTCTGAGGATACTAAACATCCTGGGATTGTGCTGGACAACTGTGTAGCTTCCAGACAGCGCACTTTCTTCTCTAGCAATTTTTGTGTCATGGGATATGCCCCAGAATGTTTGTTTGATTCCAAAAGCCAGTCAAAGAGTGAATTTACGTGTGCAACATGTGTGGCCAGAGGACAAGGCCCTTTGAATTAGCTTGGAAGCTAAAGATATACATGGAGTGACTGACACTGGATTTTTATCATAATGGGTTCTCAAACATAAGAAGAAATCACAATCAAGTCCTAGGAGGCCGCTGAGAGGTGGCAACCAGAATCTCCAGGATTAGAGATAATGATAATGGCGTTTATCACTAATCCTTTGCTCAAAACGACACAGGACTAAGGGTAATGGTTTTAAACTGAAGGAGCCATAGTTTAGGTTAGATGTAAAGAAGAAGATTTTTACAAGGAGTGTGGTAAAACTGGCACAGTTTATTCAGAGAGATGGTAGATGCCCCATCCCTGGAAACATTCAAGATCAAGATGGAGAGGGCTCTGAACAGCTGGGTCTAGTCAGAGATGTTCGATTATTTAGATGTCTATTATTTAGTGATTACTGCAAATTAAGTTTGTACTATACTGTGTGAGATGAAAACATTGCAGAGGGGTTGGACTAGATTGCATTTAAAGGTTCCTTCCAATCTATCCTATTCTATGATTCTGTGATTCTCTGACATTACTCTTGTCTTGTTCTGGGACATTCAAACACCAAGCACCCTCCTCAGCAAAGGTAGTTTGCCAGAATACCCTGTTGTGACTGCTTTCAGCCTGAAAACACTCAAGGGTCAGGTTGATTGACAAATTACCTTAATTTAGCAATTGATTTTGCCTCAAATGAATTGCTCCCATATGTTTACTCTTAATCTATGGCAAACTCCTCTTTTACTGGAAATGAAATTAAATTGGCTCACATTTTTCACAGGAAAGAAGCACAGACACAGTCCATCACATGCTCAACAAACATGTGACATCACTTGACCATGAGTTCAAATAGGTAGAGGAATGTGCAGGACTGTGGTCTTTACCTTTTGTTATTATTACCTCTGTTTCAGTATTATAATTTTAAAAATCTTTGTCCTCTCATAAATACCTCCCTCAGGTTATTCCTGCCACTTCCTAACAGAGGAATTTTCCTATATATCTCAAAGGTTAATGTCAGTGCATATCCAGACTCTCAGTCACAATTCTCTATTATTTAGTGATTATTGCAAATTAAATTTGTACTATACTGTGTGAGATGAAAATACCACCCCCAAAGGCTTAGTAATCAAAGTCAGACCCCTGAAAATTGTTCAGGAGAGGTGAAAAATATATATTTATCTATATATTAATTAAAATATAAGTAACTCATCTTCAGGTATTATTAAAAATTACAGTGTTTAAAGAAACCAATTCATTCAGCTATGAATATAAATTCTTGTTTTACTCTGGATGATTAACAGAAATTGTGACTTGCTGGAATTTTATTACTTTAATAGGAAACCACTTTTCTGAATAAGATAAACTGCCAGCCACAACCAATAATTATACCTTTTTTTCCTAAGGATATGCAATAGTGGTGTCTGTTTTAGATTATTGCATTTCCAGCCATAGGAAGGAGCTAAAGTTACATAAATTTCCTGGAAGAGTACTTAGACAGCTGTTTACCTGAAATTGTGCTTGTTTCTGGCACCAGTCCGATATACAAGTTATTTTATAGTAGTGGCAGAGAAGTAATAAATAAATTGCTGAATTAATAGTACACAATTTATGCTTGCCTGTGTACCTCACAAAAAGATGCTTTTGTATTTTTTGGAAGAATATTGCTAGTGATAACACCAATGTACAGCTTCAATTGTACTTCCCTCACTGCATCTTTATGTGCAACAACAGATTTAAGCAATTTAGCACATGAGAATAAATATTAAAAGAAGAGGCATTTATGCAGCTCCTCAGAGTTTAAGGATGCTTGCACAGTCAAATCCTCCATTGATGTACCAGGGACAAACACAGCTACACTTGGTTTTAATAGGAAATATTTGTATTAGTATTCCACGTATCAATGGCAGATTGAAATTAAGTGCTGTCTAACTTTAAAGGGTGCTATTCTATAAATTGGAGTTGCCAGGCTGAGCCAGGCTCATGCTGGAGAGCTGACAAGAGTCAGTAGGTGGGAAACTGCCTCACCACCAAAGCAGAATGGCAAACCACAGCTGAATCTCCCTCTAAGATCCAGATCAGATTTCTGGCTACTGGTAAAAATTACTTTTCTAGGATGAACTGGTTGCCCCTGGGATTCCTCACCACTTCAAGTCCTATATTTGGATAAGAACCATCTGGGAGGTCTTTACACCTGTAAACCTTAGCTATCTTTAAATTAAGAGAACTATTTACAGGACTTCTGTAACTGAAGGTGATGGTGCAGTCACGTGAGTGTAGGTTGACATCCTGAGGCTCTGTCAGCTGCTCCTTCCTGCCACCTGTACCCATCCCTGCATGTCCCAGGCAGTCTTCTCTTCCCTCTCTGCTGGAACATCCCATCTCTGCCACATCCCATCTCTGCCACAATATCATGAAGCTTGTGTCAGATCTTGGCACAGGAACATAAAGAGGAGAAGCTGAACAGGATTCAGGAGCCGTGGGAGAATTATATCTACTACTGTGGCTGCTGATCCATTATGAGTATCACAGCCAGAAACTCCCATCTGGAGTCTCCCACCAACTGCTCTTGGGCAGGTTTCGATGCAGTGGTATCAACAAGTTGAAACCTCACCCTAGAGAGGAGTTTAAGCAGAAGTGGAAACTCTACCCATAATCAGTCCCTCTTATTTGAGATCTCAGGATGCACATGGATCATATTTTAAAGCATTTCTTTGCAATTAGGTGGGTTAGAAACATCATATAAGGAGGGTTATATTATGAACATCCAAAGGAGGGTTGATTTTAACTTCCACTACTGAAAAACCTGAAAAATATCTTGAGACAGAGGAACATAGTTATGAACTGACCATTCTTGATACTAGATATTTCTGTAGCGGTTTCTTACAGCTATCTTGCACAAAGCAATATATTGCCATTTTTCAGTGCAGACACATTTCTCATCTGACAGTTCTAATGTTTCTTTTTTTGTACAGAAAAGAAGACAGAAGACTAGGATGTTTTTACTTGGAGCAAGGAATGTTCTATGCCATGCATTATTTAATGAGGAAAAATGTAGATCACAGAATCTCAGGATAATTCATGTTGGAAGGGAACTCAGACAGCCCTTGGTCCAAACTTCCCCTCAAAGCAGGATCACTATGAAGGCAGAAGAGGTTGCTCAGGGCTTTTCTCAGTTTAGTCCAGAAAGATTCCAAGGATGGAGGCTGCACTGCCTCTCTGGGAAATTTGGCTCACTGTTGCGCTGTTGCAGAACGAACCATGTCCCCTTATGTCCATTCTGAACCTCTCTCATTTCAATCTAGGACAATTACCTCTTATCCTGCCACCATGTGCCATTCAGGTCAGTGATTATTTGCCCTTGAAGCTATTCCTTTAAAGGTTGAATGAGGCTTGGTCTTTGTCCCCCCTCAAAGGGAAAGTGCTCTAGCTCTGACCATCTTGGTGGGCATCTCCTAAACTTGCTTGTATTTAATAAATATCTGCTTTGTACTGGAAGAAGCATGGGGTTTAACAAGCTTTGAGAAGAGGAAAGTAATCACTTCCCTGGATAGCCTGGCTCTGTTCCTGTTTATACAAGTTGAATTTAATGAAGTTTGTGTTGGCCTTATTCTCCAGACCATCCAGGTCTGTGGATGGCAGCCCTGCCTTTAAGCATGTCAACTTCTCCCTGCATTGTAGTGTTTGCTGACCTGATGAGCACATGTTCTTCATCCCCAGACACTGCTAGAGACCAACTGATAAAGAGCAAAGGCCCTAGAATAGATTTTTGTGATACGCTTGCCATCAGTTTCAAGGTAGAGAGTGACCCACTAACCAGTGCCCTCCAAGTCTGCTCATTCAACTAGTTTGTTACTTATCTAGCTGTCCAGAAATCTGTATATAAGAGGAGGCATGTCAAAAGCCTTATTCTAGTCAAAATAAATTATGTCCATGGGTACTTCTCATTTACATGACTATTCATTTTATTATAGGTTTATGGCAACCATGGCCTTTTCCAAGGTAATAAAATACAGATGTATGGACACCACTGCATTTTAACAACATCTTGTATGACCTAGAAGAAGCTGGATTATGAACAGAATGTAATTCAGGATGAGATTTGTAGAGATCAGGAGGATCATAGAAAGCAACCATGGTCACACGCTCTTTCCGTAACCAAACTGTCCTACTGTTACTGCACCATAAAGAACTCCCTGGGAGAGAAAGGATGAAAGGACAAAACCAACAAAGGCACAAATGAGAAAAGAGAAATGGTACAAGTGCCACAGAATGAAAAGCTCTTGGTAGGGAACGAGAGGGGCAACCTGAGCTGAGCACCCATGAGGGCAGCCTATTCCCCAGAGGTGCCAAATAAACCAGCGAACACCACTCACTGGTGCTCACAGGTGAGAGGAGGAGGGAAACAAAACAGGACTCAACCTCTACAGAGTCTCCACCATAAAATTCCCTCTTGCAGCCAGTGGGCTTGCCCAAGCCTGAGGGAAGTTGGTGATGATGTTTGATGTGTGCTTGGGGCCTTTGCATCCAGTGACAAGATATGGGGAAAAGGAGGCACTGATCCATTACAGCCCAGTGCTCAGCAGGGCTGCTAAACTTTTTCAAACTAAAAATGTAAACCCTACAACTTTTTAAAATTAGATCTGTTAAGATTTAAAATGTAATCAATTATTGCATTTAAAATTCAGACACACAACAGTTTACGCTAAGCCTGGTCTTACTGAAATTATTACAACCAATTAAAGATATAAGAAAATATATTGCAACAGTTATTAATTCCCAGATTTGACCGAATTAAGGAGTGCTACCTTCTCCCACAATGGCACAGCTGAAACTGAGAAAATGCTGCTTTTTTTACAACAGCTTGATCTTAATAAATATGTCAAATTACTCTGTATTGTATTTTTTACAAAAGATTGTATGCAAATATTTACATGTTTTCCAAAGGCCAGTACTTTCTGCTTTTGTTGTGTAAATAAGCATTTGCCTTCGTTTCTTTGAGTTTCTATTTATTATCAGATTCAACAGGAATATTTTCATCATGTGAATTAATCCACTGAAATCTGAAAAAATGAATCAGAAATTAATTATCCAACATGCTGTTCTCCTTTTACAACTTACAAATAGAAGTCACATAGGAGAATATGAGAGCTGCAGTAACTAAAAGTTAAAGAACAAACAACCCACTTTTTAAAGTACCTGAAAACCTGAGGCTCTGAAAAGTATCTACCAAGACTAGCTCCCACTTCTGCTTTAGTTCAGCTACACTTTTAGTGTTGAAAGGGAAGTGCTTGGTTGCTCAGTGGTTTTGAAAGTCCCATGGATTACCTTTTTGTTCTGTTACACACCTACACATCAGATTTTCAATTCACCATCTTCCTAATGAATTAGCCACCAGTTAAATTCAAATCTAATTTTGAAATTAAAAAAAAATAAGACAGAGAAAATATCTTATAAATGATCAAATTTATTCAATGGATCTGTGAGTATAAGTGCATCCTTCCCTCTAGGAAATAAGGAAAACCAAATTTTCTTTACAAACTGTGTCTCTCTGCACAGCATCACCTTAAGTCACTGGACCAGTAATTGTGAAAGATTCCTTAGGACATAAAATGCAAACAAATTAAAAAAAAAAAAAAAAAAAGACAGTTTAACTAAAGATTTCATGCTTTTGATTAAATTCATGTTTCTGACCAGTGATTTCATTTACTTAGACTTAAGTCAATCTACATTGCCTCAGGTTCCCTATCTGTGTATTTCACATTTAATAAAATGGATGATATTAGGATGAGTTCCTTTCATTAGCTAGTGTGCCTCATTAGGAAGAGCAATGCTTCTTACAGCTAAATTGGATTTTTGTTGACTCTATAGTTCCTTGGTCCTTTGCTGATTTTTCGTTCAATAATTAGCCAGAAACACAAGGGTTTTTGTGATGTGGACACTTGTCCACTAGATGCTGCACTAAGCCCACCTACTTATTTCATATCTCCATCCTGCTGTGGACAGAACCTGGATTTCTCTGACTAATTCTTTCATGTAGCCAAGTTACCTTAGCAAGATGTGAGGTGCATGAGTTTACAGGGATGAAATGCTTCCATCTAATATCTCAGCCTGGTTTCATCTTTAGTCTCAGACTGGGTGACATGACTTGCCAAAGTAACCACTAACACAGGTTAGTGGTTATGAGCTATCCTATACACCTATACACTCAAAAATATTCACTCTGACACACTGAATGAGGTTTTAAGCCCCTTTCTCCAATTGTGTATCCCTCTTTAAAGAGGGAACACAGCATCTTCTGGGTTCTGGAGCATGCTCTAGTAGCATAGATGTGAAACAAAGAGTAGTTGCAGACTTTGCTGTCTGCTTCTGCAGCTCAGGACTGCTGGGATGAAGCCCAGAACCAGCAGGGCAGCTGATGCTGCGGCTCACTTGTAAAAGTAAGTGCCTATGCTCTGCAGGAATGGAAAATTTTACATTTGTTTCTCTCCTCAGATTTTTCTACTGCTGAGTTCAAACAGCAGAAGAGTAATTGTGACTTTGTGCAATCTAATTCTTCCCACTTAAAAAAAGCCAGCCAGATCAAACAATTATTCCAGGAGGGAAGATGACACTGGAGTAGAAGACATGGCAAAGCTACATGAAGGTCCTGTCAGAAACAGACACATATATATACATAGACCATGGGCAAAACCAGGGCTTTTACAGCTCTTCCACTATGCCCAAGATTAGGGAGCCATGGAGGTGGTTTAAACAATTCATCTTTACACTCAGTTGCTTAAATTCTACTGCAAGTTTAATCTTGCCCAATTGTCTTGTAAGCCATTTCCTCAGGATGTGATTTACTGGTCCAAACAAACATTTCCAACGTGACACAGAATAAGTAGTTCATTCACCAAATATTTACTCTGTGTAAGATTTTTTCTTATACAATTGCCACACATTCTTGTACACCCCATATTGGTTTCCCAATCCCTTGAGAAAGGTGTGAGTTCCTTCCTCAGATACACTTCAGGCCATGTGTCCTTATTGGGACAAATCAAGCCATCACAATGTGCTTAAATTTACTTAACTTTTACTATACCTATTGAATATCTCTTATGTGTGCACACTGGTGATTGAACTTCAAATCTTAGCAACACTAAAAAAATTAATCTTATTATCCTTTATATTAAATAATATCTGTCAAAAACAGATACTGTGATTTTTATTTATTATACTACAATTGTGCTGTATATCTTGCTTCAATCAATTTTAAAATTGATTTAAATGAACTGATTTTGCTAAATGTTAGGCAAAACCATTGCAATTTTCTAATTAAAAATACAGCAGTGCTTGAACTCCAGCCTTCTCCTTCCAAAACATGTTACCCTTTATTTTGGAGCTAGTTCTTTAATACAAATTCACAACCGAGCAATGGATAGAGAATGAGCTGACTTCCCAAACTGTGCTTGCCTCCTTGATGGAGAATGGGAACAAAGGTGGGTGAAGGCATTTTACTGTGGTCCACTGTGACACAGGATCAAGACAATATCCACAAACTATGAGATGGCTACTGCTCCTTATGAGGGCCAAGAAATTCTGCCCATGACTGTGTTTTCAATGTTATATTTAGCTTCTTATGTGGAAAGGAAAAAAAAAAAAAAAAAAAAAAACAAAACAAAAACAGAAAATGACCTGAGCTATGTTTGAATGCTGCTTCTTTCCCAGCTACTTGTCTCCTCCACCCAAGTAGGGAAACAATCAACACTGGCTGCTTCCCTATAGCTTAATTCCTCTGCTCACTTGCTGGTCCCAGGTTGGGATATTACAAGGTTCTAAATATCTCACTGCATTTTTTGGGAAAAAAGAGAAGAAACCCCATTTGTTCTCCTTGAGCTGAAACTGGAATTACAGCTGGGGAAATCTTAAATCAGGTCCCCAGCATTTTGCCAGAAGGATATGTTCTCCAGCTCATCCCACGTGTTGAGCACATCTCACACAGACCCCATGTTCTGCTGATGCTGTGGCTCAACTGTAAAAGGAACTGGACTGCAACACTGTGAGCACTGATATTTTGTACTGATAAGCAATTTTAAAAAGGTGCTATTGTTCTAGGTCCCCAGGAAAGACACAAAAGTTCCAGAAAATACCTCCTCTAGGGGAGTCAGGCACTATGTATCACCAAGCCTGGGAACAAAGGATTCCCTCTGGCAAGGTTTCCTTTATTGGGTAGGCAGAGTCAGCACAGGTAATATTATGCTAACAATCTAAATAGTCATAAATATATACTGTCATGGCAAAGAAAGACAGCAACGAGAAAACTCATCCTGGTCCCACTACACAGTGGCCAAATTGACACTAACTGTCCGAGGAGTAGTTGGGTAATTCTCCTTCAATTATTGATAGCAGGGTTGGCCCCAAATTATCCCTAAAATGAACTACACATTCAAAAGACATTTTTGGTAATATTGAATTATATATTCCAAACTTACAGGTTCAGGTACATTTAACTAAATGGAAAATTTGAAAGAAAAATTTACAGAAAACATTAGAGAAAGCTTTTGATTTCAAACTGAGTTAGTCACAAAATAGAAACAGAACAAAACAAAAATTAACACTCAGTTTTAAAGTTTGTAGGAAACTCTCCACAACCCTTCTGAAATCCCTTCCACTTTTGACTTTTCAGACCAAATTAATTTGTTAAGGCAAAGTTTTATGTTTTATGTTTCTAGTCATTGAAGGAATAACTAGAGAGCTGATTGAGCTCTGTAGCACAAGACATTAATTTTCTTCCATTTACCTTGTACTGAGCCCAGTAATTTGAGCTAAACTACATAATTTAAGCCCATGAAAAAAACAAAATTATTAAGTGCCATAGGTAAGGGATAGAAAAGAAAAAGGTGTTACTTGGGCTTCAACAGTAGCAAGCAATTGATTAGGTAAGAAATGATCCATAGTCCAAGCTATAATAAAATCTGAAAAAAATCCCAAGGTTCCTTTTAATCTGACTTGTGGAAAATTCAGCCCTGTCCCCAAGTCTCATGATATATTTAATCCTCACTAGCTACCTAAGATGTTCCAGCCAAGACTTTAAAGCAGGGGATTCTCAATACCCCCTCAAAGCATTGGCCTACTCTATCTGACATGGTGTCTCCAGCTACATTCAACATTGGTGTTTTAAAGGAAGGGGGGGAAAAGATTTCTGAGCATACATATTCAACTTGTGTTATGATGGAAAACAGTCCTTCCTGAACTTTGTGATCAACTAGATACTCTTAAAATATGAGGTTTAAGGACAGAATGGCTACTGACCTGGATCACAGAAACACCTCATCTAGTCTTCTGGTTCAAATGAATATTTAGCAAGGATTTGGGGGGGAAAAATAATAAAAAATAAAATACATATATAATCCTTGGTTTTGGACCACAGTCCCAGTTCTCACAAATTAATATTTTCTTGAATTTGATACAATAGTCACACTATTTTGTTTAATATCCATTGATAGATTTATCCTCCAGGAGTGCATAACATGTATAATTATACATTTGTGCAATATAATCACGCACTCTGTCAGGAGCATAGATTCTTAGTTTTCAATCTAATACTTCATGGGGTTTTCATGGGGTACACACTAAATTTTGCAATGTGCAAAAAAAACCAAAAAGAGACTCGATCCCATTCATAGAATCACAAAATCATAGAATCATAAAATAGTTTGGGTTGGAAAGGACCCTAAAGATCATCTAGTTCCAAATCTCTTGCCATGGGCAGGGACACCTTCAGTGCTGTATATATCCATATATATAAGAATATGTACATATGTATATATATGAGCATTTAATTATAGCTACTGATGGCAAGTCATTAAGACATTCATGAGAACTATTACCTTCATATTGACCAGGAAGCATTAGAAGCCTGTTGAAAGCAATGCTGATTTTACTCTGTTCTGGCTACAATCCATGAAAAGAGTAAATGGGACATTTTCATTTTCATTTTTTCATTGACAGCAAGGTCAGAAGGAACAAAGTACTCAGACCCCTGCAAGCGCAGGGCTCAGGCTGTCTCACAGAAGTCGTATTTAAAGCAGATCCTTAAAGAAGGTTATCTAATTTCATTTTAAGAATTGTAAGGTTCTCTAATGTTTACTCTCACTGTGAAGTGGTGCTAACTTATCTGATTTCTCCTTTCATCTCACTGAGTAATTTTAAACCTTTTCCAGTGAATTGGAAGAAAATCTTCATATTTCCTCTTAAAGTAGGAACACAGGTCCTGCAATCAAATCCACCCATTCAGCAAATGAAATAGATTAAGAGATCCTTTGGCCTGTTTTGGAAAGGATTAATTTTTCATCTTCTTTTTCATGCTCCCTACTGCTTGCACATCTGTCTTAAAATAGCAACTTAGATAAAATTCTAGTAAATATCTTATTAGTGCTATAACATCTTGGACCACATTTCTATTTCTTTCCTTTTTTTTTTTTTTTTTTAATTTACCCTAGGGTGACATCACATTGTCTAGTTACAGTATTGCACTCAGAAAAGCATTTAGGAAAAACTGCTTATAGTGTTATTTGAATCCTTCTCTGAGACTCGCATCTGTGTATCCAAACTAGCATATTCTCTTGTAGCTGCAGATCCCAGGATGTAAAAAGCACTTCCATCTAATCACATTTTTCCTCTCATTGTAGCCATAGATATTGTGTAGCTGCCTTTAGCTTCCTTTAACAACAATAGTTTCACATCTTCTGCCTAGTTCTTGTCTTTTATTCCATACTGTCTGTACCACTTCTGGTTTACTGCTTTCCATTCCCATTCAGCCAGTTTGGATTGGCTCATTGACTTGCTTTGTTTTCAGAAAGCAAATGTTTTTTACCATGTTTTCTGAGGTATGACTTTGAGGACACTCAACACTTTTCCCAGATGTGCCAGGAGTTATTTTAATCTTTGACAAACAATGCAATAAAAATAATTATTTATTGATATTACATTCTGCTTGTATAAATACAGCCAGATCATTATTATTGCTACCAAGGAAACTGGGCTCACTAATTAACCATTTCTGAGTCACAAAGGCAAGTAATAATCCCTTGTTGAATCATGAAGGTTGGAAAAGACCTCTAAAATCATCAAATCCATCCACTAACCCAGCACCACCATGATCACCATTAAACCACAACCCCAAGTGCCACATCCACATACCTTTTGAAGACTTTCAGGCATGGTGATTTTACCACCTCTCCAGAGAGCCTGTTCCAATGCCTGATCACTCTTTCAGGGGAAAAATCTTTCCTAATATCCAATCTAAACCTCCCCTGGTGCACATTGAGGCCATTTCCTCCTGACCTGCCATTTGTTATCTGGGAGAAGTGACTGATCCCCACCTGGCTATACCCTCCTTTCAGGGAGTTTTGGAGAGTGAGAAGGTCTTCTGACCCTCCTTTTCTTCAGGCTAAACACCCCAGGAACCTCAGTCCTCCTCATAAGACTTGCTGCTCCTCACAAGACAGTAACTTGAGTTCCTGGGAAGCAAACTGAACACATTTTAAAGCTGTGGGGGCCATCATTTCCTGTAGTATAGACAGAAATAGTGCAGCTAGAATTTATACACAGGCATGTAACAATGCCTTCTAATTTCCACAAAACACTAATGCCAAATGCTGCAGCCTATTCTAGTTTCTGGGGAATTGCTATCTGATTGCCAAGTCATCTCAAAATATAGGAAAATCAAGAAGAAAAAAAAATAATCTAAAGCCGCTAGCTATGATAGAGAATACAATATATTTTGACTGACAATGTTGGTGATTGTGCAAAAAGCAATACCATCAGTTTCTATTCTATTACTGGTTGAGATCTTGCTGCACTGGACCCACAGTAAAGCAGTGCCTGGTGTGTAGGTGTGGGCTGCTGTTGTTGTCCCCTGGTAATCAAGGTGTCAGAAGCACAGAGGCTCCCTTGTCTGCTCACTGCTGCAGCACGAGGTGTCACTGACAGCATTTTCACAGCCTATTCATTGGTGTAAGGACAGGCAATAGATTATGGGAGAAGCCAGCATACCCCAAGAAAAGAAGGGAGAGAAAAGAAACAGATTGCCATCAGGAAAATGATACTTAAGAATCAGAAAGGTTAATATCTAAATTAAAACTGAGAAATGGGACAAAAGAAGTTACAAAAGCAATCTTGCAGACAGAAGTTACTAGAAATATCTCGATAAATAAAATCTAAACAAGCAAAAAGAGGCAAGGACACCTCTGACACCAGAATAACAAAAGCAGAAGGGAGTGACTTGGAAGTGGATGTTTATTTTACTTTATTTTCTTTTGACATAAGAATAGCAAAAATGGATAATTTGATGTCTATAAATCTAGCTCCCCGCTGCAAGTTGCACTTCCAGGGAAGTCAGTGCCAATACTCCAGTGACTCAGCTCCTTCAGTGAAATATTGACAATATTTGATGAAAAGGGTAAATGGCAAGCAAAAATTCCATGGTTATGCTTCAAATCTGGAATTCTGAACAAAAATGAGGAATGTGAGGTTTTCAAGTCAAATTCAGAAGTCAATTCCTCAGTATCAGAAAGATGCTAAATACTGGGGGGTCGTAGTCCTACACAGTTTCCACAGCACTTGCTGTGATGACACTTGCTGTGTCACAGCTGAAAATGGCACTCAGCTCAACAGGTACTCCTAGCCCAAGGACACCCTACTCCCCATGCATTCACTTCTTACCAGCTTTCACAGAATGTATACTTTCATAGGGATGGAAATTGTTAATATTCCACTCTATCCTATGCTTTGACATTAAATAACTGCATAAAAAGGGATCTGTTTTCATAGAATCATGGGATGGTTTAGGTTGGAAGGGACCTTAAGGTAATCCCCCTTGTCGTGTCACTATGTGCCCATATAAAAAGGCACTCAACCTCTCATTCCCACTTGCTCTCTTTTAGTTACACGCTAAATCTTTGCCAATGTTCTAATGGAGCTACAGACTGAGCTGGATTTCACCTCAGAAGGAAAGCCCACAGGCCAAATTGGCCTTCTAAGTGAAAATGTGAACTCACTAACTATTTAATATGACGGCAGTAGCAGCTCACACTCATCTGTGTTATCATGTTAAATGGAACCTTAACCAGAGCACTGCTGAAGCACATAAGACAAAGGCAGCCAAAAGGAGCACAGATCTCACTGCTGGAATGGCAAATCTTGAAAGATGACTGCAAGGATTGTTGAGGCCTTCCTGAGATACAGCAATGTCCCAATATAGCCTACAAGCTAAGTGCAATTCATAAATTCTTAACATGACTAATTTAGACCTTATAAACCTTAGTAACACTGATTGCTATAAATTACAATGCCAAAATCATCAATAACTTGGAAATAATTATAAAACAATTTGGCTATTATCTGTCAAGCTCTGAAATAAAAAAAGTTGTACAGCTTATAACCTGGAAATTCATGAAGTATTCTCTCTGAATCTCCCTCCATTCTAATACACATATTGAAACCCCAACACTCACCCTGGTTCTTGCAGGAGAGTTTTCCTGAACAAAAACTATCTATGTATTTGGAAATGTGATTTTAGAGAGAGCTCTCTGCTTTTGCAGATTTTATTTCTTTCTCAAGATTTTCAAAGAAGCTTTTCCAAAATGTACCATATCCCTTCCATTCATACGCCTTAGTAATTTTATTGTTTTAGAAATATTTTTGCTCATTAAATTTTGTATAGGCAATTTAGGAGCTTATCCAGACATTCCAAATGTGTAATAAGTGAGAGTAGAAAGAAAAAAAATCAAGACAGACTTACTAAGAAGATGAATGTTTTTAAGCTATGCTTTCACCTTCCTTGAGTAATGTACTACTTATAACCATTACATTCCTCCCTCGCAAACCTTTCTTCTCAGACAGGGATGACCCTTACCCTGCTCTCCCATCTATTCCTCTTCCACTCCTCTCTCCATCTGCTTTGGCAAACCCATTAAATCTGCATTAAGAGCTGTGGAAAGAAGAATGTTTGACAAACAGGCTTGACTGCTGCTGACTCTGGTATCATCTGCTGTCATTTGCTTCCGTTGCTGTCAGCTTGAAAGGTCAAAAGGAAAGAGTAAGTGTGGTCCCAGAGGGGCAGCAGTTCCAGGGAAGCAGGTTGGAATCTTCCACCATCTATAGCAGCTGCCTTGCTATAATGGCTTTAAAATGTTCAAAGGCTTTTCTTTCCTCTGCCACTCAAGCTGAAAAACTGGAGTCAACCTTTCACACAGTTTGGGTGAATTTTTATGCATTATCAGTTTTCTTGAACAGGTAAAAGTTCTCTGAAGCTTTAATTACAAATGAGTTTTGAAGCCCAAATTACCTGTCCTTGGGAGAATGAAAGATGCATAAGCAGACACTGTACCAGGCACTGCTACTTAAATACAGAAATAGACTTGTCATTTTTAAAAGATTTGTCAAGAAGGGAAAATTCTTCCAATTCAGAACTAGAACTCCCATTAATTAAAATGGGAAATAAAGACCCACATTTTAAACCAGGCTATCTGAACCTAGGTAATTAACATTAGTTTATCTGTTGACATGACTGACAAAAATATATGCACCTAAAGTATTCACGTTAAAGGACTCTGTCACATTATCACACATTACTGGGCACAGACATTTGGAAATGAGTCCCTGTTTTATCACCATCCCTGTGCACAGACAATGAATGAGACGGAAAACTTAATATCATACAACCACATTTCTGCATGACACAATTTATGTAGGGATGACCTTTTCAATATCTTTCCCCTTCCTGAACCACAGTAGTGTTAAGTCAATACACAATGGCAGGAATTTTTCATGTAAGACCTCAGTGAGTCCAGTTTTTTAGTGGAAAAACTGTAAAAATAGCAAATGTTTGCCTTCTCATTTCTGATCCTGACATTGCATTTGCATTTAAGTTATAATCTTTCCCTTTGATTTTCTATGAAAGCAGCAATAAAACATTTTTTTCCATTTTTCTGACACTTTTAGAGTGTGCTGTTTCTTAGGTCATTATTCTTTTCTCATTCCATTTCCAGTCTTCTCTTTTGCACTGCTTGCCATTATTTTTTTTTAATCTAGTTCCTGTCAATTTATTACAAACTTTCTGAGAAGTTGCATTTGGCACAAGACATTTTTTTTACTAAAATTTAAAAGTTTCAAATCTTTCCCATCTGTTTTATATGACAGTAATGAGAGTCTTAAAAAGGGACTCTATTTTTGCAGTGTTCCAAAAATGCCTTCTGTGCTGTATATTGTTTAGTAATACTCTTTGCATAGAGCCATTAATCTCTAAGAGCCAGATGCTGATAGTGGGTTCTTGTGCCCTCAACTTCCACTAGAGTCAGAAATAGGTGAAGACCTTTCTTTTTCTGTAGGCAAAGATCTTTCTCTTTCTGTAGGATGGGATCAGTGCTTGGCAGATGCAGATGCTAATTGGTCCAATGGGAGAAACATAAATGCACAGATATGTGTAAAGTGTGCTCTGTTTTTTTTTTTTAAAGATTAACCTTATGGTTTTTCTGAAGTAAATAGCAGCTGCTATTTTTTTGCTGAACTTTTGTGGTACTATACTCAGAAGATGCAGTAGAAAACCCAAAAGCTTATCTTGTTTCAGTATTGTTCATTAAAAGCTGGTTTTTCAGTAATACACATGTATTCACAGAAAGAATGAAAATGAGAAAATGTATCTCTCAAGTTGGAAGTGTGAAGGTAAAAACAGGAAAATGCAGCATTAACAAATTTTCAGTCTCTAAACTATAATCTAGACACCTACTGACTTGACTGCTTTTTGGTAGGCCAAATGGACAATATCTGTAAACAGTCTTAACCTGATTTTCTCTTATTACAAGGAAACTTGTCCATATGCTCCAGAGAAAGAAACTGCCCCTGGTAGTTGACTGGTAACCTGAACAACATGGAAAAAGAACCCATTCCATTTATGTGCCCGTGCATTCCACAGCAAACCAACTCACCCACTGGTAAATACATTAGCACAGATTTGGTGTAGTCTTTCTAAACAAAACAAACCTTTTAAACTGGACTTTCTTTAGTATGGTAGAAGTTTGGCTAAAGAGTTATTGCAAGAGGAGCTCTATTTCTTAGATCTTTATGAGTCCTGAGTATTCCCTTTCCCTTCTTGCTGGTCCATCTGCAATGTTTCTGGTAATCCATTTCTTCCATGATCATGCTTTTAATGAAGGAGAATTGAGCTGATATTCAATTCCACTAGTCACTAGATATTACCCCCGAAGAGGGATCAAGAGGTTTTAAAGATTTATTTAGATAAGATACAGGACAGGGAGTACTGAGTTACAGGGCAATTCCACCTTCTGAGCTACTCTGTGCCTCTAAAAATGACATGGGAATATTTGTCTGGAATTTTCATTTACCCAAAGGGAAAAAAATAATAATGTTAAAGATTTCTTCCTTGCATGGTGATGAGGTAAAATTCACTCCTAGAAAAAGAGTGAAGCAAATTAATCAATTTCCACAAATACTGAGAGACAACTGGAGATAGGTTTGTTTCTACCAGAGACAGAGGATTATTCATTATTTTGTGGGATTACTGACATGACCCCTACCATCTCTACTACATCATGTTCCTCCTTGTACAGCAGCAGCAAAATCTGAAAAAAAAAAAAATTTTTTGTAAAACCTTGCTGGAAGGAATGAGAAAAGAGGCATGTCCTTGAAAGAAGTCTTCTCACTGGACAGCTTCTGCACCTGATGATTATTCAAGAAAACGATCCCAGTTTGATTCCATAGATGTATGCTGAATATTTTTACATCTATATTAACAGACTTGCATTCCTACTTACAGACAGAAAGTACTATGTATGGCAATTATTGATAATACAATTAACCTTAAATTGAGCTCCTTAAAATTTTAATTTCTTTTACTCCAAGTAGATGTTGGATACATCTACATAAGCAAATTCAGCAGTACTGCCAAATTTTGCTGGGTAGCAGAAGACTTTACTGTTACATCATGACCATTTCTAGTAATGTTTCACCCCATGTCAATGAATTGGCCAAGACAGTCCCTTAGCATGGTTCAGTAGACAGCACAGACCAAGTCCCATTCCCAGCAGGCAGTTTATATTCATCCTCAGCACTTTGGGCATAAGCAGAGCCTCACAGCATGGCTGTCAGCTCTTCTACAGCTTAGGGCTCTGGGTCAAAGAAAAAGCTTGGGCTGCTGCTTTACTTACAGCTCCTCTCAGCTCCTCTAAAACCAAAGCAGAGACAGAGGCACCTCCAGAGGGCAATTTCTCCCCAATTACTTGGGCACCTGTTTGAAGTATAAGTGTGCTTCTAAATGTCCTTTTCTTCTCTGTCTGTATCTCCACTAACTATGGATAGATTTAGACATTTATTACTTAGACAGTTAACATGAAGGCAAATCCCACCTTAAACCCTAGTGATAGCAAAGCCACACAGGGAATGCCATTTAGGCTTTCTTCTCAGTAGATCTGTGGTCTAAAAGCAACTGGGGCAGGTACAGGAGATAATATAACTATTATTTCTTATTTCTTCCACATCACCTCCTGACTCCAGATGAAGTTGAGGCTCTGCTGCACCATGCAATGTGAGAAATCACAGAACATAGGACCAGGTCTAAACAACACTACAGATGGGAAAGTGAAGCCTCAGTCTGAGGATACACATTAGCCAGCATGGGCTCAGAGCTGGATACTCAAACATAAGGAACAGCCAGGAGCAGGCAGCTCTTTCAGACTTCAGGATGTTTGATGCTCACTGAAATGCTCCCTGCAAACTGGTACTCACCTTCTGGCACTCCAGGCCAGGAAAAAGTTCTGCAATGAATTTAATTAAACTAGTCCTTGCAGGCAGGGAAAAATGCAGCTAATTTTTGCCTTTTCCACTATATTTTTTTCCATTTTCTTTTCTTCCTTCTCCATTCAGTAAGAACAGGAGTGGACAGTCAGAGGACAAGTTCACCATGACAGAAAGCAGCACAAGAGACAACAGGATGTGTCAGTGAAATTGATCTGTGCCATTCCATTGCTGTACCAGGCAAGTTCACTAATTCACAAAGATCCGTGGACTCTGTGGACAGAAGGGAGTTTGCAGAGTTGTCTGGCAGTGGTCCACAGGGAGAAAATCGAGGAACAGCCAAGCCCAGAGGGGATCCTGTCCTCTATTAGCTCAGGGTTTGTTTTCTTTGTAAATTAAGCCAAAGTCCTTGAAAGGGGAGAACCAGGCATTTGCTAACTGGAAATTATGTTCTTAGAGTGAGTGCTGGCACTACTAGTGATGTGTCAGATCAGGTGCTGTCCTGCTGAGATGAAGTGGGACAGGACAGCAGAGAAAAGGAACGAATTGAAAAATGCAGTATAAAACTTTGGCTTTTACACAGACTAAATTTCCACTATGTTATAGTGCTTCCAAAACAAATCTAAAATCAAGCATATTTTTTTATGCTGAACTCTTGCAATGTATGAAGACAATAGTAACGTCAAAGTGGGAAATAGAAAATACAGATTAAAATGGAGTACAATTTATGTTTCCATGTCACTCATGGGAAGTCGGATCAGTTCATGTTTTATTTTCTGATCCATATGCTCACTGAAAATAGCATTATTTGGGGTTTTGCTGCTCCATATCACCCGTTTTCCCGTTGTCAAGAAGGAGAAGCAGCTGCTGGAAAGTTCAGTGTCTTGAATTCATCCTCCGCTAGATGGCAACTGCTGAGCTTTCCCACAGCGCTGCAGAAACCTGTAAAGCAGCAACCGAATAATCCTCTCCAGGCAGACTGCTCGAGTACACCTTCATGACATTCTTTATTTGCAGATACCTAAAAGATTAGCTGCTAAACAGTTCAGCTCGTGACAGTACTTGCACAAGACACATCTATTAAGATGGAATATGCAGTTCAAAGGTAGGAAAAGCAGGAGTTCACTCATCAGGTAAGTGGGGCCATGGCTTCCTTACAGGTCACTCAGTGCTGGTCACTCAGTGCAAGCTCTCCTGCCATAAGCAGGGCATCTTCAACTAGATCAGGTTGCTCAGAGCCCTGTCCAGCCTGATCTTGAATGTTTCCAGGGATGGGGTAACCACCACCTCTCTGGACAACTGTTTCCAATGTTTGATCACCCTCATTGTAAACACTTTTTTCCTTATATCTAGTCTTAACCCACCTTCTTTTAATTTAAAACCATCACCCCTGTCCTATTGCTACATTTCCTGTTCTAAAGTCTGTCATCACCTATTTTATAAGCCCCCTTTAAATATTGAAAGGCTGCTATAAAGGACCTTTCCAACCCAAACAGTTCTATGATTCTGTGATTCTAAGCTTTTCAGCTTTGGATCATAGCACTGGGCTAGGGACTATAAACAATAATTACCAGAAATCTCTTATTTCATTTCCTTTGGTGTATTTTGTAGAGGTAATAAATATGGAGCAGTTATTCATTTTCTCACAATACAAAAACCAGCATCTCACAACAAAATTGACAGCCTTTAAACAAAAAGTCTTGACTCTTAATAAAGCACTTTTTGCTCAAAATTGTTCACTGAATTTAAGTGGGATTTGTGTGTAGGTCGTATTCAAAACCTTTCTGAAATTTGTAATTAACAAAAATAATTAGACTCCATGCAATAGTCATAATAAAACTACTTGGAAAAGTACATCCTGACTGAGACCTCATCCCACATGCTCAATCTCTGAAAGATATTTGCCAGACAACAGAACCTGCTTCTACTTTTGGTTACATGAGCATTATCTGAAATAACTCTGCTGGAAAGATTTGACACACACTGATACAAATTGTATTGTAATCAAGTACAGTATTTTCAGACAAATAATAACACTTCTCATAGTCTATAATTTTTCCTTTTTCTGTGGAGTTTTGACTCACAAGCAAGCACAGAAAGAGATTCTTACTGATGAATTGACAGGGTTTAGCAGGGGTTTTTCCTGTTGTTCTTTATATTATTGAATATATTATCTAGAACTTACCTCACTGTTACAGATTGTATGCTGAAAAGCTTTCTAAGAATTAGATTTTGAACCAAACTTGGTGATGTTTTTCTAAAAGATGTAAACTCCATACTAGATATGATAATGGCCTTATTAGTTAATGGTCAGTTATTTTCTGGCAATCTGTCCTCAAAAGGTATCATAGGACAAGAAACAGCTCCTTTAGCTGCTCTTTGAGATTTCCTTCTTGATGCTCACCCTCTCTTCGAACAAGGAAAAAATATTTCACCTTCACATACACTTTTTTCATGAGATAGGCAAAAATTGTGAAGCCTCATCTCTTCTCACATGGCAGTTTTACCTGCCTGCCTGTTTCTGTCTCTGAGTGTCTGTGTCAGTCAGCTGGGCCACCCACAACTGCTTTCCATCCCTCTCAATGTCAGCTCTTACTTTTGTCATCACTGCCATCTCACATCCATGTCTCCTTAGAGACTGTGGGTAGATGACTCTCATGAGGCCCTTAAAGAGCACTGAGAAAGCTGCAGTGGTGGAGAGTCCATCCTGCCATTTGTAAAAAGACATTTTTTACTTTATATTTGTTAATTATTGATCTCTTAGAGATTAGCTGAAGTTTTCTTGTGGCATATGATGACTTGGCCATTCAGTGTTATTGAGATTGAAGGCATTGGTGCAGGTTTTAAAGCCTCAGTTATGCTGTGGAACTCTTCATCCTGTGCCCTTAAATACTTCTAGTTTGCAAAAACAAAAAAGAAAAAAAAAAGTCTAATGCTTGCAACACCAAATTTAGGAGTCTAACTGTTCTTCCTTGAACTGTAGTTCTTAAGAACTACTTTTCTTATAATGGAATTAAAAACACATCATCAAAGCAGCAGCTGCTGGCAATGATGGTGTTTCAATTCCCAGGACAAGAAGCTTAGGGAAATGTATGATTAGGATTACACAAAATGGTTGTCTGTGACAGCAGAGTTAGAACTCACTGGACTGTCACTGTCCACTAGACCAGATTGCTCAGAGCCCCATCCAATCTGGCCTTGAGCACTTCCAGAGATGAGGCACCCACAATTTCTCTGGCAACTTGTGCCAGTGCCTCACCACCCTCACAGTAAAGAATTTTTTCCTCATATTTAGATTAAATCTACTCTCAGTTTGTATCTGTTCCCCCTTGTCCTGTCACTACATGCTCTTGTAAAAAGTCTCTCTCCATCTTTCTTGTAGGCTTCCTTGAGGCACTGCCAGGGAAATTGTGACCCTTGGGAAGAAGGTCAATTAGAAGTGGTGGAATGCTGTTTCATCTGTCCTGCATTTCCACACTGGATGTACCATGAAGTACAAGCAGCCAGTGCACACCTCTGGACTGTTTTAGGAAAGAAAGTGCATGGGGATTTTGTAATGATCACACAAGGATGTTTTGTACATTCTTTACACTTAGAAGTGGCATAGACCATCTCCATGGAAAGAAATCAAACCCAAAAACGCCTGCTCAACCAGAAAACCTCACCTGAACAAAACAGGCAAGAAGTGAGACAAATCATAAGTAATAGGACTGGACCAAATCTCAGAATATTTTCAAAATCAACCAGAATTTCCCAAAGCCATATTAACACCACAAGCAGCTCATAGCCGAGACTAACAACCTGCCTCAAGCAATAGAGAGTGGAAAACATGAAAAGAGCAATAAAGCCTTACAGCACCATCAAACAAGGAATTCTGGAGGTTAGTGAATAAAAAGGCATTGGCGACTAAGGTAACTGCCAATGCAACCTCATTTAAATAATTTTGGACTGTGAGATGTTACACTCTTGGATAGTTTTTCAAAGGTTTCCTAATTTGGGCTGACATTTCTTGCATCTCCAATAGCATTTACATGACTAATAACTTGGCCAAAGCGAGAAGTTTTCTGCCTATGAATCATAAAATGAATATAGTTGAAAAGGGAAGATAAACAGCCAAATTGAGACAACTCTGGAGACATAAGCTTCTTTAACCAAATGGACGTACAATTTTAAGTAATAATTTTTTAAAAAAGAAAAAAAGCTATATGTATTTGTTTACACAGGCTCCATCTATTATCCAGTGACTACTTAGTTGAGTATAACCCAACTAGTACTGCCACAATCCACTTTTTTCCCCCAGGTTGTCTTTAGACTCCTAGCAAAATTTTCAAAAACACTGAAGTAGCTTAGGAGCTCAAGACCAATTTAAAAAAAATAGGCTCATGTCTAAATGGCAGATTGAACTTTAGACACAGCAGCCTGGAAACTGAAAGGTAGCTGACAGCATGAAACACTGAGTGAGTTAATTTCCCTTGCCAGCAAAGAGGCATGAGAGGGCCGAATCCCACTGACTTGTCAATTTCTAGGATTGTTGTTTTTTTTTTTATTTTTCCCTTTCATCTCCATCTCTCCTAGCTGTGAGTATCAAGAAAACACGACTAAAAAAAAAAAAAAAAAAAGAATCTATGGAAAACATAAAACATCAGTAACTCTGCCAAATGGAAAATGAGTAGGAAAACTTGAATATACCAATGCACTCCATATACTATTGAAGAAGTTAATCACAGAATGGTTTGGGTTGGAAGGGACCTTAAAGATCATCTCATTCCAGACCCCTCTGCCAATGGCAGAGACACCTTCCACTACAGCAGGTCACTCAAAACCCCATTCAGCCTGACCTTGAACATTTCCAGGGATGGGGCAGCAACCTGAGGAACCTGTTCCAGTGCCTCACCACCCTCATAGCTAAGAATTTCTTCCTACTTTCTAATCTAAATCTACTATCTTTCATCTTAAAGCCATTGCCCCATAGCAAATCACACCCTGTTCTTGATAAAAGTTCATCTCCAGATCTTTTGTAGCCTGTTTGGGCACTGAAAGGTGCTCTAAGGTCTCCCAGAGCCTGGCCTTCTCCAGCCTGAAAAGAACAGTTTCAACTCTCTCAGCCTGCCTTCAGAGCAGAGGTGCTCCAGCCCTGTGAAGGAAGTATCACCTCCCTCAACCTGCTGGTCACACTTCTTTGGATTGCTGCCAAGAAATACTACACCTTAGTGGCAAACCCTGATGGATAACTTGGCTGTCACCTCCAGAAACCCTGCAGCTGGGTATTATTATCTCCCATTTGTACACAGAGATAGATGAGAGTTTAAGGACAAATTATAGGTCAAGCTTTGCCCCAATAAAATATAAAGATATCCAGAAAAATGAAAAGATTTTGTTTTAAGAGACTGCATAATAAAGGTTGTTGGGTTTTGTGATGAAAAGAATGTGTTTTAGTTGTCAAACTAAAGTCTAAAACAACACTAAATCGGTTTGATATGTTTCACTTCATATAAACAATTTCATTCTGCTTAAATAATCATTTACTTAGTTTTCATTGGCCAGCAAAATTGAAAAGTCAATTATTCACACTGTTCTACATGAACAATTGGGTACTCAATTGGAACAAAAGAAAGAGAGTGGGTAATAATCATTCAATACATTGAAATAAGACCTTTTAAATGCCTTGGAAAAATGTATTAAATAAGTCACTACCCAAGTTTTCATTTCAATCACTGAAATATTCATTGTGTTTGTTTTCAATACACCAATCTTATCTAATGGCATTTGAATATATTAAATATTTCTCTTTTACTTGGTGATGTTTCCAAAATGAATGAAGATTAAAGGCGGGGGGGGGAGACAATATCTGCAGTAAGGATCAAACAAGTTTTATTTCTAGGAAAATGAAGCAAATATTGAAAGGATGCCAATTAACAGCTATGGAATAAAGGACCAGGTGAAGTAGTAAACTACTATGGTTTATAAAGAAGGAACTATTACATAGTGGTCTGCTATTGCCACAGCATCACATTCCTAGAAATTTGCCAGCAAGAGGACACTGATTTCTTCAAAATTGCTTGCAGTTGCTAAGGCCCCTCCCTTCTGCATTTGGAACAGTCTTCAACTTTTAACACTCGACTTTGGTATGAAAAGAAAAATGCAGAGCAGATTTAGTAAGTATTTATCATGCACTAATTTTGCAAAAAATGGAACCCAAAGACTTGAAATATTACTCATAGAATCATACATTAGTCTGGGTTGGAAGGGATCTTTAAAGATCATCTAGTCCAACCCTTCAGCTAATAGTCCAACTACTAGTTGGACTAGCTAGTCCAGCTGCTTCAGCTAGGTATTTAGTGCTGTTTGTTTCCTTCATTCCCCTCTCCCAATGTCTGGGTTTTTTTTGTCTTTTTCATCTTTGTCATCTGAAAGAGTTTTGGGCTTTACATCTTCACAGGCAATGAACGCATTGCCCTAATGATGAGCTCCAGACTCGGCCTCCTGTAGAATATCATACCAAATTAGAATAGAATGGTACAATAATAGAATTGTTAGGGTTGAAAAAGACTTCTAAGATCAAATTCAAGCTGCAGAGGTTGGGCTAATATTCAATATCCTCCTTAGAGGTGGCCTTAAAAAGTGTGAGAACCTCCTCTGAGCAGAGCTTTGACACTGGAAGCTTCAAAGAGAACATAGGCTAGGTGTCAGGCCATAAACTTTATGGTCTGGCAGAAGAGACACAAATGAGAGGTGAGAGGTTCCCCTTTCTTCACCGAGCTGACCCCCTGCTCCCATGCAGTGAGTAAAGTCCAAAGAAGAACAGAAGACAGGGAGGAAATTACTCAAGAAGAAAAAAAAAAAAAAGCGAACAGCAATATTAAATAATAACTTATGCTGCCTTAAAGGAAGTAGGAAACCAGATTTACACACCTCACTCTGTGACATGATTGTCATTTCATAAATGCACAGTGTGACAGTGTATACAAAGGAGCCTCATTCTAGCTCATGTCACAGGATCTCCATTGCTGCTCATCAATAAACTTCTGGGTTACACTGCTGGAATAAGCTGTCTGGGGTTTTTCTGTACAGCCTCTGCCAAGAACAGATGGCCTTCTAAAGGGTGGCAAATTCCACTTTAGTGTAGATCCAGGATGTTGACAGAGAGGTTTTATGGGCATACTGTTTTGCTCCTTTCCAAATTTATTACCGCTGCTGTGAATTTTTTCAGTGCTCTTTACATTTACTTCTGTCTTCTTCTCTCAGTTTCCATCTTCTAATCTTCCCTTATCTATTTCTTTGTATTTACAGCACTTTACTACTGTGGTGTATCAACAGGATCTCCTGCAGTTGTGCTCTCTCCAGCATATTTCTGTTGTCTAGTTTCAGTATTTCCATAATGGAACAGATTTCTTTTTCCCCATGGGTCTAAACCCATGTTTTCACGTAGCCCTGTCATCTCAGAGTTAGGCTGAAGGTATCTCTAACATTTGATCTTAGTAAACTCACATGATTTTCATGTCAACTTACCTTGCAATGTGAGGATTACAGTGGATAATCTAAATAAGTAATTTCTGCTCATATCTAATGCAAAGATGAGAAGCAATGTGTCAGGCCTTGGGAGAAGGGTGTTGAAGTAAACCTGCCTGGGTATTGAGTTTAGTCCCTTTGTTAATTACACCTGGAAGTGGCATTTAAAGCACATAAATAAAACTAATCTTTGGGAGCAGCTATAAATATTCATAGTCAGAGATATAATACAAAGAGGCCTGAAGAAACTAGAAATAAAATTATAGTCTGATTGGAAAAAGGAAGAAATGAATGCAACAGAGGGAAAAAAACTGAAGCCTTGGCTTAATTTTTAATAAGCATTTTAATAAGCTTGTGATAATGAAATAAACTAGATCAGAGTATTTTCTGTGCAACAATGACAGTTCAAACTTACTAATTTTGCATATTTTAGTCTATGCAACCATCAAAAGCCCTAAAGGGCAACTGGAAGTTCTTCCAGCTATTTGCAGACAATCCTTTAAGAAGCCTTTGCTAAAGCTCACTTTCAGTTCAATCTGATTAAAAAATCAAAAAGCAGATGAATGGAAAACCAGATTTTTTCAATCTGCAACCTGTTTGCTAATTACCGAGTGTTGCAGCTGTGGTCTGATTATGGCCAGCCTGCTGTACCCACCTGCTCCTCCCACTCAGTCCTGCAGAGCAGCTCTTGCTCTGCACCTTTTGGCAGCATCACTGCAATGGCAGTGGGTGATCTCCACCTCTGCTGCACACCCCCACGTTCGATTCATATCTCTTACCATTACAGACACACACAATATTACTACATAGCTCAGCACAGCACTGTACAGAGATTAATGCTGCACCCCACCTAGACTGGTAAATACTGTTTCTCAGCATGTGCACTGCTCTTTGCTGTGTATAGAGCATTCAGCCCTTCCCACAGACCACAACGTCTGTCCACTGCTGATGGTGTAAAATGAAGCAAAGGGAGAGGCACTGGATTGAAATAGAAGTAACCCCATTGTCTCACTCATAGATTTCTTCACTCATAGAAAAGGAAAAATACCTGTCAAAATATGTAAATTTGCATAAGAAAGTTTTCTTTTGTATGTAGATTCCTCATTTGTACTTGGAAATAGACAATCTAGATCACAAGCCAGTGAAATAACCTATATGCATACATTAATTTATACATATCTCTTACAAAATATCTCCCAATATTTTAAGAGGAACAAAAGAATATCTCCTCTCACAGATTTACATCCATCTGCTATCATTTTTAGCTAGTAGCCATCAAAGTAAATAGTCTATATGTGAGCTCAGATGCATAAATTTCACATTTTCATCACTAACTTAACATCAAAATTCTACAGTGCTCAAATAAATGTCTAAGGCATGATCTAACATATATCCAAGCCCCTCTTTCCACATATCATGCAGCACCAATAGGACTAGGAATATGAAGTCATGTGAACACCTCACTCAGTGCAGAGACTGACATCTCAGCCAAAACCTGTCAGCAAAGTTTGGCAAAATTCTGCATGGAATATTTTTGCAAGTTAAAATTCCACCTCTGTATTACAATCCCATTCTCAAAGAGTATTTCTAGTTTCTGTTTCAATTCCAGGTCTGCTATAGATTTAAAATACAGGTCAATGTCTTCAACACAGTTTAAGCAATATGACATGGCAATATAAATTTTTGAAATTCATAGTAACATTTCCATTTACTTTTTTTATCAGTCACACAGAGAGGAAATTAAAACAAGATAACTCAATGTTGGTTACAATTTTTCTGCTGATCCTCTGTGAATTCTGAACATTCATTTCTTCCTAATTTGGTCCTACCACAACTTTCTTTTATGCTTGCTATTTCAGCAAATGCAATATATTAGCATGGACAATCAATAGCAGAGAAGGCTGTTTTACATAAAACCTTCAGCAATGGATTGAAGACCTTTCCAGCCATACCTCTTTTATCAAAACTGATGTCTTTATTGGCACTCAGGAGAAGAGTGCTGCAATAGTGGCTGCCTCAAGCTACTGCAATACTCGCTCTATCCCTCAGCCACAGATCCTGACCTGAGAGGTAAGAGAACCTCAGCTGCTCTTGAAGAACCTGCCTTATTGGTGGCAGCTTATCCTAAGTCAGGGCTACAGCCATCTATACACACTCCCTAAGCTGCTTGCTTGAACCTCCACTCTATTCTCATCAGGGCAAGAATCTCCTTTTTTTTCACTATGCAAGGGACATACAAGGATTATCCAGTCCAACTGCATGACCAGTTCAGGCCTGACCATCAGTTAAAACAAGTTCTTTAAGGGCAATGTCCAAGTGCCTCTTAAGTACTGACAAGGCTTAGGGCAATCACCACCTCCCAAGAGAGACTGTTCTGGTGTTTGAACACCTTCTCAGTAAAGAAATGCTTCTTAAGTCCAGTCTGAACCTCCCCACTGCAGCCTTGAACCATTCCCACACATCCTATCACTGAATACCACAGGGAAGAGAGATCAGCACCTCCCCCTCTTCTTCCCCTCCTCAGGAATCAGCAGAGAGCAATAAGGTCACCCCTGAGCCCCCTTTTCTCCAAAATAGACAAACTCAGAGTCCTCAGCCACTTCTCGCAGGACATGCCTTCTAGCCTTGTCACCAGTTCTGTTGCCCTTCTCGGGATACATTCACATCCTTCTTAAATTGTGGAGCCCAGAACTGGTCACAGTGCTCCTGGTAAGGACTTTCACCAATGCTGAAACGTGAGCTAGACCCTCTCCTCCCAATTAGCCCATTATTACGTAGTTAAATCTGTGCAAACACAGGGCAACACAGAGGCAGCCCTGTTCGCATACTCCTGGGTCAAAGATGAACACAATCACCGTAAGTCAGTGTCTTTGAGATGTGTTGCAGTATCACACTCAGAGCTATAGGACACGTGGAAATTTCTTTCCATTCTTTAAAGCACCATATGTGCTCTAGTGCTTTCGGTTCTTGGAGAGCTAATTCTACTTTTATTGGAAAAGAGAGAAAGGTTTCTGAGAGATTACTGTGTTTCTGGAATGAGTTTCTAACACGGGAATGAGCCACACATCTCATACTCACAGTATGGATAAAATTTCCATTGTGAACTTTCACACCATGTTTCACGCCACGTTTTGGAAATAACTGTGCAGAATTACCACTAGTGATATTTGAAATAACTAATGTGATTTTAATTTCACTAAGAGTTACATACAGACCAGAGTTTTTCAAGCATTGCTGTCATGGGGTCCTTTGCAACTTAAGCCAGAGTTCTAATTATCTATGGTATAGTTGTTCAATACTCACCCTTGTGCAGGTTTTCCAGAATTTCCCCTCTCAGCTGCAGTTGCTAATTCAGAATGACAATGATTTATTAGCTTCAACTTAGAAAACATTTTTCACAAGTGAATCATAATTCTGTTTTTTAAAAGTCTGTGTATTTATTTCACTGTTGTTTAAATCTGGAAAAAAATATATTCTTTTTAAAAAGGTGATGCGCACTTACAGATAATGGGAAAGGGTATTCAAGTGAGATAATGTTTAAGCACCCATTCTTTAGGAAGAATCAGAACTGGAATATCTCAATTTAGTTCACACCCATCAGAGTTTTGCACAGAACAAAGAAAACAAAGAAGAAACTGAATTGATGCCCACAGAAACACCATACAATATTCTTTGAATATCTTGTTTTTCTTTCCAAACTATGTAGTTTCTTTGCCACACCACTGATTTCTGCACAATGTCAAAAATAAAGATGCCAGCAGTGACTTTCTTTTGTATCACCTTGTAAAATATATAGGCTGGTTTATAACATCTCCACATCACCCTGACAACTCTGTTTGATTTTGCACAGAGCATTTGTCATTTAGATTTGCTCTCCATTACTAACAGTAGGACCAGGAGCCAGTGTGCTGCATGGTTAAATTTTTAATGAACTAATTGGGAATTTACCCTGGGATAAAGGCAATTCAGTCCAAGAATTTGCATAGTCAGTTCCTGGTAGACCCAGGCTATATTCCCTTGAATATGCAATTTAATATGCAATTCTTGTGCACAGCTCTATGCAAATACCATATGTGACTAGTTGCCACAGCGTTCACCCAAAGCATCTACTAACCATGGCAACATGGGCATCAGATGTTGCATAAGCAACCTGAAAAGGGCTGAATTTTTAAATTTGTACATACCACAATTTAAAAGCCAAATTCCTGCATATTTGGAGCTCTGGGAAAAAAAAAATGAAATAAGTATTTTAAACCCACAGTTAGCATCTGGGTTTGTACATTTTGGACCAAATGTTTGAGCCTGAGTTCCAAGAATTAAATATCTCAATTCAAATTTAAATAACTAAATAAGTGGCCTAGTTACAAGTGTTGAGCAGTAAGTGAATCTCTCCAGTTTACTTCAAGGGTTGAGGCACTCTGCAAACCTATAAGGATGGAAACAGAATACCCTGACAGCTCATCCTAAAGCACCCAGACATAGAGCATCTTTAAAAACTGAATTTTGATTTATCTCTGAGTGAATCTGTGATACAAGACTGAATGTGAATAAGCAGTGTCCATAAATTACATCTTTTGAGGCAAAGCCAGGAGGATTCCTCATTGTCCCAGGGTACCTCTTGAGGCGTCCCCGGGCACCTCAGCCGTGTGAATGCTGAAGTGCTTTGGACTGAATCTGGCACTGGGATTTGCCTGGGTTCTGGTGTAGCTATGAGATGCTCCTGGTGCTCAGCTCAGAGATCACTGCTTCACTTGTCTCCAGCACCATCCTTTGGTAAGCAGAGATGACAGCTTATCCCAGTGCTCATCAGTGCACCAGGATTTTCTGGGGGTGTTGAGGAGGCAAACGGTGTCATTGCTTCCCCTAGGGGACAATTCCTCCCTGAGAAGACTGGCATGGAATTTACCTCTGCATGACTCTTCCCACTTCTGATAATGAATTCCTACACAGGGCGACTAGAGAGTCAAAATCCCCCTATCTTACTTTGCTCAGCACTTTGTCCAAGCCAAAAGCCATTGCCCTCCAGGAAGCCGTGGGAGCCATTCTGGTCTTTTTATCTGCTAATTGAGCTTAGAATTGAGCTAGTGTGGCACATCTCTCCTAACCAAAAGGCTCAGCTGTTTAGAGATACTCAGCTGTGAGTAATGCCTTCAGCAGTCACAAGGGCTGAAACGCTGGGCTGCCCTTCCTGTTAGTGAGTGCTCTCAAGTTGGCCAGATCCAGCCCTGGAGGGAGTAACTCCAAAAAAGCACAATGCTGTAAAAGATGGCATTTTTCTAGAAAGTCCTCCACTTTTGATTGCCAGTAAGAGTTGTGTTTTGACCTGGAAACCCACTTCTCAGAGGAGGTTGCCTAAAGCTATAAAAGGGGTTAGTGTGGTGCAGGCTGGAAAATGAACCAAGTAAGATATAAAAATTCAGAGAAGCTGAATCAATGCATTTCTACTGCAAAAAACATTAGAGAGGCTAGAGGGAGTCCATGCTCCACTGCTTAGGAAATGAAGTGAGGCTGGGTTGGATTTGAAACAATCTTTGTCCTAGAAGATACATGGAGATAATAAAGTGTGACCATGGGCAAGACCTGGCAGACACTTCAGCAGGCCATCATCACATGTTAACACAGATGATAAAAGAGAGTCTCTTTAGACTCAAATATCATTTTCTAAAAGAGCTGGAGTTTGGAAATAAGACTTTCAGTGAATCCAAACTCAGCGCAGAACCAGAAGAGAGGAAACAGGGTCAAAAGTAGCAGAGGGAGAGATGGGCACAACCTGTCCTTTCTGAGGATTTAGTTTGGCTTTATAACCCTAGCAGTGGTTTCTGCACTTCCATTAAAGATCACTACCACTCGCCTTAACCATAATGACCTATCTTACATTTTATATTGCTACCCATCAAGTCCTATCAGAGCTCCTGTCACATCACACTGATAATGGCTTTAATATTCATGATGGATTTTAAGAAATGACTGGCACATCTCCATGTCAGTGATATGAAATCTGCTTAGGGCATACTTTCACATTTGGATATTTTTCATCTTATTATTTTCCTACTTTCTCATGTTGGCTGAGAAGGAGACACAATGTCATGACACTCTTCTAGAGGAGAATTTCTTGCAAAGTGAAAGGCTCTGGAAGACTCCCTATTATTGATCAAACCCTTGGTTTTCATGCATATTCCTGTTACATGGTTCATTATTAGATCACATAACCAAGTACCCTCTGTGCATTGCTCACATGCACTATGGTTCTGCTGTTTGCAGTCTGCATTGTTCAAAGTGTTCCTGTCACAGTGATTCATCTATAAGCATTTCCTCTTTGATACACTTGAAGACTACTTCATCAATTATTTGTAAAATCAGGACAGACTCTGGCATCAGAAGCTAACCAAGAGGAGTATTTTTCATTTCTTACTGATAGAGAAAATAAAGAAAGTAATTGTAAAATCTGATTGTATCAGAACAGCTCCCTTTAAGGGGAGTTGGGAAGTATAGGAGACCTTCCTGTTAGTTCTCACAGATGAAATGAGTAATGTTTTCTGCTGGAATAAATCTCCTCATGCTACATTATTTGACCCGAAAGACTCTTTTAGCATGACATCCAATTTATACCTTAGATGGATGCTTTTTTCCCCAGTCACTGGAGTGTTTAAGCAACTGTGCAACAAATGACAATCAATCTGTTTTCTAAATCTAAGAGATGCCATAGGCTTTGTTAGAAATAGTTACAAGTTTGTAAATACAGCTCTTGAATAGCTTAGGTTTTTTCTTTCTTTTTTTTTTTTTTTTTTCTTTTTTTTTTTCCCTAGAAAAAAACACCCTTCCAAGTGGGCAACAGAGTGGCAAGAAACAGGAAAATCGTCATGACCCTGCTATTTATTTTGACCATGTCAAAGATCTAGATGGCTAGGCTGGCAAATACTGCTGCTGTGAAATGAAAGATATAGAGCATCTGGACCATCTATGGCTGCTGCTTAATCTAGCTAACAGGAAGCTGGAGCTCCAGTACTTGTAGTTCTTTTCTCTCCTATCTTAGTCCTGCTGGATTCCCCCAGGGCAGGAGGACAAGATTCCAGCTTCTCACCCTTAAGCCAGGAGGAGATAATGTTCAGTTTTGCCAATGATGAGATGCTTTTAACGGCGCTTACAGCGATCAGACACGAGAGATGGGCTAGTTTGCATTTTTATTCTGTCAGAGGATATGTTTACACAGACAAGGGCAGGCAGATTTGACCTCCCTCTGCTATGTCTGATTCAAGCCAGCTCTAGCCCAGGAGCTCTGCAGCTGCAAGCAACTGTGGCATCCCACTTCTTGGCAAACACAGACACCCAGCAGTGGGAGGGAGCTGATCAATAACCACTTTCCCAGCAACATGCAATTCCTATCACCCCTGAAACTGGCACATAAATCCCACTGCATGGGTCTGAGTTTTAATATCAGGGAATATATAACTAGTCAAAATCTATTAGTCAGCTTATTCTCCTTGGAAAACTTTCCATCTTTCACCTCTTGCTCAATGGTTTTGGCCACATTGTTAACATTAAAACTTTTGGATCAGGGACGTCCTTTTACTTACACCTTCATGCAGCATGTGAGAACCTTGGGATCTACTGCAGCAGTGGGAGCCAAAGAATAGCTAATTTGATTAATGTGACTACTATGGGCTATTTCTTGTGAGCTATTCCATGTGATTATTTGCAAATCCCTGTTTACAGCTTGATATACTTGACCTAAATTCTGCAGCATTCCAGTGCAAGAGACAGAAGAACGTGCTGGCTTCAGATATACTAAGAAAATGTGTTTTCAATACAGGCAGTAAAGTACCTCTGTCTTATTTAATTTAAGTTTATTTTAGGTTACTAGTCTTAAAAATTTTATATTTCTAGATGGTGCAGATTTTTTTAAATTAAAAATGCATAAGATAATTATAGAACTTGTCTGGGGGATGCCAGAGGCACCAACAATTAGGCAGGAAATTGGGGTTTCAGCACTTGGAAATCCATGGGATACATAAGCTTGAATTTCAGATAATTTCAACAGCTGGGCATTAAAATTATTAATGGTGGAAAAAACAGCCATATGAGCTGATAGGACAGAGTACAGGGGTCAGTTAGCAATAAAAAAGACTGGTATGGAGTCTTACACAAGAGAAGCCGAAGTTCAAGCCCTCTGTCATTTGATGCTTCAGTTCCATGACCTGGTGGGCAGGTAGAGGTGGAATACAGGAGGCAGATCCTAATTCTCTATAGAGTGGCATTTTTCCCATTACTTTTGTGGCCAGGGGATATTTCTATTTCTGTCTGACTCAGCCTGCAGCTGACATGGATTGGATGGATCGCTCCTCTGAGCTACTGTGTCAAAAAAAAAATATTGTTTTATGTGAGACTCCTAGCAGCCTCCCCTCAGTTTAACTATAGCGGGCATCCTTTGGAGTAAACTGGGCCAAAATGTGGTGGGAAGAAGGATTCCTTAGTTTATGAGTTACAGGCTTGCAGTCACCACAGAAGACTTCCTAGGAATCAGTGGAGTGAAGAATCAACCAGAGCCCAGTTCCTTCAGGTCAGGGTAGGGAATTCAGGAAGAAACTTCTAAAATATTTCCCCTAGGCAGGGATGCACTAGCTCACCTCAAATACTAGCAGCCACTTACTAACTTCCAAACTAGAGAAGTGAAGGTAAACACTTGTTGTCCCCTAAATTTTGGAGGTGACATGAAGGCACCTGAGCCAAGACGCTTGCAAAAAAGATAGAAAATCCAATTGTCTGAGAAACTCAGAGATATAATCACACTCTGTGTTACATCACCTAATATTACAGGTCCTGTCAAATTGTTTCTCATAACTGATGAGACATGAGAAATCACTAACATACGCTTCAAGTAAAAACTATTCATTGAGTAAGGTGGCTTTTGGAAACCTAAGCCATGTCAGAAAGTACCCAGTAGTAGTTGTATATTCATGAAAACCAAAGCATAAGGCCTGGTGAAATTTAGCCTGCAATATTCAGACCTAATATTTGCTAAAATATTTTCTAATAAGTTTCATTGTGTTACCTACTCTGTGAATAAATAGGTTTCTCTAATTCGTCTCAAATTGGACAATTGGATTAGAAAAGACAGAGTAATTGTCAAATTGAAAAATTATTTAATGAGATGAAGCTTAAGATCCCACACATTAGAAACTTATTCATAGCTGTAGAAAACTTTACAACTCTTGCAAATTCAGACATAGACAAAACTCAACATTGGAATGTAGCTAAAAGAAGACCCATGTTACTCACAACCAGTAAAGTGAAGGTATTCATGTTTTTAAGATCACTTCCTAAAGCTCTTTCTTCGAGTCCATAAGAATTCTTCTCATAAACATGTTCATTTTTGTGCAAATTCACACTAATCAGTTGGACATGCAGGTGGACAAACCACTCCAGCAGCTGTAAAACTAAGAGCATTCTCTTCAGATTTGTTATGATATTGACTCTAGTGTGTGTCATTCTTCTGGATATGCCAAATAACCTTTGCATTCAGAAGAAATGGCCCAGGAAGAAAAAGGATTCCATGTGAAACCTATTGGAATTTGTTATCAATAAAGCTCTCTATAGATGTCAGGGCTGAGAGTGATTTGCACACTGTTGCTGGGATTTTTCCTCTAATGTCAGTCATACCCTTAGTGTCATTAATGAAGAGCAGATATTTCCATTTGAACCTTTCTGCTGGGCATAGTCTGCAGAATACACAAGGGAATCTATAATACACATCCCACACCCTTTCATACATCTTTCAGCAAGATATAAAACACTGAACCACATTAATACTGCTCTAAGTGTTTGAATGTGATGTTTTTTTGGTTTTGTTTTTTTTTGGTTTTTTTTAACATTAAAGACAAGGAAGAAATAAATCTCTTAGAAAGGCTGTGTCTAACATGGACAGGTTTAATACAAGTTCATCACATAACACTGACTTTTTCGGGACATTTTATCATATACATAATTTTCTTGTCATCCACAATGATCCCCTGGATAGGAATTGCTTTGATGCTGATGAGAATAATAAAGCACTCAAGCATTTTTAAGTTACTCTGAAACTTAGATTCTTTCACATTCTCATAGGAGGAAAAACAGCTTTTCCTGTAGAACTGTAAATGCTGTTCTTATAATTCTTTTTTCTCTTTAGGACTTCTGTGCAAGAAGAAGAGGAGGTAGGCAGAATAGAATCAGTAGAGTTTCTTTGTTAGAGTATCTAAGTAATTTATATTTTTCCTTGTGAATGACATGGCAATTTTATCTTTATGGCTCAAACACTTTTTTTAGTCAGTGTTGTCTTTGCAACTTTGAAATAATTTCCATTTACTGTCCAACACAGATCAGACCACTGCTACAGTCCATCTGCTCTGAGACTGCTCTTCCACTGGGATAAGACCTGTTGTTATGATTTTGAGGCTTCAGACACAGAAATAAGCCCTCCATCCTTCCCTAAATATAACACTGTTTTCTGTAATCACTTTGTTATTCTGTGTGTCAAAGATAAGAAACACAAGCCAAGCTTTGGTCATCCTGCTGCCAACTAGCGCTTAAAATTTCATAGATGGCCTATGCCATGCTAATCATGAGCTTAGCACGGATTTCAGACAGAAAGGTAATCTGCAAGAGTTGCCAAGTCTCATTCTGAGTGCTAAACCAGTCAGGCTGTGACTGCTGAATGCAGATTCAAAAGCAATCAAACTAGGTGAGTCTTGGGAAAAGGGACATTGGGCTTCTCACCAGGCGAAAATCCAAATGCCATCTGAAACTGATCTGGAAGGCTGCTGCAAGGTGAATGCCTTCAACATGATTTCTTTTTCCTTTCTTGGGGGAAAAAAATTTCCTAAATTCTCCAGAAAATGGTAGGACTGGTGCCACGTACAAATACAGATTTCACATATTTGCAATACCCAAATGAAGCAGCAAATGTAACTTTGCTGATCTTGCCTTCCTGATTTTTCCTCTAATGAAAATTTGGGGATATCCTTGTTGCATGCTTCCAGATCATGCTTCCAGCCTAGCTGTGACCAATATTGGTGTCTACTCCCACAACACTGTGTACTAAGTGTTAAAACAGCAGAGTGATTATTTAACAGGGAAGACAAAAGTGAAGATATCATGGGTCATTCATGTAATTTTCAATCAATGAAAAGCAGTTGTAAAACAGAGTCACAGGTGATACCTTTAGAAGTGAAGATAAATTAATAATTGCGGTCTCTCTAACCAAGCCCATGTTTTCAACAAAGAGCATTAAACAGTTGCTGCAGGATGACATAATGCAATAGTTCTCAGACTGATCGCTAAAGAAGAGTCTGGATGATTAAAAAACTAAAGATAAGCTCAGTACTCACATTCCCTAAATATCCAATATACAAATGCAAACCACCTAATAATAGCTTCAGGAAAGAAAACAGTTGAGACATGCCAGCACTGCAAAGATGGCTTTCACAAGATCCTGGCAATAATAAAGGCTCTATCACCCACAGAAAAATTAAAACTTTAAAAAATATTTGGGAACTACACTGCAGCTATGGAAACTGTCTCTATGAGTTATTGTCAGCTTAATAATTTATCACCATGCCCTATATCACCGAGTAAGGCTTCAATAAAATCCCAGTTCAGTACAATTAGTGAACATGTGTTCAGTCATATTATATATGTTCCATAACTGAAAATGATCTTTCACCTAATATACACTCTCTCTAGATTTACTAATTAGTAACTTAGGAATAAAAAAATCCATATTATAAAAATAATTTTTATTTGAAAACTATTAGACTGTTTTAATTTTTATTAATTTCTCTGCTGTGTGTCTTCATCAATGAACAGGAGGAGAGAAATTGTGGATGTCTTATACCTGGAAGCGTTCATGGCCAAAACGCATGGGGCTCTGAGCAACTTGGTCTAGTGGAAGGTCCCCAGGCCGTGGCTGAGGGGTTGGACATAGATGATCTTTAAGGTTCCTTCCAGCCACAGCTTTTCTATGATTCTATGATAGTAAGAAATAAAATGTGCTGGAGACAGCTTATGGGTCATGATGCCCATAAGAAAGCTTTTTTCTCATTTTCTCTATGTAAAAGACAGATCAGCTGATATCAGAGGTATGCAGGTTTGCATCCCTTTCCAATCTCCTGATGTCTATTATTTGAATTTTGGGATGAAAGATACTTAGCTATTGTTCAGAGAAAGCAGTCTTTCAAAAAGAAAACTACTTATACAATGGTGGCACAAGACAGAACAAAAATTAAAGCTGATTCTAAAGAATTGGGCATTATATCACCCTGACATTATTGAGTAAAGCCACAAAGCATGGGATGTTGAAGACAATGACATCATCAAATTAAAGGAGACAAAAACTTCACACTATGTGCACCTTGGCCTCCATTGTGAAACACAGACCTGCAAACCAGAACAGCAACATTTCCAACTAAATGGTACATCTATTTTTATATTCATTTTATGATCTTATGACTGGATAACTAGAAAAGTATTTTCTAATTATGTAAATCTTATAGCTTTGCTTAGATATACTTTGTTTATTTGCTTAACTTGGGCAGGATATATAGTCTTTAATGCAAATTAAAGTCTTTAAGCATTTAAAAGAATTTAGTAAGATGCTTGTATGGGTTATTTTATTTTATTCTAGCCTTAAATACTGCATAAAATAAAATTTAGACAAATAAGTAAGAGCTTTTTACAAGCAAAGAATGTTGTACAATCAAATTATTGCACATCTTGAAATTTAGACACTTCCTTCTCTGCTGCATTATTTACATTGATATTAGATGCTATTTTGACCAATGCTAACATATCAACATAAGAAAAATATCTGTGAAAAAGAAAAAATACAAGGGCATGAATTAAAACTTTCACCTCTTGCTTCACTGATGACTAGAAAAATCAATGCCTTTTGGTTTTGCTGATCCATTGCTGCTGAGTCATACTCCTAAAATAAGAATCATTTCCTTCCTGTTTGTTCTAGAAACTTCAAAATTGCCTCTTAGCCACAAATCCCAAATCATAGAGTCACCTCGGCCATTTAAGAGATCTTCAGAGTGATTGCAATAATGAGGCAAACTTTATAATGAAGTACAGCTGGAATGAGCACTCACACACTTGCACTGCAGAATTTTCCACTGGGACACAACCTTCCCCCTTTCTATAGGTTCTGTAGTAGCCAAGTGACAGCAGAGTTGGTCACGTTATCTTCCTTGCCAACAGATGCCCACTTTGCCAATCCTCACAAATCATGCTGTCTAAAGATCTATGGAGACCCACATAGTACACCTGAAGCTTGTGGGATGAGTGGCCTTAGCATCACTTTTGACTCCATGGAATGGCATTCAACAACTTACTGACTTACCAGGTTTGTGCGTTTGCTCCTCCCTTGACTTTTGTGGCCTGAACGGATCATTTCTTCCACAAAAAAAAAAAAAAAAAAAAAAAAAAAAAAAAAAAAAAAAAAAAAAAAAAGTAAAATGTGTAGACATGGTGCTTAGAGATGTGGCTTAGTGGTAGACCTGGCAGAGTTGGATTAATGGCTGAACTTAATGATCTTAAAGGTCCTTTCCAACCTTAACAAATCTATGATTCTATTCTGTATGTGTATATACATCAAGCTTCATGGTAGGAGGTCTTTATATCCTGCTATATGTTAGGAAGTTTCATTATGCTGTGGTTGCAGGATTATTTATATCTCTGTCCTCCTTTTCATTATCTCCTAATATACTCACCTCAGGTCTTGGCTTCTTAAACTGTAACTTGAGGCTAATAACTTCTATATCAGCTTATTTCCCTCTCCTGAACCAACTGGTTTATCTCACTTCACATTTTTCCCTTCAGAAGTTTGAAGCAAATGGAATTTACAGTTGCTAGACTGCTTTGTATGTGTGTGCATACATACATATATATACATAAATATTTATAATCTCAAATGATAACAAAATAATTCATAATACTAGTTTATAAATGTACATACTCACATTTTTAGTTGCATGACAAATCTTTAAAAAGACCAAAAAAAAGATTTTCCAGTGAGCTGACACAAATATTTCTCTTACTGAGTGTCCTGCCTGTCTCTAATATCACCATGTGTCACCCACAGTGGGGTGTGTGGGTGCCAATAAACAGCCTGTGTAAAAGGTGGAAATCCAGAAGGAAGGTGGCTGCTTGGTGTGGGTGTATTTCTGTGACTATGAGTGAGTGTGAGCAGGGGTGTGTGTGTGTGTATAAGTTTAAGACTTTAAAGAAACTGCTGTAGGAAGGTGTGTAGAAATTTGTAGGAGTTTCTAAGTGTATAGTAATGCTTTCTGCTGAGAGAGATGTTAAAAATATATTAGTTACTAATTTCCAGTTAATTAAAAACCATTAATAGATCAATACACAACTTCAATCCTGGTTTGATTTATTATATGTACATTAAGCAGTTATGCATTCTGTGCATGACAGTGCATGACCATGGTTACCTAGACAAGACTATCTTCCTCAGACAGCTACCAAACCTACTTCTTTTGTTTGCCTGGTGGAGTTTCCTTCACCAGAAAACAATCTCTTAAAATCCCACATCACTTCTTTCTCACTCTTTGTCTGCTGAATCAACTGTTTCTAAACATCTTGGTTCTGGACGATCTCTAGAGTCCCGTCAAACCAAATCAAAAGCCCCCTGAGGACCCCTACTTGCTCTGGAGGGGTATGAGTGAACCATTTCAACTTATTGTTTTCCCATTTGTACCTGGACTACACAATATATTTATACTGTAAAAGCAATGACCAAAATAACCAGGGCAACATATGGTACTCATAAATTATTGCAGGAAAGTCCTATATCTGTCACAAGCAGTCAGTGAGCAACTTCCAGGGAAAGGCAACTGTCTCCTGTGTTACAGAATTCTCACAGAGAAGGTGTTTTGACTTATTCATTGAGCACACAGATTGAAATCTCTTTCAAAATTGCATGACTGTGCATACTTCCCAGACCTTTTTAGCACGTGTCACTAGCCACTTTCCTTCCTTTCTGTCCCTTATCCACCCATATCCACTTAGGCTCACAGCCTTCAAACGATGTAGATAGTAGAGATATTTGGTCCAAAGCCTATTCTTTAGTAAAATTATTGAGACACTTACTGTGTGGATTTAAGGAATTCCATACTAGCCTGCTCTGCTCTTCTGATCTGTTTGTCATGCTCTGAATTGCTAACACGGACCCAGGACTGGCTCCGTTTTGCAGTGATGACCCCAAGCTCTCTAACAAGCTAATGCTGCATAGTAATTTCTGATACCTGTAATATTACATGGCTTTAGTAACATGTGATGCTTTTGTTAAAACTAGCTCCTGGAAATGCCTGGTTTTTAGAGGCATTTAGGCTTTTAGCCAACAAAGGACATACTTTCTAGAGCTTCTGATTAAAGGGAAAAGCTTGAAAATGTGACATGAAAGTATCCTAACAACCCTTAACTAGCATGCAAATGGAATAATCTAAAAGTCTAATGCTTCAAAAGGCTTTTGTTTTGATTCTGAGGGTAAATGTATGATTTTGATTGCTTGTGATCTGGACTGCAAACTAAGTACAGTGAAAGCAACGATACATAAGAACTCCTAATGGGCAAAGTAAACACAATTACAGAAAAAAATATGTTTTGCTGTTTTCCCACCTAGCTTTTAATAACCACAGGTGAAAAAAAAAACAGTTGGTACATCTTTGAATCTACATTGAATTTTTCAGGCTGCTTTGGATTTTTTTTATTAAGAACGTCTGAAGGGCAGAAAAAATAAAGTGACAAGAGCTAGCTCTTGCACTGACCCTGGTCATATGAGGGAGGAAATTCACTGATGTCCCAAGGAGCAAAGTCACTTCCAAGGGCTCGTGATTCATGCCTATCTGTCTGATAGGCATGAAGACATGCTGCTGTAAAACCTCACATACTTGTGTGAAAATAAAAAAAAATATTGTGCTTCCAAGTAAGAGGAGAAAACTGTTGTGAAAAGACCAGGCATACCTGCAGCATAAGCACAGGCTCTGAGGAACCCCTTGGCATGGCCTCCATTCCCTATAGCCACTGTTTCCCAGGGATCAGACCAAGAATTTCTTCACAATCCCGTGTTGGTTGCACAGACCTGCAGCAGCAGGACCTGAGAAGGTCAATATCCTAGGGAGCCAGGAGCTCCCTGCTTTCCCCTTCCCATACAGAGGAGTGATGGGGTCACCTTGAATTACCTCCATGGAGTGGATGCTTCAGACCTGGAAATCAGCACCAAGAAGAGAGCACATCCACACAAGGACCAAGGGCAATCTGGCTGGTTGCTACTTTACAGAATTGCTATTATTCCTCTATCGCATCAGCATCTGCTTAAGCCTGTGCCTATTAGTTTTTAGCTTAATTATCACTTCAGCATTTTTTAATCTTCTTGAAGACTTGATCTCCAGAAATAAACAGCTTGCAATAAGAAAAATGTCTATCAAGGCTTTATATTCATATATTCTTATCCTTCTTGCCATATTTTATTAATGTGTTTATTTTAATAGATAAGATCCAGCTTACAAAACCAAATTATAACAAACATTAGTATGTTCAAAATTCATATATAGATGTGTCCTGATCTTATCAAGCAATGAGTTCATGCAATATCCTTAGTTAAATGCTTTCTCTCATCTAAAGAAACAACTGGATTTGAGAAATACTGAAAACTCAAAATAATTCTAAATAGTCAATGAACTGTAATAAATATTAGTTTACAGTTAATCTGGCATTTATTCTCTGACTTCTCTTCTGCCTACAATCTTTTACCTCAAAAAGATAAAATTATTAACAGAAATTTGGTTTTTTTTACATTTTAGTTCCATGGGTAAATTAGTATTTGGCACTATCTTGTGCTGCATTTTAGAACAGTGTTGCAACGTAATATTGAAATGTAGCTGTAGCCTGAAACAGGGGCTGGCTTTGGAGGATCCCAATTTCCCCATCTCTTAGCAATGTTCATCCTAGACTTTGACAGTTTAAAGGCAAAGGAAAGAGTACTGTTTTCCTCCTACTATCTGTTTTGAAAACCAAACCAGGAAATAAAAATTCACAGCAAATTCATTGAGCTTAAAGTTAGAGAATCACTTTAACTCAGCAATAGGTTATAACTGTACCAGTTAAGCACCAAATGGTTAATTACGAAGAAAACTGAATAATCGGGCAGACTTGTTGGCTGTGCAGTCATAACAGCAAATTTAAGCTGTCCCTGGGCTCACACCTATGAAACAGAGCCATTTTGATCTCACTAGCATAATGTGTGAAAATATTGATCCTCACCATGCTATGTGAGGTCGGGAGCTACTCATGTTTCTGTTTCACAAGTGGGAAAGACAAGTACCAAGAAGCCAAGTAACTTGGTCAAGACAAAACAACAAGCAGGTAGCACCTGCTAAATCCTGCATTCTTGAGCTAACCTCATACCCCACTCACTAGAGAGCCCATGGTCCTCTCCGTCCTATAGAACTGGATAAAATCAGGTACTACAGGAACATGAACAAGGTGATGGTGGTTACTGTTATAAACCAAGGTCAGGGCTATCTCTCTGTTGATGTGTGGGGTTTTCATGACAATATGATGGCATAGAGAAGGAACCATAGTGTATATATATATATTTGTCAACAGCATAATTAGCATCAGACAAACACAACTTCCAAGAGATCCTGAGTTTCTTACTGACAACATTTCTGATGAAAAGCAAAGAATTTAGTACCTGTAATTTTGCTTATTCACTCTCCTACCTTATGAAAATTCATCAAATATCTCAAATTGGAAGGGACCCACCAGGATCAAGTCCTGCCCCTTGCAGGATTACCTAAAAGTAAATCTGTGACTAAGAGCATCAGCCACGTACAGTATGACTACTTCACTGGGAAGCCTGTTCCACTGACTGACCAACCACTGAGTGAAGAAATTTTTCCTTTTATCCAATCTGGACCCTGATGCAGATTTATTCCTTTTCCTCACATCCTATTGCTGGTGCCACTGAGAGAGAAGACCAGCAACTCCTCCTCCCTCTGTTGCCACCCTTATGGATGTTGTAGATTGCAATGAGGTCACCCCTTAGCATTCTCCAAGCTGAACAAACCTCAGCTGCTCCTTGTGTGTCTTGCTCTCATGATGCTTCCACCACCTTGGTCACCCTCCTCAGGACACTCTCCAATAGCTTTGCATCTTTCTTATGTTTTGGTTCCCAAAACGGCCCCCAGCACTCAAGGTGAGGCTGCCCCAGTGCAGAGCAGAGAGGGACAATCCCCTCCCTTGCCTGGCTGGCCATGCTGTGCCTGATGCCCCCCAGGGCAGAGTTGGTCCTTTTGGCTGCCAGGGCATACTTGATTCATTTTCTACTTGCCACCAACCCAAGCCCCCAGATGTCTTTCTACAGGGCTGCTCTTCACTTCAAATGGCTGGGGATTGCCCAATTCTCTGGGCATATCTAGATCTCTCTTTAAGACCTTCCTACCGTGAAGGTAGAAGCTTCTCCAAAGGTTCTCCCAGTTTCATGTCACTGGCAAATTTACTTAATGTACATTCAACTCCTGCATTCAGGTAATTTATGGAAACATTAAAGAGCACTGACCTTAAAATTGAGCCCTGGAGAACCCCACTGGTGACTGGTTTCCAGCCTGATGTAAATCCATTTACTGTAACTCTTTGAGCCCAACCCATCACCCATATAAATCCCTGCTTCTTAGTCTTATATGTTGCTTCTTATTCTTTGCTGCTAAGCAGATATATAGATATACAGAGTGCATTCCCTTGCTTTTCATGAATCTCTGAAAATTAAATCACTTTTGAGAAACTTAGATGAACGTTGCAAATAGACTAAAATTGGCTTTCATTGCAAGTAGACATTTTGTCAAGTGCGTGTTTCTCATAATGTATTTATGTCCACAAAAGCTATTATCTACTGGAAGAACCATTTTTTTCTCTTCTATCACTCCACTGAACTTCTGCCCTCTCTGGTTTACTTAGCACTTAATCCTCTAAGATTTGCCCATGGGAATTAATACCACTCAGCTTGTTCCCAAGATAACCAGATGCTCCTAACATCCCTGGGATGTGTCGCACAAAAGATGCAAACCTACATAAACCCTCATCAGCAGAATCCTTGCTGGCAGAAGGATAGAGCTGCTAACAGCACAGCAACAAGTCACAGTGAGAGATCATTGCAATGCAAACATGTCCTGAGAAGTGATTTCGGCCATCTGAGGAACACACTGATAGTCAGCTTGTGCTACTCCTGAGCAGACAAAGCGCAGATGTGATTTCCAGCAGCTTTCTAAAAGGTGTTTAAATTACTTTATTCCAGAGCTTTGGCAACATGTTCCTCCTTTCTTAATAATAGTTCAGCAAAGTATAAACTAGCAAGCCTACCAAGAAAATTAACTGAGGTTTGCTATTTTTTCTATACATTTTTTTTTTTCTAATAAATCAGTGATCTTTCCAGGGCTTTTCTGGTCTTTCACAGATCAGATTGTTGTTAAAGCTATGCTACTTGAGCTACATACTCCTTTCAACATTCACATTATATTTGAAAATGGCAGCTTTTTGATTGAATTTTCACTGTAAAATACAATTTAAAAATCATCTTTCTGAAAGAAAAATAAGACTTTAGGGATTAATAAAAGTATGCCTTCTATAAGTCATTGAGGGATTGATTTAAATGAAGGAGGAGGGGAAATGGGATATTAGTTGATTATAGACTGACTGTGAACCTCCAAAATGAAGTCTTGAGAAAGCAATCCTAGTCCTATAAAACACTCAGTAAAACAGTTCTAGAGAAAAGAGCAATACTAATGCTGCTGGCAAGACCTCATAAAAGAATCTGAATACAATGGTTTTAATCTCTCTTCAAACAAGAGCTTCAAATTGGAAACTTGCAGTGAAAGTAAAAGTTGGGGGGGCAGGGAAGGCATTGTCTCACAGTGAATCATTCAGTTTGGGAATTAGATTTCTAACTGCAATAGCAGAATGAACACTTCATCTCACTGTAGGACTGGGAGCAAGAAATCAAACATAACAGGATGGAATTATCTAAATAATGATACAGATCTGTTAATGGACATAGTGAAAAATTAAGCAAGACAGGGACTGCTCCTGAAAATCAAGTGGTACAAACTTAATCACTTCTTTGGCTTAATCCCTTCCTGCAGTTTCATGATGGAAAAAAATTGTTGGAATGGTGCCAACAGAGGTGGGCAGAAAGCTAATAGTTGCCTTTTAGAGATGTAGATGTATTTTACTTGAGTCCATTTCTTAGTGTTCCTCATTGACCTATGTCCCTGCTTAAAGTATACCTCTAACCACAATTTACCCTACCCCACAATGAAAATGCTGGTTCTTTTTTTCATCCTCTGAAATTGAATCTGCAGCACTGAAGCTGTTTCACATGCTTTACAACAGCATGAGAACTTTTGGAAAGATGCGGAGCATAATATCTGGGTTTCTGACAATGACAGATCTGTTCTGCTTGGTGCTTCAAACCATGCATGGTTTGAAGATAGGAAGGTGTGGGCAGTGTGTGATGTGGAGGGTAAAAGCTGACCAGACAGAAAAGATAGAGTGAAATTGCACACAGAACCATCAACTCTGCTTTTGAGATGGACCTGCCCCTGCTTACACAAACATAAACCTGTTTTTCAAAGCTGAATTCCTTGGAAAATTCCAGCTTCTCTTTAAAAGGAGAATACTGTAGGGAAGCAATGTGAAAAGATGAAAGGAATGCACCAGCTTGAATTCCTGTGCTGTACTGAGGCTTAGAGCAGCCCTTAAAATTGTCATCCTCTTCTATTACTTTTCAAAATATCACTTCAAAATAATGAGTGTGTAAGAATCCTGTTTGAAGATTAGGGCCTCCTGGCGCTGCAAAGACACATTTAGGGACACAGACTGTGTCTGCAAAGGCATATGGCTAAAGCAAACTGGAAAGGTTTCTCCTTGTAGTGCAGTAAGTTACACTCGACACATAATACAAATTATGTTTGTCACTTGAAAGAGAAAAAGAGAGTAACGGTTTCAGTTCTGTCTTTGTCATTCAAAAATATTGACAGCTTTAATGTTTTTTATTATCTTTAAGCAGTCATGCTGAAATTAAATGCCAAAATAAGCCATGTACTTGCCAGTCGATGTGGAGCTCTGAAACGTGCTAGCTGCTTTGTGGGAGGAGAGAGGATTTCGTCCTCGGGGAAAGGAGATTTTCTGTGCTACAGAAGTGGCTCTGTGGCACATTCCTCTCTGCCTAAACAATGTGACTCATCTGCTCTCAGTCTGGAGCCCTGCAAATTATGGTATTGTAAAAACATGCAAAGTTCACACTAAGTTCACAAAGCTACAAAAATAAGCTGTTGCCTGAGCAATGGGTGATCCAGCAAGCAGAGCTCTGTGCTGGAATTCAGCACTCCTAAATTCTGCTCTTGAATATGCTACTGATTTTTGAGTGCCTTAGAAAAACTTCATTCTCTCTTAAATCTCTTTTCCTTCCCTGCCCTTGTGTTGTTAAACTCTCCATGTACAATGTCTCCAAGGTGAAGTCTGTGCTAGCCATCAGGACTGATGATCATTTTTATCATCTCTGTAAATACTATCTTCTTTTTGACCATGACAGACCATAAATTGGCCTGCTCAGATCCATCCTAAATACTGTCATAAGATTCTTTTTCCAGCTCATCAATTGGACTTTATCATCCTTCTCGTCACACTCCCAGCATGGGCTTCCACTTCCTTGCTGCCTCAAATAGAGGAGTGTCAACACTGTCAACACTCTCCATGTGCTGTCCTCAGCCATTATCTCTAATTCAGTGGCAGAGGGAGATTCTCCCTCTGAACAGCCACTGCTAAACATCCAGATAATCCTTCTGTGCCTTTTCTCATGCTCTATGGAATGCTTGGGAGAAGGTTTGCTTGACATCTCCAAACTAGATCATTTTCTTCCTCCTAAATGCTCAAAAATTTTTTTGTTTCCACACTATATCTTAAAAAAACAAACAAATCTCCCAGTTTTGCCTCTTGTATGCTGATTCCTCTGCCTAGCCACCATCAGCTTCTTGTTTCCTTTTGTTACCCAGCTACCCACTTGCCTCTCTTTGTTTTCCCAGGCTTTTCACCTCAATTGTAAGGTCTTTGGCACTGTGACAGCCTTCTAATCTGTGCTTGTACTGTGCTCTTCTGATGCCTGTGTAAGGCTCCCTGGGTGCTATGGCAATATAAGCATCAAAGCCCTGGATGAAAACATGGTTTAAGCATCATGGGAGAGGAATAAGAGAGTGAGAGCTGAGAAACCTACAGGTGTATTTCCCTTTTTTCAGCCCATTCTAGTGTGGAACTGAATTAGCTAAAGAGTAAAGCAGCAGCAAGTCATGAGAGTTTAGAGTAAGTGCTTGAACCTTTCTCTGAACTCTGACACCTCCTCATGGCAGTTTCTGAGAAAGTCTAACCTTTTCCAGTTCTTCCACATGTGCTTGCACAGCTGGCTTAATGCAGTGGGGAATTAAGCCCATACTGTGACTTACCAATCGCTTCACTGTGCTGAAGGGTTTTAGGCACATAACACTTGATTTCAGGATGTCTAGTCCAAATCTTGATATTTACAAAGTAACAAGAACCGCTGCCAGATAAATGGAAAATGTGTAAATCATATGTAGTGGAGACAAGAAGAATGATTATATGGTGGAGATACTGAACTGGGCTCATTAATTAATGCATATAATCATTGGGCACTGGGTTCCAAAGCATTTTCTTTTCACACAGACCTCCTGCAACTGCGAACATATTACTCAGTAATTGGCCTTAAGAAAGTCAGAAAAGTTCTTACAGATTTCCAGGGAGCCTGGCTAGTTGTTCTAGTTGTCACTGTCTGCTCCATGGCTGTGACTCACACTGTTTGTATAGGGACAATCGCTTTTGCTTACCTGCTCAGCACAACAACTGGCCATACAAAGTGTATATTGCTGAAGTAACAATGGTCTTCTAGCATTTAGTAGAGAGCTCTATTTCTCTCAATTAGATAAATTTTGGATAAATTCATTTCAATGAGAGAAATAGAAATGGATCTTGAATGAAGATTTTAGTCTGGTTTTGAGTGAATTTTGCTTGGAGTATTCCTTAATCCTGCGCTGCTCTTGCTCATGGTGTATCTACTCCCTTTGGTAAGGATTTCTGTTTCACAACATCTTTTAGGACTAAACTCTGATTCTTCAACACACCAAGGATTGGAAAAAATGCATTAGAAAGCAGTCATAGTGGACAAAGTACTTGGATTCCTAGTAATGCTACAGTATCTCTGGAAGTTTTATAAATTACTAAGTGTTGAAATGTGTGAGCACACAACTGATTCCCTCTAACCACTTTGCTAAGCTTCATGCAGCTTAAAAGAATTGTGCTATAACACTTCTGGTAGATACTTTCTGGTGACATCAATATTCTTTTGAATCAAAATTAAATTATGCACTTATTGGAAGTTAATATCCCTGAAATTCATTTCAAAAGTCAATTTAGTATACATGGTATTTCAAACAGCCATAGCAGTGTCATTACCTAAAACAAAACCCCATCCCCCGCCCCAAATCTATGCCTGCAGTTTTTTCAACTTCTGGTTAATAAAACTTTGATTAGGAGGATTCAGACAGCATGTCTAGAATAGCAAATTCACAAGATGTTAAATAAGTTTATAAAAGCTTTTATTCCTTTGCAATTTTCTGATAAACTGGCAACACAGGAACCTGTAACATACTTCTGACCTTTTTTCAGAATGAAACTAAGACCTTCCACAGAGAGAAACTGTTATCTGTAGTGTACCATTTAAGCACAACCACCTTCATTTTTTACAGCAATTAAATTTCTTAAATCTATCATTTTCTCCAAGGTTACTGTACAGCCTTCCTAATGCAGAGTTCTCTGCCTTTGATCATTAAGAGAAAAGGAGTGACAGCAATACTGCCAGGGAACAGTAGCTGCCTGCATGTCACTTGATAGGTTTATTCTCTTCTAAACTATGAAATTATTCTTCTAAACTTCTAAACTATTGTTTAAAACTATTTTCCAGGTGGAGTCAGAAAGACAGCAAAGTCCTAGACATCGTTGCTATTATACAAACCAGTTCAAACCTATTCAACCCAACAGCACAAGAAGGTGTCTTTCACTAGCATCAGTAAATGAAAAATTAAAAACCTATGTACCAACTGCACCTTTGAAAACCTCTCCAAATGTCTCTACTTGCATTCAACTATGAACAAATCCTGGGGCAGGGTGGAACAGTTGAGTTTCACAACATATTTCTTTGCCAAATCTGGAAAAGGCAATGATAGTCAATCTCTACTTGGAGAAACTAGTAACAGAGTCCTCAAAAGGGTAAGGACTGATGCCTCAGGGACATGGGATTTGGTTAAGTAATTGAAATCCTCTGCATGAGGCTGCAATTCCCATCCTGTGCTGTTTTCCCTTGACACCAGCAACATGTGTGTACAGTACTGCCCAGGAATTCAGCCCTGGACAAGCATTAAGAGACTGGAGTGCTTACTTGGTTCTCACTACTGGTATTTTACAATAAATTAGAGTAGGAACCAAAGAAGGGGACCTTGCTCTAACATACAGTGCTTCTCTCATGCCTCATAATAGACTTGCCACAAACAGGAACCTACTCCCAAGGCAACTTCCTTGGCTGCAGGTAGAGCTGCTTTTACTGTCTGTCTGTCCCCAGGATGCTCTGCAATGATAACACTCTTCCTGACGCCCCTGGACAATGCAAATCCCCTCAGCAGCACGCAGTATCTGACCGAAAGATCTACAGCCCCATATTATATGCAAAAGGAAGATCATCTAAATTAATTAAACTTAAAATGTGTATGCTAATATTCTTCCAAGGATGTGCTGTTGTTTTGTGCCACATATCACTTACATAAGTATTATACAAGAATGCTAAATTTGCTTTGTATTTACTGGAAGGAGCAGAAATTGTTCATGGAATTTAAGTGTGTAACTATCTCACTTTCTTTTTCTTTGTATGGTCTTACAAACCAGGCTCTTCAAGACATAGAGTACTACATAAGAGTAACAAGTTGTGGTTGAAGACTAGCTGGACTATATGAAAAGAGTTTCAATATTTCTCTTCAGCATTTTTTTCATGACTTAAAACAGCTTTTTAAAAACATATTCATCTTTAGTGAGCCTTATAAGGAGAAGAGATAAACTTGAAAGACCATGAAAAAAATTTAAGTATTTATACTAGAATATAAAGTTATGTTCAAAAGAGTAACCAGCTGTTGAGTCTATCCATTGGAGAACTGCACATTTACAAACATAATTACAGTTCCCTGTACTGCTATTCCTCACATTAAATCAAGTTTCAGAGCTTCTCCTTCAAAAGTCTACTAATTTCCCTCTCTTCTCAAGTCCTGCTCCCACGGTCCTTTCCCTTCTCACCACTGCTCGCTCATGCTACGTGCTCTTAACAGTTTCTTCCTCTACACACAGCCCATTTTGCCTCTTTGTACCTTTCTGTACCATGGCACCTTCCATTCATGCTTAGCTCAGCTTTCCTGCCATGGGACTTTCCCACAATCCCTCATAAGCCTGCTCCCAAAAATATTTCTAGAAAATATAGTCTCAGGAAAAAGCACTGTCATGTCCAAGTATGTCCAATTCATATAAGACACAGCACTCTGTTCATAGAATCATAGAATCACAGAATGATTTGAGTTGGAAGACACCTTAAAGATCGTCTATCATGGGCAGGGATGACACCCACTTTATCAGGTTACTCAGGGCCCCATCCAACCTGGCCTTGAAGACTTCCAGGGATGGGAAACTACAGTTTCCTATCCTGCAAGTCTTTTAACTGGGTTCTGTTGTAAAATCTTTCATCCCAGGACCTGGGTGAGATGATGAATGTCATGAGCAGAGGAATTCCAGCTCTTATGAGATAACATTCTAGGAAGAGATTCTTCTTGTGCCTACATATTGTACTGAAGAGGAAGCATTGCCTGTCCTCTGCTCAGCACTGCGACTTGTGTCAAGTCCTTCATGAATCCTTAACACTCATACATATAGCTATCCAAACAGCTTTGGGGGAAGAAGAAAACTGTTTTTTTCCTTCAGATAAAATACCATGAAAACCCAATGACCAAATTAAATATTAAGTGGACAAATGAAAAAAAAAAAAGTAATCTTTAAACTCTTATTAAGAAAGTGTAGACACAAAAGGATAATGAAAGGAACCATCGCAGGGCATTAATATTGGGAATTTTTTCACATTACTAAACCTAGGGGGAATTTCTTTCTAAAGAAAAGAAGAATTCTGTTTCCATAGTAACTCAGTGCTAGGGCCCCCTTACAGTCCAAATTTAGCAGAATTATATGTGCAGCAGCATACTACTGTGCACTTGAGGCTACAATGAAACCACTAACCTCATTGCATTTGGGATGTCAGGTTGAATTTGAACTGGGACAGACAATATGTCGAGCGAGTCCAAGTATAATCCTAAAAAAATAACATCATGCCTTCAAGATGAGGGAGAAATTATAGGTGATAACAGGGAACAAACCAGAAACTTGATAATGTCTTGAAATACCAAAATTTGCTAAGAAATAGGTTAGCATGTAAAAATGAATTATTTTTATCCCAGTCGTGACATTCATTTACTTACTCTTATGAAATAAGTACTTCATTGACAGTACTTTCCCCTCTACTGTCCCCTGTATGAATTCTCAGTACATAGAAACTGTGCTGCCTTTACTCAGAAGAGAGGACACACAACCAATCCACAGTGAGACCTTTTACTACAGCTTTTTGAGCAGTTGGAAGTGATACATGAGGACAATACCTCTGTGTCTGCAGAGAAATCTCTGCAGCTTACCTGGCAGTGCTTTGCTTGTGTTTTTGAAGAGGTTAAAAGACAAACAGCCCAACAAATAAAAGCACCCTCTGCTTAACCAATGCATTTACTGCCCTTAAAAATGAATGAAGGCGGGTATGGTAGCTCTGAAATGTGTCTGTTCTATTATCAGTCAATACGTGCTCAGCAGAGGCAAAGTGAAGTTCAGGTGGCAAGAAAATGATGGTAAGAGCAGAGGTACCTTACTGCAAATGAGGGTCATTAGCAAGGTGAAAGTGCTGGTGCAGTTTTAACACCAAGTGCTCCAAGCACCGCTCGAGCTCGGGAGCGCTGATTAGAGCTGTAAGCTCCACACGTCTGGCTGGCACAGATAAGTGGTCTTCCTCTGCTCTCAGCATTACTCAGCAGTGCTTTAACCACATTACACACACTCTGACCAGCTCTGGGGTACTAATGGCAATGAAGTATTGAAAAACAAGTGCTGCCAATTTTCCCACCGTGTCAGATATTTGAGAAATCATCAGCAAATTGAGAGGATCTAAGTGTCCTGTGTGTCAAATAACTCTTTCAACCAGAGAGAAGTATGTTAAACCACACAACTTTCTTGAGTTGTTAGATTTTACATCATCTATCCAATTTCTGGTTCAAACCCTCACACTTTTTGCCTTGTCTGATCACAGTAGCATTTTGCTACAGTCTGATCACAGTAGCATTTTGCTACACACTTTATCCTATGCTATCATGCACTGTATCTGCTTCAGAGCTGATGAGAAAGAAAATTGTCATCATAACCTTGAACAACAAGTTCAGATTTAAAGCAAAAAATTACAGCAATTATTAGTAAGAGGTTAACTTCTAACTCTAGATATGCAATTACATACAATAATCGAATGTATTAATACAGACTGCAGCTAATGCAGTTACAAAAAGAGCAAAATGTCTTTGGGGGGGCGAAGGTGTGTAAATAGGTCAATGAAGTGAGACTACCTACTTAGACTAGCAAGCTTTGTCTTTGCTTCAAGATCAACAATTCTACTGCTTTTTGCAGGAAATAAAAGGAAAATAAACTCATTTCTTCTGACCATCTTTCAATTGATTCCTACAAAACCTGGAAAGACAACTGAACAACAAATTAAAGCTCATTTTAACACATTCACCTTCCTCAGAAAGACAAATTAAGGTACTTAAGCCTAAGCCTCTTATGAAACTGCTGAAGCTGCATAGAAAAATAATTGTCTGACTGTGATTTGCATATGAATATTAAATATTAATGAGGTTAATGTTTTGTGAGGTTCAATCAGGAGTGACTATATAGTAACTATCAAAGTGCTTTGTCCAGAAACAAGGCACAATGTAGGACTCAGTGTCCATCCCAAACCAGCCTGAGGTGGCCTTTCTCCCTAATTCTCATCACAGCTTGAAATACAGCAATAGGGGACGCACCACAGATCCTTTGTGCCAGCTGTCTGAGTGCCTGGGAGCCTGTCTCTCTCTTGGCACATTACCCACAGAGAGAGGTTCCAGGCTTACTCATTCCCCTTCATAGAAATGTTTTGCTTCTCTTTACAGAGCTGTGTTTTGGCACTCACTGAGGATTCTTAAGGGTCAACAATCCAGTCTCATGTTAAAAGCACTTAGTGGGTTACACACAACATGTATCTTGACCATTTAATTAGTCCAAAAATAGCATTTCCACGGCAAACCCAGAGCGTTTCACTGGCTTATGTATGTTCAAGATCACTTTCTGTGCTGGGAGGGAAGACATTTCTAAAGAAGCACATCAGTCATGGGAGAACTTGGTGCATCAGCAGAAGAGAATGGGTTGTAGACTGCTTCAGTAATCTGGCCTGAATGCTGACAGCAAGTGTGTGCTTTACTGCTAACTCAGCCTTAAAAATGTCTAAAATAGGATTTACATCCAAAGTTCTGGTTAATTGTGCCATGAAATGCATCCCTTAAAGGCAATCAATAAAAGGATTGAATCTCATAACACAGGCTAATCTGTTTTCTATTCCTCTCCTTTCCTCCAGGGTGACCAGGCAACAGATGCAGGGATTTTCCAGAAAACCTGCAATGCTCCAGATCCTGCTTCCTGACAGAGGGTCATTCCCATGGAAGTGATGACTTCTAAACCTCTCACATCGAGTCAAATGCCACCAGGCTGCCATGCTGTGCCCCCCCCCAGGAGTACCAGGATCTGTGTGGTAAAAAGGGGACTGCAGCAGCAGCAGGGCATGAGATAAACTGTCATTGCTGAGCAACTTCCATGACAGCTTTTAACAGTGCACGCCTTTCCTTTCCCGAAGAGTTCTGACACCTGAACTAGATGATATGGTAGCAAGTAAGTGACCCAATAAATCTGACAGCCATCTGCACAGACAATTTAAGAAAAACCTTGTATTATTGCCAGGGTGAAAACAGCAATGCAGAGTTTTCTTCATCCTTCCTTCGACTAGGAAAAAACCTAGAGGTTTTGAAGTGTTAAAAGATGTTGGAATTTAGTTTGAGAGGTGAAAATCTCTTCCTGACAGTACTCTTCTGCCTAAAAATTGGCATAAACTAACATGTCATTTTAAAAGGCATGTGTTTTCTAATGTAAAAGAAAACTAAACCATACAAATAAGTCAGTCATTTGAAGAGCAAAGTCAGACAATACTTACTGGAACACATTTTCCTTTCCATCCAGTCTTGCCCCAGGGCATGCTCCCTACAGCTCCCTGAGGAGGGGAAGAGGAGAGGGAGGTGCTGACCTCTTCTCTCTGGGATATGGTGATAGAATATATGGAAATAGTTCAGAGCTGCACCAGGGGAGGTTCAGACTAGACATAAGGAAGCATTTCTTTACTGAGAGCATTGTCAAACACTGGAACAGGCTTTCTAGAGAAAAGATCGATGCTCCAAGCCTTATTAGAAAGTATTAGAAAGGAACTTGCACAGTGCCCTCAATAATATGCTTTTATGTAGTCAGCGCTAAACTGGTCAGGCAGCTGGACAAGATAGTCCTTGTAGGACTCTTACAACTGAAATATTCTATTCTATTCTATTCTATTCTATTCTATTCTATTCTATTCTATTCTATTCTATTCTATTCTATTCTACTTTATTCTATTAATGTCATGCTGTGCTATGCTATGCTATGCTATTCTGGTTGGATATTATCCACCCTGGCCCTTGGGATACTCCTCAAAAGCCCCCTCTGTTCCCTGAAGGAGAACTTTATTTTCACACTCAACTGCTACTGGAATACTTTAAAAAGAGACAATATCCACAGAAATCTTTCAGGAAATAAGTTAGTGAGAATTTGTTCAATCCTTTTTACCTGTACTAAGTATTTGCTTTCTTTTTCTCTTTCCCCATGGCCAAACCACACTGGTAGAAATCAGAAGTTGGCACGTGCAAATGCACAACTGGGCACCTACTTGAAAAATCTATTGCAAAACAAAATTGCCACTTGCACGAAAAAAATCCTGATAAATATGTACCCTTTGGGTACATCATGGGCAACTGCTGCTGAGCAGCTGCATCCAGTCACAGTAGTGTATTTGGGAGTCTCTGGACAGAAACAGATAAGGATGTATTGGGTATTATGAGTGCATAGTGACTCTGATGCTCCTAGGAAGGATCAGACCTACTGTAGGCCATCTGTATGTCTGTGAGCCTGTGTTGAAAGAAGATAGACAAATGTGTGTTTCAAATATTTTGCCTTTCTAGGATTTTTATGAGTAGCTGCATATATTTAATTGTCCAGATTTTTCTTTTAGAGATAGTAATTAATGAATGCATATTCCTCTGTAACATAGAATCAGCCATTAACAGAGTCTCTGAAAAAGCATGTTTCAGCAAATGAACCACATCTAACTTTGTGTAGATTTACTTTTTGCTCTGTTACACTTGTGAGAGGCCAGGGAAGTCAAGAGTGCAGTCAAAGGTTATTTGTACTACTGTGAGAATTACTTTACCCTGAAGGTTTCTAATAACATAGGGGCAATCTTATCCATAAGATATCATAGCTGCTGTAATAGAGAAAAATTAAAAACTTTCTTTTACAATCAGCTAGACCAAGTACTAGAACTTCTATGTAAAAGTTAAAACAGTAAAAGAACTAAGCATGCCAAGAAAAGACCTGTATTCAAAGTATTCTCTGTAGCTCTGAACAAAGATCTAGGAGTCTGAGAAATTTGTTATCCAGACTTAATTTACTCTAAGGCACTCACTTTCTTGAAAAGTTTGCTTCACAGTGGCTCTTCAAAGCCATTTATTTTTTTTATGTCCATGCATGTGTTGAAGAAAGGTAAAAAGGGAAGGGAAGGGAAGGGAAGGGAAGGGAAGGGAAGGGAAGGGAAGGGAAGGGAAGGGAAGGGAAGGGAAGGGAAGGGAAGGGAAGGGAAGGGAAGGGAAGGGAAGGGAAGGGAAGGGAAGGGAAGGGAAGGGAAGGGAAGGGAAGGGAAGGGAAGGGAAGGGAAGGGAAGGGAAGGGAAGGGAAGGGAAGGGAAGGGAAGGGAAGGGAAGGGAAGGGAAGGGAAGGGAAGGGAAGGGAAGGGAAGGGAAGGGAAGGGAAGGGAAGGGAAGGGAAGGGAAGGGAAGGGAAGGGAAGGGAAGGGAAGGGAAGGGAAGGGAAGGGAAGGGAAGGGAAGGGAAGGGAAGGGAAGGGAAGGGAAGGGAAGGGAAGGGAAGGGAAGGGAAGGGAAGGGAAGGGAAGGGAAGGGAAGGGAAGGGAAGGGAAGGGAAGGAAAGGAAAGGAAAGGAAAGGAAAGGAAAGGAAAGGAAAGGAAAGGAAAGGAAAGGAAAGGAAAGGAAAGGAAAGGAAAGGAAAGGAAAGGAAAGGAAAGGAAAGGAAAGGAAAGGAAAGGAAAGGAAAGGAAAGGAAAGGAAAGGAAAGGAAAGGAAAGGAAAGGAAATTACTCATGGGGACAGTTTTTAGTGAGAAAGTCATCAGAAACCATAAAAGACCCTCTATCAAGAGCTTTGTTCACATGTGGCAAAGTGTTCCTACAATGTGCCTGACTCAAGAGGTGTTGGGATTTTATACTTGTTTGAGACTGAATGACTAAGAGATATGGAGACCCAGCACGCAGAGAAATCTCTGGTACAAAGATGTAGCTTTGTGAAGTGAGTAAAGGTGTGGCACTGGGAAGGATGGACAAGGACACCTTTCCTCTTGAACCATTGCTTTCTCTTTTCTCATTCCCTTCCATATGAAGAATCACTACATTCCTCATAGCTACAGGATCTGGAGACCTCTCCCATCATGGGGACAAGAAATAAAAGGATTGCACTGGTAAGAAGGCATCTATCACCCTCAAGTTGGCATGTATATGTAGCACAGCAAGTGAAGATCCCAACTTTAGTACCTGGAGTGACAGGAAATCCATGACAACACAATGGATAAGTTTCTATCTAGGGAAAAAACTCAGAAAAATGCAAGTGAGAACTGTAGACAAAGAGGGTTGTTAAACAAACTGGTATTTTGTGAACTGTTACTGGATGTTTTGCCTTATTTCATGGGACGTTATGAAAGCTAAGGTAGACCAGCTTGAGAGACATTGTATGGCAGGATAAAGGAAGCCCACTACTCAAAGGACTACAGATACATTTTTTGGCAAAAAGAGAAGGGAACTTGCTTTGATTTTGTAAAAATGAGACCCAGTTATGCAGATATTTAGTCAGAGGAAACTCAAAAAGTTTGTAGTTATTGATGTTATTAATAATAAAAGAAGCTGGCTCCAGTCCATATCCTGGGACTAGAAAAGCAGCACAGGCTGTGAATTGTGATGCCCTAGTTAAGGAATTAGGTGCATAATGTTTAGCACACTGATGTTGTGATGTGTCTATTGCTTCACAAGTGCACTGAAGAACAATGGTCACGTTGCCTGTCAGTCACTGGGCCAAAGCTATTTATGTAAAGTTAAATGAATCCTTTGATAACACCAATGAGTTACATGTGTGAAGGGATGCTGGGTCATTGAAATGGAGGCAAGAACTTGCTTGAGAATTGGTTTCATAAGAATGAGGAAAAAGGCTGGAGAAATAGCTGGAAGAAAGAAGGACATCTTAGGAATGACTAGATAAGTAGTAGCTGTGGAGACCACGCAACCCAGGTCTTTGAGGGAATTGGAGGAAGAAACTCCTGGGGAAAGCAGGGTAAGGGGGGAGAAAAGAAAATCCTAGGTCAGAAAGAGAACTTACGTGCAATCTCCCTAGATACTGAGATGGAAGAACTCTGTCAGAACACAACATCAAGAAGCAGAAATAGGGTTCCTGAAGCTTGAGAGAGAA